>NW_018397274.1:164229-253495 GCF_002168275.2 Theobroma umbraticum
CTTTTTGATTTATTATAGTGATAATCTTATTTATAATATAAAATTTCAGCCATTGAATAAAAGCAATGCAAATAAATGGTTTCTATTAATAAGACATAAAAAGACTCCATAAAAGGAAAGACTTTTTGTTTAACGATTGAATTTGTTTACCAATTTTTTTATAAATTTTAAATCAATGACGGTAGTTTAATCTAATAGATTTGATCATCTTTATTAATTAACCTTACAGTAAGGTCAAAAATGATGACCTTACTGCAGAATTTGCCAACATGTCTTCTTCCCAAACGGCGCACCCACGCTGCTGTCTGAAAACTGCATGACTTTGCTTTGTTGGGTTTTCCTCTCAAACTCTGCGGATATTGGTACCTATTCCTGTTTCTGACTTCTTACTGCTTGACTTGACATCCATTAGCGCTACTACAGTAGCTGCTCCATTCATTGTTTGACTATATTTGTCAAGTATCATACATGTAGAATTTGAATTCCTAACTCAATTCTTTAAATTGCAAAAGATATCTGGTTTTCCACTGCAAAATACCTACACCAAGCTCTTGAGCAATTATTCTGTTGTTTCTTTTTCTGTTAGATGGCATTTTCATTTTAAAAAAAAAAAAAAAGAAATAAGAAATGAGTATGACAACTTGATCGAGTACGATTTCTGTCTACATGATGTTCCATTTTCAAATTATGGAGCATTTCTGTATCCCATTGAGTTAGTCTCATCATCAAAACATGGTTTATGTCTATAATGTCAACTGATCTTTTGTCTTCTCTCTAATTCTTTTTGCTGCAGTTGCTGCCTTACAGTTTAATGGTTTTTGGTTAATGGTAATTGAACATGTTTTTTGTTTTTTGTATGTGTAGGGACTAACTGAGAAATAAAATGAGGACACATATGACACTTTTAGCTTCGTTGTTGCTGTGATCCCATATTGGTCTAGCCTCTATCAGGTATACTTATCTATTCATTCACCCATGTTGAAATCCAGTACATATCCAGAAGAGAGTTGTCGACAAAGACATTAGTGTACAACTTAGAATTTTGTTCTCTCGTGGATGCAAGAGCCTGGTTCTAAATTCCTTGATCTAGTGCATGGTTTTAAAGCATGTTTAGTTGATATTATGTTTTGCTGCCTTTTTATTTTGTTTGCAATTTGATTGGTTTTGATATTATGCTTTGCTAAAATAGTGAGGGTAAAGGGTAAATATGGTCATTGCAGATGGAATCTGAGAATAACGGGATTTCCCTTGAATCAAATGCTCATCCTTTGGAGCAAAATGATGAGATACAACAGACTTATGAGAAAACGCAAGGCAAAAACAAAAGGAAGTTAAGTTCACAAGTTTCGATCTTTTCTGAACATTTTCCGAAGAAGAGTTCAATTGATGGAAAAGCAATAGCAAAGTGCAAGCAGTGTGGAATTGTTTTGAATTGTGATAGTAAGCATGAGATAGATACTCTGAAACGTTATAGTGAAAATTGTGCTGGGAGAGACACACGTGACATAGGTCAAATGATTTCTTCTAATCAACATGGGTCTGTGTTAACAAGGTCTTCAAATTTTGATCCTGAAAAGTTTCGTGAATTGGTGATAGGTGCAATTCTCATGCATAATTTGCCATTATCATTTGTGGAGCATAGTGGGAGCAGGGATCTTTGGTCTTACTTGCATGAAGATGTGACTTTGATCTCTAGTAACACTCTTAAAGCTCATATGATTAAGATGCATCGTACAGGAAGAAGCAAGATAAAATACTTGCTTGAGGAAACACCTGGGAGGATTAATTTGACTTTTGATCTGTGGAATTCTATCACTACTGATATATATATATGTGTTATTGCTCATTTTGTTGACAAAAATTGGGTTTTACAGAAAAGAATATTGAATTTTTCCTTTATGCTGCCTCCATACAATGGTGTTGCATTGATTGAAAAGGTGTATGCATTACTAGCTGAATGGGGAATTGATAGTAAATTGTTCTCTGTGACATTGGATAATAATTTGGCTACTAATGCTTTTGTTGAATTGTTGAAAGTGAACTTGAATGTAAGAAAAGCATTTTTAGGAGGTGGCAAGGTTTTTCATCTAAGATGTTTTGCTCAAGTTCTTAATACGATTGTGCAAGATAGTTTGAAAGTGGGTGATTGTGTTGTCCGAAAAGTGAGGGAAAGTGTTCAGTATGTGAAAGGGTCTCAAGTGAGAAAACAAAAATTTCTAGAGTGTGTGACACTAATGAATTTGAATGCAAAAGGAGGCTTGAGACAAGATGTTCCGAATAGGTGGAATTCCACATTTCTCATGCTTGAAAGAGCCCTTTACTTCCGCATGGCTTTTTCTCACTTAGAGATTAGTGATTCAAACTATAAGTATTGTCCGTCTAAAGACGAGTGGGAACGAGTTGAGAAACTTTGCAAACTCTTGGCTGTTTTTTATGATATTACTTGTGTTTTTTCTAGAACAAAGTACCCAACAGCCAACTTATTTTTCCCTCCCATGTTCATAGCACACTCAACTTTGCAAGAACACATGAGTGGACAGGATGTGTATATGCAATACATAAGTACTCAAATGTTTGCTCAGTTTGAGAAGTATTGGTCTGATTTTAGCTGGATTTTAGCAATAGCTGTGATATTGGACCCTCGTTACAAGATTCATTTTGTGGAATGGAGCTATGGGAAGCTTTACGGGAATGATTCAACTCAGTTTAAAAACGTTAGAGATCGGTTATTTTCTCTTTATAATGAATATGCTGTCAAGGCTTCTCCTACTCCATCCTCTTTTAATAATACTTCAGATGAGCATACTTTGACAGAGGGAAAAAAAGATTTCTTTGAGGTAATTTCTTTATTTTTGAAGTCTTAATTTGTTATTCAATTTTAATATCTTTTATGCTGTTTGTAATGAAAAAAAATTATATTTTAATGACTATTTTTTCTATTTATATCTTTCTAAAGTTATCTTAATTGTTTTATTATTCTTAATTAGGAGTTTGACAGTTATGCGACTATTAAGTTTGGGGCTGCCACCCAAAAATCTCAATTAGAGTGGTATTTGTCTGAACCAAGGGTTGAGAGAACAAAAGAAATAAATATTTTACAATTTTGGAAAGAAAACCAGTATCGGTATCCTGAGCTTGCTGCCATGGCTCGAGATGTCTTGAGTATTCCCATATCTGCAATGGCATCTGAATTTGCCTTTAGTGTTGGTGGTAAATTCCTTGACCAACATCGTAGCTCACTCAAACCAGAAATTTTGGAAGCCACTGTTTGTTGCAAGGATTGGCTATTTGGGGAAGCTGGTAATGTCATCTTCTTTCACTTTTTTATTTATTGAATATTTTAGTTTCCTTTCCTTTATTTCATCTTTACTATAATTTGTTTTCTCAATGTAGAATCAATGCTTCCTGTTCTTTGCAATCTTTTGTATTTGCAACAAGCCTTTTTACTTCATGCTTTTGCCACCCTTACACCTACATTTGAACAGTGTTATCATTTTTTTTTTGCCCTTAATAAACTTTTTTTAACTTTCCTAAACAAATTGTAGAACATGAAGACATGGATTTAAACGTGATTATAGAGGATATTGTGAACTTAGATGTTAGTATGGAAGAAGTTACATCAGCAAACCGAGAGGTAACTAAATTTTAAATTTCATTTAATTTTTTTTAATTTTTATCTAATTTTATTAATCTATATATATATATTATTTCTATTTCATAAATAGGTTGAAGTGAAAGAATGATTTGTGACCATGGCCAAGGAGTTTTTAATCTTGATTTTTGGTGTTTCATTATGTTTATATTGAATGGTATTTGGATTTTATTATGATTCTCCATGTTGATGTTGATGTCGGTGTCGACTTTTATTAATTATTATGCTTATGTTGATGTTGATGGGCTTATTCTGACACTTTTCAGCATACTCGGTGCATTACTGCTGTTTTGTTATAATTATCTTATGATTATTAGTTTTAAATTTTAATAGTGGAGTTATCTGTTTTATTAACAAAAGAATATTTAATTTAAACAAGTTATTTCATTAAAAACAAATGTAAACAGATTAATTGTATTTGAACTGCATATGTAATTTAATCTAACTTATTTAATAACCGTGCTATTCGTATTGTGTCGTATAATATGTTTAATAAACATGTTTGTGTATGTGTTTAGATTCTTAACACGTTAATTAATAGTGTGGTGTTTATATTTATTTATATAACTGTTAGTATCTTATTTTATACCATACAATTGGTATTGGGTTAACCCAAATGAGATTTTAAAATTTATAATTGCCCTCATTTATTTTTTTAAATAAAGAAGATGTATTTGTGAATTCTCGGAAAGACAATATAATAGTAATTAGTTTCCATATAGCATAACCACCTTTTTTTTTTATAAATAAAACATATTTGTACATTTATTAAAAGTTTACTTAAGAATTTAATAAATAAATATTAATTTAATGCCCTTAATGATGATTTTTATTCTCATTTTCACTGTCACAATTATTTTTATCGAACAAATTAATCAACAGTAATTAGATCGAAAAGAGTAGTGATAGCCAGATTGACAATGCTGCTGCACCGAGATTAGGAGTTGCAGTGTTTCCATTAATTCCATCATATAGATATTAATTTGGAGATAAATATGTTAAATTATTTATAATTAAAAGAACTTAATTCCCATTAATTTGGAAAAAAAAAAGTATAGGGGTAAATTTATTGTCAATGGGAGAGAGAAGAAAAATCTTTTTCCTACAATTTGACCTCTGCTTTTACTAGACTAGACTGTTTTAGCCTCTTAGGTAGCCCAACCTTGGAAGCAAATTAAGCTGCCTAGTCTCAAAGGCATGTGCCTGTTTCTACCAGGCATCCCTTTGTCATATGAATTTCAAGGTAAACATGGACCTAACAATCAAATTCCAAATCTCAGATCCAAAGCAATTGCATACAGCTGCCTCAACCAGACTCCCCGACCCATCTCACCTAATTCATACACAAACCACATGCTACACCAGAAATATCTCTGTCGCCATGATATATATTTATATATATTTCTCAAGTGAAACACTACTTTTCAAAGTGAAACCTTTGGAGCTAATTATGCATACAGTAGGGACACATTGAAAGCAATGCGCACTTCCCCAGCACTCCTTTGTCTACTGCTCATTGGTTTAACTCCCAATCTAATCCAAACTAGTTGCTACAGGGATGTGTTGAGCTGGATTAGGCTTTCACCACCGAACAAACACAACAGGGTATAGATGTGTTGAACCCAACAAACACAACAGGGTATCTCTCAAATGCTACCAAAAATATGTTTCTTAATTTCAGGTATCTGATTCTCACAGCTTTGCTTATCCCATCCATTACAATTTATCATGAATGTTATACATACATGGGTTCTGTAAATATCTCACATCATCCCACAACTAGTTCTAATCTCTTCTTCACTTCCAATTTTTCCAAGCTCATCAGATAAACACAAGTACTCAACCAGATTTGTCCAGCAAAACACACAAAAGAAAAAGAGAGTAAACAGAAGACAATAACTTATCCCAATTGTTTCTAGCTAAGCAATTTTGTACCCAGCATAAATTGTGGATTTATAAGCAAATTAATAAAGGGTACAAAGGGTTATGTACATCAACAATTGAAGTTTAGCAGACAAACAAACAGACAAATTAAAAAGGAAAAAAAGAAGTTAAAGAAGAAAGAAAGGAAAAGATAAAGAAAGCCAAGGCAGCATTTTTAGTTTTTTTTTTTTCCTTAGCTATGAAGTTTAACTAATATGACCCTCTTTAACTACCTTACATTGATCCTTTCCTAAAGATATAGACCCAAAGAAATAAAAATGAAAAATGGAAAAAAAAAAAAAAAAGAAATTGGGCAATCCACTAGAAAAGCTACATATTTTGAATCCATCCAAAATCACTTGCTGCTAATCAGGACTAAACTATTGTTGGTATTATTATTGTTGTTGTTATTAGTGGATGGGGATGATCTCTTGATAAGATAAATGAAAGCAGAAGCAGCCAACAATGCCACACCTGTGACGCCACAAACCAAACTCCCCAACAGCAGCACGCGCCTCACGTGATCACTCCCCCGCCGGCCGCTGCCTCCCTCCCACCACGACGAGTCGTTGGAATTCATGGCCTTGGGCAATGCAACCGTGGAGGGCGTCGAAGAAGAGGAAGACTTGGATTCCGCTCCGAAGAAGGACATCATCTCCGGTGACTTGAGCCCCGTCGGCGGCACGCCCTGGTACTCCAGACCGTGGTCGGAAGGGCGTAGCTCCCTGGCCACGGATTCCCCGATGATCATCGTGGTGATCAACGGAAGATACGCAGTAATGGCTGCAGCAATTCTTGTTATGTCGGAAGAAGCCATAGCTCAGTTTCTTTGTCTTTTTTTGTTGTTGTTGTTTTTTGTTGGGGATTAGTTTAGGTGAAGGGAAAAGGCATTTACATTAGATTTGCATGGTCTCAGAGCGACGTCGTTTAAGTGGAGAACTTTAAACTTTAATATGTAGTTAGTGAGTGTATTTGTCTGGATGCGGAAAACTCGTGGCACACTGTCGGGGGACCTCACGGAAAAGTTTTCACTCTCCGCCGCTTGTTTCTTTGTCTTTAACTGCTATCCCCTTTTTTTTTTTTTTAATTTTTCCTCCAAATTTAATTGCTATAATTTTATTTATTTATTTAAAAAAACTATTCCAACTTGCTTCTTGAGTAAGCAATTATGGGTTAATTAATTTTAGTTTTAAATATAACATTAGACAAGATATAACATTTGGGTCGACATTTCAGTTTTGATTTTAATCAAATTTAATTATAATTGGACTTTAAATTGAAAAACAGAGAAAACTGTGTGCTTAAAAGGAAACAACATGATAGTTTTTCAGTTTTGAGTCTTTTCACTGGCATCATTATATCATGTAAAATTCACAACTACTTAAATTTGTTTTGAAATCAAAGCCAATGATATGCATTATCATCTCTTCTTTTCACCCTTTTTCCTTTAAATCATAGGCATCATATATATAATAAAATTGAAGTATAAACCTTCAACATCATTTACTCATAGGGGTGGTGATTGAGCAAGTGTATATATGCATTCTATTGCTTGAGTCACTTCAATTCAATTGAACAATTTGAACATAAAAGTAATAGGGTCCTATTTTAATAAGAAATAAAATATTTTATTTGACTTTAAGTGTGTGAGTTAAGATAAGATGAAATGGGTCCAAGTTGGATACAGTCAAACTAGTCTTTTGAAAGCTAGATACCCTAATTAATTTGTCTCTATGATCACCTTTGAAGATTAGAAGGCCACACAACATTAGGCTTTTTACCTACCCTTCTATAAATGGTACTATTCACTTTGATGCACATTTCCATCTTCTGCCTCAGTCTTTTACTTAGCCTTACTTTACCATTACTGCTGGAGCTGGTAAGAGCTTGGGTTGGCAAATGTGCCTTTGTAAAATAGTGTGAAAAAGTGTTGTAAAGAGCTAAAAGGTCTAAAATGTAACTTAAACACTTCATTGGTATGGTGTTTATCTAATTTTAGGTTTGAACAAGTTATATTATTATAGTTTCAAGTAACTCAACTTGTCACCCACGAACAGCCGAAGAAATTATACTAGGCCAAATGTAAAGCAGAGGAGTCCAAATTCATATTCATGAAGCTGTTGTTCACTACAAGGATTCATCCTTCATGTACTTGATCAAAAGTTTTTCTTAACATAGATAACATGCATAATAATCTGAGAAAGTTGGAAGAAAAAAGAGAGAGGCAACATGTATTTTATAGAAGAAAGGAGTTGTTGCAGACTGTGTCAGGCTTTCAGCATTGCTTGGGGGATTTGATCCAACAGAGTGGTGACTGAGTCTGTTGAATAGAGAATTCAAAACTTGGCTTGACGCTTGCATCTTTTCAGGTTGATTATGCCCAACCTCCATGCAAATTCTAAGTTTCCTCCATTAATCATCAGAGTAATAAATTGAGTTCCTTTAATTCACAGTTGGAAAAAGATTGAACTCAGACTAAAACAGATTGATTTCCTCCCAAGAACAAAGCACAATGGCTCAAAATTAAATTCCATCTCCATCCATTTTACATCATAAAAATCCAGCTTATAAACATGATCTCTGTGTGGACAAACCTTAGGATGTGTGCAGTCAGCAGCTTCGAGGAACAGTTTCTCATTCCAATCCACAAACTGACCGATGAACCTCACAACGAGCAGGATATCCCCACATAATTCGACCAACAAGTACAAAGATTTGGCAAGTGACAATTCTCAGGAAAAGGAGGAACATGATCCATCCTTTTTGCCTCGGAAAATCCCATATTTCAACACTATGATTGCTGGCGTATGATATCTTGGTAGTGTGGATGCCTAGAGTTAAGTAATTCAGTCCAGGAACTGTCTCCACTTTTATGATATGCAATCTTTTCCCCCTCCCTGCACAACAGAATCAATACACCATAGTTGTTATAAAAGCTGCAATCGGGTTCTCCAGCTGCTGCCAGGATTATTGTTTTCCCAATAAAATAAGCTCCTACTTGTTGCTTTCTATAGACATAACTATAGCCTATACAATACTATCTCCATTGATGAATGTATGAATGCTTCAGCAACTTGACATTTTGTTTGCTTGAATATCATTTATGAAATCCCACCAAGAATCATTTCTGGCTGTTATGAAACTGCTGTGAGTGCATGACTTTCATTTGAGGCTAACTTCCGTTTTGAGAGTATAATTTGTGTGATTTAATGTCACTTTAGGCCCAACCACAGCTGGAATCACATCAAGAAGCTTTCAGATGTTTAGAATGAAGAAATGACTCTTTAGCTTGGCCTTTTGAATGAATTAAAAATACTTTTTGAAAGGAGCCAATCGAGCCCTTTATCTACCTTTTTTATTATTCTCATTTTGATTTTCTTCCTTCTCTTTTATTTGTTTTTCTCTTCTTCCTTGCTCACATTTTCTAATTTGTGTCCTCTATGAGTCCATTGTAGCAGCACCCTGAAGAATTTGTTATTTTAATGAAGAAAAAATGTTACTGAAACTGGTTTAAGGTACAACAATGTTTATGCACAGAAAAGAAGACTATCACTTTGTTGATGCTTTTCCTTCTTCTCGTATGAAGGGTTTTGGTTGATCACTGCCATCATATGATATAATTGGCAAAGGTTATATAATATTCTAATTATGTGGCCTACCAACCTCTAACTAACACAAGTTCATATGATAAATGGAATTATGAGTATACCAATTGTTCCCTTCATGATAAAGTTTGCTTGAGCATTTTTTTTACACAGAATCGTTAAGGATATATGTGTATGGGATGCACATAAATGTGAAGTTCATGTTCAGATTGTGTGATAGCCCCAGATTTTAATCTAGTTATTAAATGCAGTCATATATTATAGCTGCAGTACTATTCCCCTCTTTCTCTCCCTTTTCTCCCCGTGGCAAGCCTACTCTCCTATCCTCTTTATAAATTTGTAACGCAAGGCTCTGAACTATTGTTGGTGGTTTACTTTTTCTACAAACTTGGTTGCTAGTGCTAGTTCTCCTGTCCTGTCCGCCTCCGAAACTTGACTCTTGTTTTCTTTCTTTTCCGGGTTGGAGGGTGGGGGTAACTACCAGGTAGCTAATTACATGGCTATCGTTGGACCATTTTCTTTCAATTCAAGTCCTTGGTGGTAATTATCCTGTCGCAATTATAAGATTAATCATCAAGTTTCAGACTCATCTGCTTTCCTTTGTCTCCTAGTGAAGGAAAAAAGCAATGCAATCCGAGGTGAACATGACGTTGTCATCTCATTCATCATTTGCTTCCGAGAAGGCCCAATGCAAAACAAATTTTGGGCTCAGTTCCCTATTCATTTCAATTGGATTCCTACACTAATTTTTTATAGCATTAAATTTGAGCAACCTCCTAACTTGATAAAGGTGATCATATATATATGGAGGAATGACTGATAGGGTGCATTAAATTGCAGGATTGGCCACCAAAGCAAGCTTTGGCAGATTGTGTTCCCTGGATAATTAAGTTTGTGCCTCTGTTGTTGTTTGATTGGCATGAAGCTGAATTTGTTAGAAGGATATTTTTGCCTTGCTACATGTAAGAACAAACACCTTATCAGGTTTCAGCTGATGTTTTTGTCTATTGGATTCAAGTTTGGGGAACCCTTTCACAAACCAACAAGGGTTTTGGGCGGCTAAAAATCCTAGGATGAAGCCATTCTCTCGTCATTACAAGATACAATATTTCAGAGGAAGATTCAAATTTAACTTTTTTATTTAAAACTTTGATATAAATACACCGAGTCAAATGTTTAAATATAAGGCCACTTATGGATCATTGTTTTGTGTTTTTTTTTTGGGGTATATTTTTTGACCTGTGGTAGGTGCAAAGCTTTTAGTTTGAAACTTGTGGTGCTAATTTATCGGGATATTGTGAAATATAAAACCTGATTAATTGGGAAAATAAGACATTTGAGTACTTGTAATTTGGAAGTATATAGTAAATTCCAACCTAATCTCTGCTTTATTGTTTCCAACAATAAGGTATCATTAGTCAGAACAAATTAAGCAGCTGTTTCTAATAACGGGTCGCCCTAAAACTCATTGAAAAAGACATAAGGAGCCTAGCTCACTCTTCTTGTTTGTCAGACAGCAGGAAAGGAAAGGAAAGGGGAATTAATTCTCCCTTTATATATATATATATATATATATATATGTGTGTGTGTGTGTGTATATGTCAATTTTATACAACATTTTTAAGTTAAAATTTTTTAGATAAACATTTAGTTTGAAAATTCAAATTCATAAATTGAAAGATGTTATAATTATAGATCATTTCATGCATACATATATAGTTTGAAATGATTTGATTTAAATAAGTATTTTTTATTAAGAACAATTTAGGGTTCAATAAATAAATATTGATGAATTTTTATTTGTATAGTTACTACTTTTAATTAATTTATTTTACAAACTATTGATTGATTTATGAAATTTGCAGTGTAATTGAATGGTTTTTACTTGCAAAAAGGGTTAGGTCTCACATGCCATTTTCCCTTTGAGAAAAGGCCATAAAGCATTGTTTTGATCCGAAAGAAAATTCTTTACCAGTCATTTCCCCTTTGAACATTTCTTTCCATTGACTTTTCTTTAATTTTATTTATACAAGTTAATTTAAGTAAATGAATACAAAGTCAAATTCTATGTACCCTTTACTTTATTCTAAGTTGTATTTAATTTTAATGATATACGTAATGGTTTTATCTAAACCAATTTTCTTGTGGCATACGTGATGTATATGTAAGTATCCAAATAAAACAATAATATCTATCTATCTTTGAAATGGCATGCATGGCTTAATTTCCACATTCTTTTAATTGCCCTATAAACTGAATTCAACCTAAGGCTGCTTTCGATTTGTCTTTACTTTTCTTTTCTTTTTGCTAAGCCTAGATAGTGAATTCATTCTATATAAGATTAAAGATAGTATACCAGGTAGCTAATTACATGGCTATCGTTGGACCATTTCCTTTCAATTCTAGTCCTTGGTGGTAAGTATCCTGTTGCAATTATAAGATTAATAATCAAGTTTCAGACTCATCTGCTTTCCTTTGTTACAGTTTGTCTCCGTCTTCTAGTGACAGAAAAAAGCAATGCAATCCAAGGTGAACATGACCTTGTCATCGCATTCTCCATTTGTTTCCGAGAAGGCCCAATGCAAGGCTCATTTCCCTATTCATTTCAATTGGATTCCTACACTAATTTTTTATAGCATTAAATTTGAGCATCCTTCTAACTTGATAAAGGTGATCATATATATATATGGAGGAATGACTGATAGGGTGCATTAAATTGCAGGATTGGCCACCAGAGCAAGCTTTGGCAGATTGTGTTCCCTGGATAATTAAGTTTGTGCTGTGCCTCTGTTGTTATTTGATTGACATGAAGCTGAATTTGTTAGAAGGATATTTTTGCCTTGCTACATGTAAGAACAAACACCTTATCAGGTTTCAGCTGTTGTTTTTGTGTATTGGATTCAGGTTTGGGCAACCTATTTCACAAACCAACAAGGGTTTTGGGTGGCTAAAAATCCTAGGATGGAGTCATTCTTCCGTCATTTCAAGATACAATATTTCGGAAGAAGATTCGAATTTAAATTTTTTTTATTTGAAACATTGAAACAAATACAGTGAGTCAAATATTTAAATGGAAGTCCACTTATAGATCATTGGTTTTTCCTCTTGGGCATATTTTTCAACCTGTGGAAGGTATTAAGATTTTAGTTTGAAATTTGTGGTGCTGATTAATTGGGAAAATAAGACACCTGACATGTCAGCACTGGTAATTTGGAAGAACATAGTAAATTCCAACCTGATGTCAGCTTTATTGTTTCCAAACGTAAGGTATCAGTAGTCAGAACAAAGCCAGTGTTTCTCATGACGGGTCGCCCTCAAACTGATTGAAAAAGAGATTAGGGGCCTAGCTCATTCTCGTCGTTTGTCAGACAGCAGGAAAAGAAAGGGTAAGGGGAATGAATTCTCTCTTTATTTTATACAATATTTTTAAGCTAAAATTTTTTAGATAAACATTTAGTTTGAAAATTCAAATTCAGAAATCGAAAGATGTTAGCATTATATAGATCATTTCATGCATGCATATATAGTTTGAAATAATTCGATTTTAGATAAGCATTTTTATTAAGAATAATTCAGGGTTCAATAAATAAATATTGATGAATTTTTAATTAATTTATTTTAAAAACTATTGATTGATTTATGAAATTTGCAGTGTAATTGAATGATTTTTACTTCAAAAAAGGGTTAGGTCTCACTGTACAACACAAATATAACATCATTCATCACATGCCATTTTCCCTTTGAACATTTCTTCCCATTGGCTTTTCTTTAATTTTATTTATACAAATTAATTTAAGTAAATAAATACAAATTCAAATTCCATGTACCCTTTACTTTATTCTAAGTTGCATTTAATTTTATTGATATACGTAGTGGTTTTTTCTAAAACAATTTTCTCGTGGCATGCATGATGTATATGTAATAGCTGACCATCATCGACATGGCATGCCTTAATTTCCACATTCTTTTTATTGCCCTGTAAGCGGAATTCAACCTACGGCTGCTTTCTGTTTGTCTTTTCTTTTCTTTTTGCTAACCCTAAATAGTGAATTCATTCTATATAAGATTAAAGATAGCGTATGCAATGAGACGAACAGAGCAGCACGGGAGCTTTTCTTATATAAGGATATATCTGAGTGAAGTAGGGAGTCTGCTCGAAATCAAAGGGAGATGGAATTGTGTGGTGAAAAGAGCAAGATTCTGATATTTGGTGGCACTGGCTATCTTGGTCAGTACATGGTGAAGGCAAGCGTTTCCTTGGGTCATCCCACCTATGCCTACACCCGCCCTCTCACCCCCAACTCCTCCTCCACCTCCAAGCTCCAGCTTCTCAAGGAGTTTGAATCCATGGGGGTCACCATATTCTATGTAATTTTTAACTTTCTCTGCAAATCTTCTCATACTATGATAACTTGTACGGTTTCCTTTTCCCTTCCTTGATTTGGTCTTGTTTTGTGTTGACGCATGCACACAGGGGGAGCTGGACGACCATGAAAAGCTAGTTTCAGTCCTTCGACAGGTTGAAGTTGTGATCTCCACTCTGGCAGTCCCCCAACATCTTGACCAACTCAAAATAATAAGTGCCATCAAAGAAGCTGGCACCATTAAGGTTGTAATTACTCCCCGCCAAACCAACTCAAGTTTTAAACATATCTATTCCACTCCCTAGGAGTTTCTAAACATGATTATGTTTATGTTGTACGGATTCTTTAATTACTTTGTTCTTTGTCTTTGATACATGCGAGAAAGTTTAAACAAGAAGAGAGATTCTAATTCTTGCATGAATTCTATCCCTCGGACAAACTTGGATTAATTAATGTTAACTTCCTTATTTTATGTACCGTAATATGCACTATTCACCAGGAATCCTCCTTGTCAAAGCTAGCTAACAAGTTGTTATTGTGTTTCATATGTTACGGGAAAGTAGAGGTTTGTTCCATCGGAATATGGGAATGAAGTGGACAGGTCAAGTGCACTTCCACCCTTCGAAGCTTTACTAGCTAACAAAAGGAAGATCAGAAGGGCAGCAGAAGCAGCTGGACTCTCATACACTTACGTTGCAGGGAATTCATTTTTAGCATACTTTGTAGACTATCTGCTTCACCCACACGATGAGAACAAAAATGAAGTTGTGGTTTACGGAAGTGGCGAAGCCAAGGGTAAGCTCTTAATTGAGTTGGATTAATTGCACGACTCTTTTTGACTTGAACCAAAACCCATCGGCCATAGCTCTACCTACCCACCCATCCCACCTTAATAATGGTCAAAAACAAAGAAACAATCAAAGGTCAAGATAATGCAACAATCAATCGCTTAATTTCCTTCATGGAATTTCTTGTTTGGTTCAGAACAAACCTTTCAAACCTTGGAATCTTCCTACATAATCCTTATCTTTGAAACCAGGTTGGTTATTGGAAAAGCTCATTGACTTTTGGGTATCTCGTGGCGTGGAATAGATTTTGTGGGGTGAGCTCACCAACGAAAGGAAGAGTAAAAAATTAACTTTAGCAAAACTAGGTGATTTATACTGAGTAATATTTTATTGGCTTTGGTTTTATCTCCAACATGCAGTTGCCTTCAACTACGAGGGAGATGTTGCAGCCTACACCGTAAAGGCAGCCACGGATCCAAGGGTAGCCAATCGCGTCATCATCTACAGACCACCAAATAATATTGTAACTCAGTTGCAACTGATTTCTGCATGGGAGAAAAAGAGTGGTCGATCCTTCAAGAGAGTTCATGTGCCCGAGGAAGAAGTCATAAAGCTCTCTGAGAGTGAGCCCCCCTCCATCCCATGCGTTAATCATCATATTTCATGACATTAACATATGTCATGTTCATCTTGTTAGAATTAGCTTCTTACGTATGATTTTTCTTTGTTGGGATTTTTTGTAGCTTTACCTTACCCGGACAATATTCCGGTGGCGGTTTTACACAACATATTCATCAAAGGAGATCAAATGAGCTATGAACTGACAGAACAAGATTTGGAGGCATCAAAGCTATATCCTGACTACGAGTACACTACAGTGGATAAGTATCTGGATATGTGCGTGGTTAACCCTCCTCAACCCAAATTAGCAGCATTTGCGTGATCATTTCACCTATGTGATCAAACCCCTCTTTGGATGCTTAATTTGGTCCTATGCATATATATATATATATATATATATATATATATATATATATATATTTCTAATATTATTGCGACGTAATAATGATCAATAATTAATCTATGATTATATATGTACTGATTAAATAGCCGTCATTCTAGAAAATAAGAATGAGGTGAGATATTTGGGTATTAATGGGCATAAAATGGTAGAAAAGTTCCCAATTGCTTGCCGCACGCAATCGGCCTGGTAAAGTTTTCAACTTTATATATGTATATATATATATATATGTATATTTTCTCAAGCTTGAGGAATAAAGCCATAAATAGTTAAATTAGGAAATGGATTAATTGCTAGTTACTTCATGTCTAATCACATATAATATACAAATTGCTTGCGACTTTATTGATTTGCAAATATAATTAATAGCATCCATCACCCCTTGGTTCACTCACCCATCTCCATTTATTTCTTTAATTTGTTTTTCTCAACAAAGTAAAGTTTGTTATATATCAGAAAGAGAAAATTATAAAAAATAACTTTTTTTAATAAAGATATTTTAAGAATAATTATTAAAATAAATTTAATTATTTTTAACTATATTTAACCACAACTTGATAAAAAAACCATTGAAACTATTTCAAATAAATAAAATCATTCATCATAATTTTTCTCTATTTGTGTTTTTGATTTCTCTCTCTTACCATCCCACTCTTTTTAATTTTATCGATTTCTCTCTTCGGCACTCGTTTGTTATGCTCTCGATTTTTCTTTCTCACGTTTTTTAATTTCTCTTACCTATTATTTTAAGACACCAAGTAATGATTTTAATGTACTTGAGTGGGTAGCTATTTGGAGAATTTAATTTTTAGGTAGTTAGGATAAAACTAAAATGATAGAAATGATTATAGATGTTTGAAATAATTTTTAATTGGATCAATTTGAGACCTAGATACCAATAAACTCAAAATGTTGAAATTTATAAACTTAGGTTTTCAAAGAAATTTTCTTTTATTTTTAATCAAAATAAGTATTTTAAATAAGAAAATTTACGTTTTAATTTATGAAAATATATTAGAAACACTTTTATTGGTGCTAAATTGTCAAAAAACAAAAAGAAATAAATAGAGTTGAAAAGATTTGAAGTTTTGGATTATAAGTAACAACAACATTTTAGACATTAAAATATAACAAAATGTTTTTGAATATTACGTATAATAATAATATTTTCTCAACATGGCGTGTAAGAATAATATTTTTTTTCTTTTCAATATAGCATGTAACAACTTAACTATGACATGTCAAATGTTTTTGTAGATGACATGTCAAATGTTTTTGTATATGGCATGTAATAACCAATGTATAACAATCTAATTAGGATGTGTCACATGTTTTTGTAGTATAACAACCTAACCATGATATGTCACATATTTTTGTACATGATGTATAACAACTTAATTATAACATGTAATATATTTTTGTACATGAAGTGTAACATCAGGACATATAATTTCATTAAAAATAATTTTAACTTAATTAAAAATAATTAAAATTATAAAAAAAACTATTTTTAAAAATATCTTATCTTTGAAAGATATTTTTAAAAATGCTCCTATTAAAAACTGATATATAATTATGATTATCAATAATAAAAATCAATTATAAAAATATACACAAACGCCTGAAAATAAATTAAAGTAAAATCTGAACCAAACAATTTATTTTTATATCCACGTCCACATCGATTGAATTTTATGTTACTAATGAAGTGATACAAGATTGGTAAAATTATTACGTAAACTGGTATTTGTATTTATGTTTTTCTTCCAAAAGAATCTAAAAGGAACTGCTTTATTCTGATGAGTACTGAATTAAATTGTCAAAGTTTGCTAGGCGAGGATTGTTGCTGGGACATGACTTCTCTCCTAACTTGGTCTCTTCGTACTTTTCCGGTTGTTGTCAGCGGGAATGTGGTCGTCCATAAAATAAACATCTTTGGTACTTTATACCTGAAAACAGTAGCAAAGAAACAGTTAATAAAACCATATTCACCCAACACAAGTGAAGGAAAATCAGTTAAAGTTTAGCAAGAGTGATATACCTGCTTAAGTTCTTTTCTCTACAATAATGTCGAAGATTCTCACTAGACAGGAATAGCTCGTTGCTTTGAATCGAGAATTTGGAACTGTTATTGGACCACTGCCAGTTATCGCTTAATCGGATACAAGCGACAACCATCTCCGTCAGGCGAGGATCAGGAATTCCCACAACAATGGAGGAAATAACTCCTGGATGTTGATCCAGCACCGCCTCCACCTATATGATCAAACAAATAAACATTATAAGGTAATAATAAAGACCATATTTTAAGTGACAGACCAGTAAATGATATGAAGCTATATATATGGATGCTTACCTCCTCAGGGTAAACATTTTCTCCTCCACTCCTGATTCGACCATTTGTTCGTCCAACAAGCCATAAGTCGCCATGGTCATCAATGAACCCAATGTCACCAGTGTCTAGCCAAGCTTCTTCAATAGAACTTGATGCATTTTCTGGAATTTGATCCCAGTATCTTAGCATTACATGTGGACCTCTGGTTAGAATTCTTCCAACATCAGAGGAGTCATCAAAGCACATCTTTAACTCGACATGTGGAGCAGGCTTGCCAACACAGACCCCTCGTGGTTTGCCTGGACTTGACTTACTTTTGGAAAACTTCTGCAGTGATGTACCAGAGGCCTCAAACATTGGCTCAAAGAGGGTCGTGAAGGCTAGAGAAGAACATGTCTCTGTCATCCCTTCACAAATTTAAAATGTGAAAGAGAATTAAAAGAATACTATGGCGTTATAAATGTTTCAAGAAACATACGGAATATCCTTAGTGTTAGCTACTAAACCCTGTATATTCATGTAAATTTACATCTTGTCCTATGAATGACTACAGAAACAATTAGCCTTGCCTGGACAAACTGTTAATAACCAGAAGGTAACTTATAAATTATAGCTCGTGTATTCATGCAGCAGCTCAGTAAGGTGAATTTCAGTTTAGCATGTTCACATATGACAGTGCTTGAGCTGGTAAATAGGCTTATTCACCTAACTAGGAATACCCTACAAAAGCTCATATGAACCTTAACCAGAAGAATGTTTATCACATTCCTGAATCAAAAGTTGGCTCAGGTTAAGTATAATTTAATGAAAGTTGCTCACTCTACATGCCTAAGTTCACTCATTGCAATTTGATTGCAAACGCTATAATGTACTTCATGCCTGAGTAAATGACTAAATTACAAATATAAATGTCAAGTATAGAGAGCTAGAATGCCAAAAAACTATATGCAACTCTATGGATCATACTTTCAATTTCCATCTAATGCAAGAATTTTTATCACCTTTCTAGACATAAGAAGATCATTGAATTGACTAAGCTTCTCCACAAACCATTAGGGTTACTTCAGAAATGATTTGAGTAGAATATATCATGATATACTTAAAGAAACAAAATTGAATAAGTTAGACCAACCATAAGCTGAAAGAAGCTTTGCTCTTGGGAAGAATTTGATCACATCTTTAACAAGGTCATATGATAGGCCTCCTCCTCCATTTAATATCTTCTTCACACTGTCTCTACCCTTCCAACTTCGCTTCAGCCTTAGAGAATATCACAGAACAGAAACAACCAGATCAAACGACCCTATGATAAAAAATAAGCATCAACATTATTTTCCAGATAAAAAGTTATATATTTCAGGCATGGAATTAGTTAAAGTGTTCAAATAATAATGAATTTCAGCAAGCTGAACAAGAAAATGCAAAGGCTATTTATATGAGACTTGGGCCTGGGGGAAAACAAAATAGAAAAGAAAGGCTACAGCCTATTTTAGGGGAAAAATGAAGATAAACAAAATCTCAAAGAGACCTAACCAAGAAAATTTTAATTATCATCATCTAATGGAAAAATAATTCTATTATTTACCTGATCAACGAGATTAGATCAGCCATTATTGCAGGGACAGTGATCAGAGAAGTCACATGGTGCTGTTCTAAGGCTTCAAGGGCTAGCCTAGGTTCAAACTTGGGTATGAAGACATGGCAAGCTCCTATCATTAGCATGGCCATGGCTGAGGATAAACCACCAATGTGGCACAAGGGAGCAGTATGCAAATAAACCTGGAAATAACCAGACAATAAAAAATTAAAGAGAGGGTTGTCACGGTCGAACCAATGGAAAAATACTAACCAAAATAAACTAAGAGCATTGTTTCTTTAGCTGTATGATTCCACCCAAACCATATAAGTCCACTTTGGAACAACTATACTTGAGTTATTTCACCTCTTCAATCATATCCTTGTAATTACAGTCAAAACAAATCTACATATTTCTAGAAGCAAGGCGTACATCATCCTCACTGTAACCAACAATTGCAACTTTTGCCAGGGATTGTACAATTAAAGCTGTATGGCTTATGACAACTCCCTTTGGCTTCCCAGTAGTTCCTATAAATAGCCAAGAAAGCAAACACTAAGTTTTTAGCACATTTAAGGATGTAGGAAGAAATTAAAATAAAACTTTTACACCCAATATATATTTAAGATGCAAGTTATGTTTCTCCGTTGCTTTCATTTAACAATGTACATAGAGAAAAAAGATGGAAGGGGGAAAATTTTTATTTAGAGCAAATAATATTGCTTAGAAGCTAATGTTGATTTCTCAATGCCAAATAAATTGCTGTTCTCGACCAGGAAAATGATTTGCATTACGCATTACACCACCACATTTTCTCCTAGGTTCAGGAAACAAAGCAAGGATGAAACATCTAACAGGTCAATTGGATCCTATCCTCCCCCTTATTATCAGCAGGAGTCATTAAAATCTGAGAAGTTATACCAAGCTTTTTACAGGCTTAATGCAAAATTTAAGCTCTAAACTGACATTTGATAATGTTGCCTCTACTTTGTTGGGACCCTAATTTACTGGCTTATCATGGCACAGCATTTCAATTTTACAGCTCACCACAGAAATCTGACAACTGATATCTGCGCTTATAAAGGGTAGAAAAAGGGCCGTGATGTGCTGCACTTATAGAAGTCCTAGTTTTAGAAACACGGGAGAGGTTCAAGTCTTGAAAGTTGCCATTTTATTAGAAAATACTCACTGGTAGGTGGGTGGGCATGTATTGAGATCAGTCCTCCCACAATCTTGCTTTGGTGCCATAATAAGTATGGATGAAGCTGGCAAATCTACGCACTCTTTTAATGATGGAAGAAACAAAAGGAGCAGAGCAGAGCTCTTTCCGGCAGGATTTCTTTTTTCATGAGGCAATGATTACTCAATTATGTGCAATAATACTTTATCCTGCAAATTTTCCTGGCGCGAAAAATTTTAAAATGGAATGAAGCATACATAAAAGGGAAGGAACTTTCTTGTCTGCCCTTTACTGCATTCTTTTTTTGGTGATTTCATAAGTGCCGGACAACATCCCTCCTTTAGGATACAATCATATTAAGCATAAGTAAAACTTAAAAATAATTTACATATAAAACCAATACCTGAAGTGAAGCATATTAGAACAGCGCCCTCAGGTGCACATGAGTAATTCATAGATCCAGATTTTACAGATTGCTCCAATAGCATTTCCATTGTTAATACTGGAAAAATGAGGCGAAAGATATTATGGCAATTGACAAATCACAATTCTGACTTCATTTATACAACATTTACATGTCAAGATAATACATACTCTTGTATTTGTTTATAAAATCTGAGGAAGGGGAGCTTAGTGAAACATGCCACCTTAGAGATGGTATAGCATGACTCTGTAGTGCAGAATGCCAGCGGTAACAGCTCTCATCTGTCACCAACATTTTTGGCGTAACAGTTACCATTGCCATTCTTGCCTCTTCAAAGCTCTATATTTTAACAGAACAATGCAGTGCAAGAAATATCAGACAGGTTTAGAAACCAACAAATCAGAATAGAAACCAACAAATGCCATTCTTGCCATTCACTAATTGCACACATCAGAATAGAAACCAACAAATCACTGTACTCCTAAAGAAACTCGAGCCTATTGTGGCAGCAATTCCAGCTAATAGTTTAGAATTTATAAAGCATAGGAATATCAACAAATACTTAAATTTTCATGAAGCTCCCAGAGAAACTCGATTTAGAACGAAATTTTTTTCTTTTCTCAAACAAATTTGAGAGACATTTAATAACTGTAACAGAAAACAGTTAAGAGCAAGTTGGTAAACTAAGATACTAACCCATCGATAATTCAAAGGAGCAACGATGCCTCCAATAAATGCAACAGCTAATAGCCACTCTAGATACGTATCACTGGAACAGCATGGATTGAATGTCATAAGCCATAATTTCAAGCAAATAAATAAATATTTACTCATTTATAAGATGAACATCCAATATTCCACATATGTTTCGGACCAACATTATGTTAAAATTTTTGGACTCAAATTCAATTAAAATTCCACTGAAATTCTAATAATTAAGAAATAGCCCTGTGAATAGGTTTATGCAGATGACTATTTTTGCTCAATTGCATGTTTGCCAAATAAACTTTGTTCTTGAGCAATAGTTGCAGGTTTTTTTTTTTTTATAATTGAGGAAAGAGAGGTTTGAATTTTACTCTTTAGGCAAGTTAAATAGGTTAGATGTATAGAGTATCAAAGTTATCTAGATTAGTTAAACGTGTCAATGAGAATTATTTACAAGTTAGGCAGGTCAAACTGCATTAAACATGCACATTTTTGTGTCATAATTGAGTTCCACGACAATGAGACGAGCACATTATGCAATGCCCAAACTTAGTTTCACATTATCAGGTTCTGTCACAAACCCACATGGGATCTACCTATGAATGGGGAATAGTTTTTAAGTCTGTACAAATGTTGTTGTTTTAATTAATAATTGTGTCACCCCTTAGTTTAATTTAATAGTGTGAAATTTCCTTGCAAAAACCAACACAAGCATCAAAGAAATAACACATAGATTCTATTTAAAATAATACTATGCTTACTTCATACACATCAACTTCATGTGTCCATTGAAATATAAAATCATTCCGTAGTCATAGTTTCAGCGTGCAGCCCAATATGGAGAAAGAGATTGAAACAATGAAGGTGTCAAAACTCAAATTCATGACGTTTCGGCCCTCTATTTTAACAGAATCACAAGATTTTCCAAATCCATTTACTATTAATATACAAACTCTTAGCATAATGCATTATATTTAACTATGCATGCTAATGTCAATGTTTTTACATCAAAATTTAAAAATAGCATTCCAAACCCCACACGCACGGCCGGCCCCTAGGTAAAGCCATCCAAGTAAGGGCTCTAAGCTCCCAATTTGAGGAAGTTTTATAATTTTATAATATAATTTATTATATTAATAATATATAAAAATTAAAAAAAATTATTTATTTTTTAATTTTTAATTATATATTTAATAAATTTTAATTTTTTATATTTTTATATTTTTAAAAAATTATATTATTTTCAATCAATTAACATCCGTATATATTTAATCAGCTCTAATAATTATTTTTTTTACTTATTTACCTTATTTCTGATTAATATATTTAATAATTTTTAACAATTATTTTTTTTTATATATAAAATCAGTTATTTCTTTTTTAATATATAAAATCTATTTTTAATTTTTTTTTTCATTTACTTTTTTTTCTTCTTTCTTTAATTTCAATTTTCTTTCAATAAACATAAAAAAATCTGTTATATTATTATCTTTATAAAACTGTAAATCTCATTTGCAGTTTGTAATAAATATTTAACAATTAGATATTATTGTTTTAATATTTATAAATTTTTTTATTTTAATTTTTTATGTATATTATAATATTATATTATTTTTATTTAATTTTATATAATAATTGATTTATTTGAATTAAAAATTTAATTTTAATTTTTATATTAATCATTTAAAAAATATAAAAATTTTACATCTTAAAAAAATTAATAATTTTTTTAATTTCAATAAAAAAAATTCATTACATATTTTGCTCTAGCCCTTTGAATTTATTGAGCCGCCCTTGCTCACACGATCATCAAGATAAAAGATAAAACAAGACTGCGTTTGGCGTTAAAAAAAAAAGGCATTTCCGGAACCGTAATTGAGGGAAAAAAAAAAAAGCAGAAACCGAAACAAAAGTGCTTCAAGATTTGAACTTGAAAATTTCCATAAAACAAATTTAGGCAAGTACATAAATAAGAACCTGTTGAAAGCAGATATGGCAACAACGTCGCCGTTTCGGAGGCCAAGATGGAGCAGGGCACGAGCCAGATTGAGCACGCACTCGACCAGCTGGTGGCCTGTTTTTTGGCGGTCGCCGCTGATTGTCACCACGGAGTTCCGTTTTTGGGTGGTAAGGCGGCTGAAACACTGGCAAATGTGGGCCTCGGAGTAAAATCCCATCTCGACTGAAGACGAAAATCGAGAATTCGGCGTCTGGACTTGGTGACAATGAAGGAAAATCTGTTTCTCCTTTGCGTTCTGAACGAAAGAACGGTTGGAACGAGAAAGCGCGGTTCAGCTTATCTTAAAATGAGACGAAAGTGCTCCTGTCCCCGTGCTGTGATGTTAGGAGTTTCACCGTTTGGACGTTGCAAATTGCAATTGTCACCTCCAATCCGAAAGCAAGAATAAAATCATATATATTTAATTTAATTAACAAAGTATTGATTTTACATTGAATAATGTAAATTTTTAAATAGGATAATCAATAATGAAAGAGAACTCATCAAATTAATAAATTTATTTTAAAAAAACTCATGATATTTTATTTCATATTTAATTGTATTTTTTATTTGAATTTGAAAGTAAGTCATCAATGTGAAGTTTATTTTCTAAACTTGATAAGTTTCACTTCTTTTTTAATACATTGACAATATTATATTATAATTTAAAAAATTGAATTTTCAAGTTGGGTCGAATAAGGTGGGAGAGTTTTTAATCCAGCATCCACCAAATAAATTATTTTAGATAATTAATAAAAATAACTACTTGGTTCGATTAAATCACACTGGTTAGAATAAGATTAACGATTTACTTAAATTTCAAATACTTCGATAATAATTAATTTTGGTTATTTTAAAATAAATAAATATCTTATTTTTGTCTAATAATAAATTATTTTAAAATTTGATGAAAGAGATGTTCAATTTTTTTTTAATAAGAAAATGTTCGAGTTGTCGAATAATAATTTAAATAAACAAATAAAAGATTTAGACATCTAACTTAGCAAATTAATAAAGAGATAATAATAATTGCCACCCTTATAACACAGCTGCCACTGATGGTTGCATTTAAGTTATCCAGCTTTAATAATGGAAACTAAACAACTAGTACATAAAGAAATGAAAAAAATGTTAACCGCTAAACTTACGTGTAAAAATAATTTTTAAAATCGAAGTATTTATTTTAAAATTAATAAATTTTCGTATAATTTCGATCAAAATTTAAGAAAGTCAAAATATTTTACCCTAAAGTATATATTGTTTGTATTACTTTTGTTCTTTTTTTAAATTAAATTGAAGTTTAAGTAACCTATATTTTGCTTAGTTTAAACTTTTAAATTAACTTAGGTGGCAATTAATCAATTTGGGTTGGTTTCTTTTATAAGTTGTGATCTTAATAATTAATTAATTTGCAATTTTTAAGGACGATTGATCCAATCTTATTAATTTGCTTGTTGATTGAACGAAAGCCTGAGTTAATTTTAAGGAATCATTTCCATGAGTATGTATATTATTTATAATAATATTCCGACGTATTACTCCATCACTTGTGCAGGGTTTGGTTTTATATACACAAAAATAAAATAAATGTGGTGTTTCCCAACTGCTACCCATTTTAAGTATAGTGTTGAATCTTCTCCACCCATTTGCAAATCAATTTATTGGAACCACTAGCTACCATGCATTAATGAAATACAAAATCTATCTATATTCTGCCAAATCCCAACTCCTCTATTTTATGAAAGTTGCTTCATCAAATTAATTATTCAATTCAATCTCTAATTTTTTTTTAAATATAGTCTAGTACACACGTATCAACCCTTTGAATAGAGATACAATAAATACTTTATAATTAGATATGTAATTGGCATTACTTGATTCGATTAAGTAAAATTAAGCTACTTTATAATTAAGTTTGAGTAGTAAAAGTAATATTTATCATGAACTCAAGTAAACTTTAGATAATGGTTTTAGATACCCACTATTTAAATTTGATTATAAATAATGATTTTAATATTAAATTTTATTATACATATTATTTATTTATTTATAAATATTTTATAAATAATATAATACTAATTATCAAAATTCATTTTGTGCCAAATCTAAGAGCCCCACTAGGATGCATTTAAAATGAAATTAAAAAAAAAAAAAGAGTTTGTTTGATGAAATCATTCCATTGAAAGTCACGGTTTTATCGATAGTTGATTGCATAGAAAATAATTAAAGATTATAAACATTTTGAATGAAAATGTAAAAGCTGTGAATATTAATAAAATATTTAATTTAGCATAACTCTAAAAAGTTTCTATAGGAGACATAATTACATGAATTTTGAAGGATATTGTAGGTTTGAAATAATTTTAAATATACGTAAATTCATTTGGTATATATATTAGGTAAAGATAATATGGAGTATAATTTTTTATGGAATTAACCCTCAATTTAATAAAGGGTCAATTATCTTTACCTAATTAACCCTCAATTTAAAAAAAAAAAAACTAAATGCAATTGAAAGGTTCATATAGAGTGGAATACAAATAATTAGAAAGTGACATGTAGCTTTGGATCCCATTAATTAAATCTCCAATAACCTTTGACCAAAAGCATTTCCCATCAATTATTTCACCCATTAGAATGTGTCATATGCTTTATTCATGGAAACCCCCCCTTTTTTTTCCCTTTTTCTTTTCTTTGAAATGGAAGGTAAAGTACTTTATTTTTTTAATTTAATTTTTTCCAATCATACATGAACATAATAATTTGGAAATATCTCAAATTTAAGCTGTTTTAAATTTGAATTGTTTCAAGTTCGATTCGTTTTAAATTAGTTTCAAGTCATTTTAGATTTATATAAAATATAATAATTTTAACATGATGTTTGAATTTAAATTTTTTTCAGAGTGTGGATTTATTACAAATTAAGTTTTTCCAAATTTAAATCTCAAACTCTTTAATCAAGTTGAAGCATTATAAAGGAGCTGTGGATTGGGATTGGGTTTACAGCCTCTAATATGAAAATGAAAAGGAAAGAAACAAAGTAACAAGAAAGAAACAAGCTTAAATCATGGTCATCATGATTGTTTTCTTTTCCTTTCTTATCTCGTTTCCTCCTCGACCACACTGATTATGATTGTCATATTAATTAATAATAATTAATCATAATAAGCTTAATTAATTTGTGCAGGTGGTCCATAGAAAGGAGAGCTTACTACTTTCTCAAACATCCTTTAATTAATTAATTAATGTAATCTACAACTGATCCCTTACTACTTTCTCACAAGGTTGCGTAACATTCACATTAAGTCATTTCTATTTTTCCTTATCTAAATGTTGCATACCATTAAGTTATTTAAATTTGAGACTTTAAATTAAATTTTAAATCGAAATTTAGAATAAAAAGAAAGAGAAACATATCTAAATCTTTGATGCAAAATATTTCAATTTGTTTGACATAAATATATTATTTTACGTAAATATATGTTCAGGTGAATATCTCCCAAACGTATTAAATTTTTGAAAAAAAATTACATGCATGTGTAAAAATAAAAAGGGGTAATTAATTTTTTTTAAAGAATTATATTTACTAGCTTTGGTTTCTAGATTCTTCTAATATTGTAAACGTAAATATTTGCCTTTACAGATAAAGACAAAAAATTGGTAACATAAAGCATATGCTTAAATACATACAAGTATTTTTAATTAATTTTCCTTTCCCAAAAAAATGAAATTAAAACAAAAAAAAAAGATTTCCTTGGAGAAAGAAAGGTCAAACATGGCAGATTATGTAAATAAATTTAATTCCAAGGTTCATTGTACAGTCTGCTATTTTCACTCCCGCTCACCAAATCTATCTGGACTCTTTTTGTCTAGTTTCTCAGAAACCCTAAACGTCAACAGAAGAACAGAGGGAAGCACAGAGATTTTTAAATGGAGCAGCTTTTCTCCCTGAACTCTTCTCTTCACCTTTAGTTTCTCCCAGAAAATCTTGTAAGTTGCCTTTTTTTTTACATTAATTGTGCTTAAATTTTTAACCTTTTTTTTTTCTTTTTTTTTTTTTTGATTCTTCGCTTTCGTTCGTTTCGTCTTAGAATCCTGAGGTTATATTTCTTGTTAATTTACCCTTGTGTTTAATTTCTTTCTCAAATGCAATATATTTATGAATGTGTTAAGCTCAATTTTCAGTGTCAAAAGTTGTCAGATTTTGTTAGCGTGATTTGCATTTGTTTTAGAAAAATTTGACTTTGAGCTAATTGTCATTGTTTGACTGATAAGAATACATCAGAAAGGGGAAAAGAAATGAAATCTGAGGCCTTGTAGTTCATTTCTCCAGTTATTTATGCTGAAAATCTAAGCTCAACCAAGTAAACTGATGAAATTTGAATTTTTATGAAGTAGTTAGTTTCAAATTTAGTTATATTCAGGTAGTTGAAGTGTAGAAACTTATGGTGATCTTGAGCAATGTATATTAATTGTTATTGATTTAGTTTGCTCATTTTTTTTTTGTTTTTGTTTGCAGTATAATAATCCTGGTGGTGAGAGGCAATTCTGAGATGGCTATGGAGAGCTGTAAAGATGTGAATGCTCGTGTTGTTTCATGTTGTGATGCATCTGTAAATGGGTCGGTGCACATTGGTGATAATATAAAAGAGGATGAGGAACTGGATGTTGACTTTCTTAATGAATTTGATTCATACGTGGAAGACATCAAGGACCGGTTGACAATTTCTAGGTTGGTGAGTGACTCAGTCATCAGGGGCATGGTCAATGCTGTTGAGCAAGAGGCAGCTGATAGGATTGCTCAGAAAGAGTTGGAGTTAGTACGATTGAAGAAAATGATGAATCCTTACCATGTTTGTTCAGATGAAAACAAGTCTTTACTGGAGCACTATGAACCAAACATTGAAAAAGATGGTGTATTTTCAAGATTGTCGGATTCTTTTTGTGAGCATGACAGGATCCGAGAATCTTTGGGCAGTCTTAAAAATGCAGCTAAAGGGCAGTTTAAGAATCTTGGGATAGAAATTGACAAAATCAGAGGGCATAGTTCCATTAGGAGGATTAATTCAGGTCCTGAGTGGGTGGGATTGGGTGGTATTCTGCAAGAGGATGAAACCCGAGACCGGATTGATCTGGATAAAACACTTGATTCTTTAAGAATAACCCTAGACACTATCTATGAGCGAGTCGACGATATAATTTGCTCATCTGGTGTTGCACTCTGTCAGCGGCAGCTGGAGCGAGAATATCAGGAAGATGTTGAACATATGGTGGTAACAAATTGTATTCGGAGTTTGAAGGAACAGTTTGAAGAAAGACTATGGGATCAAAATGCTCAATGTTATGGTAATGGAAATGTAAATTGGATTGAGAAGATCAATGAGATTTCCAGTTTGCGTCAGGAATTAGATACCATTTCTAAATCACTGTCTAATCCTGAAACTGGGATGCTGAATTCTCATAGTTCCTTGGAGATCAATGATGATTTGAGTAACAATAAAAGGACCGATCATTTACATCGAAAGGTTTCAGAGAATCATGTTTCATCTCTTTGGGAAGGAAATGGCAAGCAAGAAGAGTCAGTAATTGCTGTGCCAGAAAATTTGGATGCTGCGCAACTGAGTCACATGTCAAAGGGGGAATTGGTGAATTTTTTCAAGCTTGAGATGACAAAAATGAAGAGAAACCATGACTACAAACTACAACAGATGACTGAAGAATATTTTAGCCTCAAACGGGAATATTTGAAAGAAAGGGGTTCTTCTTTGCCATTCAGGAAGGATAAGGAGTTTGATGTCTTGAGGAAAAAGATCCCAGATGTCATTGTGAAATTGGATAGAATTCTTGTTGGAAATGAGAAATTTCCTTTATTAAGTAATAATGGTGAGACTCTCGGCATATTGAAGGACAGATTAGAATCTCTTCTTTCAGAAAACCATCAACTGAGAGATTCACTCTCCGATAAGAAAAAGGAAGTTAACCGCCTTTCTTCACAAGTTTCTGATGCCATAGTGAAAATCTCACAGTACTCTCGGACCGAGGATAACTTACTGAAAAAGGTAGAAAACCTTGAATCTGCAGTTGAAGATGTACATATTGAATCTTCCATTAGTGGGGATGTACATAAATGCTTCATCAGGGAGGCAATCAGCCAGACCAAGCGGATCAGTCAAGATTTAGAGATGGAGCACATCATCATGGAAGAAATTTATGACCTTAAATTTAGAGATGCTTTTTGCAATATGCCACATGCCAGCAAGAGTGAATTTGAAGATTCTGATTTGGAATCTTTAATCATGGAAGGACTATGTGCAATTGTATTCAGAGCAGCCTTCTCAGAAGCCAAGGAGAAACTCCATGACTTAAGCAAGGATGCATTCGAGAAAGAAAGGGTACTAAAACTGGAAGTTGAAGAGAAGGAAAAATTACAGCAGCATATGCTTCTAATGGCATCAGCAATTGATGAAAAGGAGAAGTTACTTAATCAAACATCAGCTGCACTGGCAAGAGAAAAGGAGAAATTTATGTTGGCTTCTCAAGAACTTGATGTTGTAAGGGATCAGACAAATCGGCAGCAAATGATAATTTCTAAGTGCAATGAAGAATCCAATGTTCTGAAAGTTGATCTCCTTCAAGCATTGGAGAAACTTGAATTACAACAAGTGGAGACATGTAAATTAAACCAGAAGCTTGACCAGGCGGTGAAAGCTTTGAGGGAAAGCGATGATGAGAAAAGAAGGCTTCTTGTTGCTGCCAAGGAGAAGGAGAATATTTTATCGTTGGTTGAAGCAAATGAAAATGAGCATAGAAAACAGATGGAATCAATAATTATTCTTGTTGAAGGACTATCTAAGACATTTGCTGATTTTGAATGTCGAGTAGCAGAAGATACGAAGAGGAGTAATCTAAGGTACTTCCTCTATCACCATTACCTTTTTTCATTTCCCTATTGATAAATTACCGAATGCTTGGATAAGTCTTATGAAATGTTGATGGCTTACATAACACTCTTTATGCTTTAAGAGACAGGAATGTTGTCTCAGTTCTGTCCTCTCTTATCTGTCCTTACAAATGACTAGAAGGTTTTAAGTGGAAAGAAACCTTAAGTTGCAATGTGTTGTCTGTTCTGTAACCAAATGAATTTTGTCCTAGATTTTCTTATTGTGGTTGTAACTGTTGAATTGCATTGTTTTCCTCTCAAATGTATGATATTGAATTTTACCTAAACTTGTGGAGAAAAGGCGTATAATTCATGACTTTGGAATTCATTAAATTTCAGTTCATAGTGTTCTGGTACTTCCAGATTGCCAATACTCAAATATCTGGTTAATGTTGTCAAGAAAAGTTCAGTTAAGCTAATTCTTATCACTTTTAAGCCTATCAACTGAAACTAATAAGATAACTTTCACTTTTGTGAGAGATCCTTATTGACAGTGATGTAGCTCTGCCAATCCCTGCTTCTTGCAGAATGGTTGAAATTTTTTGAATTCAGCCCTTTTCAGGACCCTATGTTTGGGATAGTGATGTATAGATTGTATATCCATCAAGTTAAGCTAATTGGCTTTTTTTTTTTTAATGTTAAATAACTTTAACTCTGGTCTATTTCCTGGTCTTTGGACAGTGTGTGACCTTGTGTCCTTCAGTCAAATTCATGTTCCTTTATGAACCATTGACTTTTATTATCTTTGGATTATAATTTGGTTTGATACTCTATTACTGAGTTTTTATACAATTCTTTTATTTTGAAAAGCATCTGCATTAATTTGGAGATGGAATTTTCTGTTGCATTTATTAACTCAAATATGTAATGTGCATATGGGTCAATTTTCAGGTTGGAGAATTTGAACTCCCAATTCAGTTCTCTCATTCAGACGGCGAATGTATGGAAAAGAAAGGGATTGCATTATAAGCAGAATCTTGAAAGGAGATGTTCTGACCTTGAAAAGGCTGAAACTGAGGTAGAATTAGGAAATGTTAGAGGATTCCATTTTGTAATGGCTTTATACCTATTTGACATTGTCGAATGAATTTCACAAGGAATAACTATGAATTAAATGATGCTTGGCTTATATTTTTGATAATGATAAACCAAGCTGCAGATTGTCTTCTATGGTATGAGTAATGATATTTTATTTGTGAATTTCTTGTCTCCCCTTTTCAATTAGTAGTGGTTTAGGAAGAAAACTACCAAAGGGTAGTGTAGTGATATAGTAGTCTACACTGTATTTGATCGCTCAATGGACTGTGTACTGGCTTCTATTTCAAGGTTAAACTATTACATAAATTACCCTGTTTTAGTTTTCACATTAACTGTATACAGTTTACATTGAAATAACTTAAACCAAAGCAGAGAAGATCATTGAGTATCATTGATCGCATTATACATCATAATAGAGCTTTCTGATTTGGTAAATTATTATTATTATTATTATTGTATTTATTATGGTTCTTTTTTGTATTGAAGGTGGATCTCTTGGGTGATCAGGTGGATGTTCTTTTAGGCCTTCTTGAGAAAATATACATAGCGCTTGATCATTATTCTCCAATATTGAAACATTATACCGGAGTAAGTTGTTTCTTTGTTCTACTGAACTGTTGTATTGTTATATTTCTTAAAAGTGAGTCAAAACATATCCATGCATCTATGGAACATTTCTTAGTTCAGAAAGATCAATAATAACTTGGATTATTCAAATGTTGTTTGCTTATTGCATATGTTTCTTAGCATTGGAAAGAATGCTTTGGAAATTAGAGAAATACTTTCTTTGTGTTTAAACCAAGGGATATCCTGTGCAAACAAGTTTTAATTGACTGAACTTGATAATTTAATGAGCATTTCCATGTGGACAGTGAGATAGGAAGACCAAAGAGGACATTGGGGGAAACTATAAAAAGGGACAACATATTCCATTAAGCCAACCTCACATAGTGGAACTTTGTTATTTCAACTTAGTGACGGGTAAAAAGTTATGTCACCAAAGAAAAAGGCAGGAATCATGCCATGGAGTTTCCATGCAAACCTAAATAACTCCGTCTCTCTTTTCACAATGTGCCTCATTATGTTCAGATTTATTTCTTCCTATTTAATGTTCACAGGAGTGTTTCTGTAACTTTCCCAGGATTATATTCCTTTTGAGTCTACCCTTCTAATGTGATGACTGAAATGTGACAAAATCCTGCTTGGTGTCTGACCTGAGTTTGAATCTCCCACCCTCAAACTCTCCCATAAAAAGAAAGAAAGAAAGATGATTTCAGTTATTTAACCAAAGCTTATACTTGAAGTTGCGGAAAGACAGAAATAGTGATAAGGGAAAAAAGGATACTGTTTAAGCTAATTCATGGTTGAATGCATATGTATGCAATTTTGATAGTAGCGGAGTGGGAAAAAGTAGTCAGTTTATTAATCTGTTTTTTATATGTATGCTTGAATATCCATTTTTATGAAGAAAATAACATATATGAACAATTAATAACTTGTTGTGGTGTTCTGATAATTGTGTCGTAGCTTAGCCATGCCCGTAATTTCTGTATGCTTGTCATCCATGCATTTCCAAATCTGATGTTCATAAGTTCTTTATTTTGCCTGTTTCAGATTATGGAGATATTGAAGCTGGTTAGAAGAGAATTGAGTGGAGAATCTACTAGGCCAGTTTGATCCACTCTTCCCACTGTAGAGAAACTCAGAACAGAGGTAGGTTGTAAAAATTGTTGCAACAGCATCATCGGGCAAGTTAGCGGGATTTTGGGGTATCAGAATACAGTCTTTATAGAAGTTATCCTTGCTGAATATAGCTGTACAGTCTAGTAAGCCAAGGAGATTCCCTTTTGCTTCCGGTGGACACCAGAGTTATAGATCTTTTTCAGTTTTTGACCAGAATGTATATTTGTTTGATTTAGCAGTTGATGAGATTAAACTAATATTTCCCATTACCCTGTGCTGGGAGTATGATGGGGATGCCTTTGTTCTCTCTTTGGCACATACACCATACCTGACACATTTACAATCAAAGCTCACACATGTAGTTTACTTTCTTTTCCTTTTGAGGCAGAGATAGATTTATATAATTTAGTGGTGTCATGATGATTTTTTAAATGATGGTACTCTGTTATTAAAATGTCTATTTATAATAAGCATTCTTAAAAGTTTATGTCAAGGAAGGTCTGTTTACTCTTTCCATTTAAAGGGAAAATATTTAATAGGGTTTGTATGGTAATCTTTCTGGTCATATTATCAAATTTGGGATGTGAAAATCATTGAAAATTTATAAACCATTGAAAATGAAAATTAAGATAAAATTAAAATTATTAGAAATTATGCCCCACAGATTTTTAAAAAAAACCCCAACACTCTTTGAATTTGGATGTAGGTTTTGAGCTTAACTATCAATAAAAAGGTTTTATATCCACATCAATGCACATTTAAGGGTTAAAAATTATTTTCAAAAAATAATGATAAAAATACCCTTTCCATTTTGATTAAAGAAAAAGTTGCAGTTTATAAGTTTTGTATGTTAACAATAAATCAAATCATGTAATTTTGTTAATAAATAAATTTAAAAGATATTTATTTTAAACGATTTTTAAGCTTTATGATTAAGTTACAATGTATACATAATACATTGATCATATGTTAAATATAAATAAAAAATTAAATCGATAATGCGTGTAATGAGTCGGAACTTTTAAGTTCAATTTTGTGTAATTTTAAATTCTAAAAATAAAATTAAATAAGTTTGATAAGTGATGGAAGAGATATGTTTATATAGTCGAAACATTCTCTATTTCTTGCTGACGTAAGGTCTCAAATAGTGTACGGGCAGCATTTTCTAATCTATTTACATAGAATTAAGAAGAAACAAAGCTGGTAAGGAAGGGGCGAGAGTGATGAAGTGTGAAGGAGATGAGAAGAGTGAAGACAAGAAACAGAAGCTGGTTGGTGCCATTTCGCCTTCTTCTTCATTTACCAGCTACTTGTGCAATGGGGGAATGGTTAATCTTTCAGTTTGGAGAGAGGGACAATGCGAAAACAGACATTTCACCTTTAAAACTACCCTTTAATTTAATTGCCCTCCAAGCAAACCTCTCTTACCCCTCCCTCCCCCTTCTCTTCTTCTTCCCTTCCATCCATGCCTGCTTTGTTTTTCCACCCATAATGGGAAGCACTGCAACCCAGCAAGCCGCATTATGACATTCACTGTCCAAGAGAACCCGGAAGCCACTGGATCTCCAGGAAGCTAATGGTACATTCAAACTTGCTTCCTCCAAATGGGATAATCCCTGAAAATCTTCCCAGGAAAAGCAGCTGATGATGCTGATGAAGGGGAAGAGAGTAGTGATCATAAAAGCTTGAACCAACTCATCAACGGTGATGGAGGAGAAGCAAAGGAGGAGGCCAGCTGCAGATCATCAGGCAGGAGCTCACTGGGTCAACATTTCAACCAAGAAGAGAAACAGCTTCAGCTGGTGAAGAAAAACCAGCAGGATGGCCATGGGGGTGTGAAGCTGAAAGGAATGATGAGTCGGTATGCCAAAGTTTTGAGCCGTTTGGTGAAAGCCAAGCGTGAACCGCGCTTAGGGTCCAACAAGAAGCATCTTCTCCGCTTAACAATGTAGGGTTTTTCCCCATACATGAGCTTATACCGCAGAGATCTCAAATCATACCTCATGCATGCGTATATCTATATAAACCCTATGATTTGCTTATGTTCCTACTTTGCGTAATTGAATTCTATAATTAATTAATTAATTAGTAGTATGTGCCTATCTCTCGACTGTTCCTTCGACAGTGCTTTTCTCTCCCAACGACCAACGCACTGTTTAAGTAACAGTGACATTGTCCTGTATGAGGTTTTGTGTTTCTTGAGAATTTGATCCATAGCCAATGGCCATCATCAGATGATAGATGTATATGGTATATCCTTTGAGAAATTCTCCTTGGATTTTTCTGGCATTTTGTCAAATTTTTTATCCTCTAATTCTTTCATTTTATTGGAAAAATAAAATAATTCAATTTAATATATTGTTTTTATGCAACAATAAGAAAAAGGATGTTAATTTTGTTTGTAGCCTTTTATATTAATTGGTATTTCAATCATAAAATTCTTCTTAATTAATTTCAAATACTTGTTCATGTCAGTGGTTCGATCAAGTTAAACAGTATCACAACTAGTTTAAGTTGAAAATTCAACTTGATTTATTTTTATTTTTTAAACACGTGAATGTTGATCGACAATTGAAATAATGAAAAAAAAATTAATATTTATCCATAAATAGAAGTGGTGGATCGATCCATCAAGCTACCAACTTACCATGCACACGTGCGCTGATTAAACTTTGTTTTAAGAGATCTTAATTTTTTTAATTTTTTCATAAATTTAAAATTTTCAAAATTAAAAGTGTAAAATTTGATATTCACAATTTCAAACTACATAATACTTTTATGGTTTTTAAATAAACACTTTTAACTATCATCACATTTTTAATTATTAACAAAAGTCGGTTATATATTTGTAGATATTAACATTTGATTTTTTTTTTATTTTTAATGATAACAAAATATTTTTATTTTGAATTAATTTATATTTTCGTTTGAAGTAGTTGAAACTTTGTTTGACTCAATCAATTAATCTCTCCCAAAATTTCAAAGACAGTAGAAGGTCGCCTTAAATGGGTTAATATCATATTAATTTCCTTGCTTGATATATACATTAACTATATATAATTCCTAGTATTTTATTATATTACATATATATATTAATTTCATTACTATATCATGTAGAGTGTATAATTTGTTATTAATTCATAATTAATATAATTCTAGTTAATAACTTTATTTTACAAAAATTAAGATTATAATTTAAAAAAATTAAAAATAATTAAATAACATTATGCCATTACATATGATTTTCTAACATAAAGCTTATTGCACCCCTAATTTGGATTATTGATTTGTTTATGAAATATTTTTTTCAATTACAATTAATTATATGTGCCCGAATATTAAAATTATATTCATTAAAATAATATGTTTAGTTGAGGAAAATGATTATTTTATTTATCTCATTTTCAAGAATGATCATTCTTTAAAAACTTGAAATAATTAATATTGTCTCCCAATAATAACATATATATATATATATATGTATATGTATTCAATGATTATTAATTTTTTTTCATTTTTTTATTGAATTAATATTCTAAGTTCCATGAAAATGGTGCAGCTAAAGCGGGTCGGCTCGGATTGAGAAGAGTGGCGGGACCCAAGGAGGCGGTCCGGTCCAGCCAATCCAGCTTTCTTTCCTACGCTTTGCACTTCCATCTCTTCTTCTCAGATCTCTTTCTTCTTTCCCGTTCTTTCCAGATCCCAAAATCACCATTGATTCAATTCAAACCAACACATTGGATTAGCGTTGTTCATTTGTTCTCAGAATTTAGATCCGAAGGAACGAAAAAGAAATTTAACGGAAAGAAACAGTTGGATGATTAGAAAGCAAAATTGAGAACCCAAATTTTGTTGTTTGATGGTTTGTAGATCTTGAAAATGGATCCGCAGCCTTCCCCATCGGGAAGGTCGTCCCCAGTAGGTCGAAGCCCTTCATTCTCCGTGACCGATGCGGGTAGCCAAAGTCTCTCTTCGATCCTCAACAACCCTCACGCTGCCAAATTGGAGGCCTCTTGGGTTGGTTGGTGGTCCGTTTCTCCTCCCGAGTTCGCGCCCTTAATTTCAACCAAAGCCTCCTCCGACCTCACACGATCCGACTTCCAATCCTACGTCTCTTCCGTCTCTGACTCCTACCATCGCTTCGAGGACATTCGCAACCACTCCACCAAGGAGCAAACCCTCGATGTCGACAACATTGGGGAGGCCCTCGTCGCTTGTTTGAGGGAGGTCCCGGCACTCTACTTTAAGGAAGATTTCGCACTCGAAGATGGACCCACTTTCCGGGCAGCCTGCCCGTTCACCGATGTTTCTGATAACATTGTGCTTCAGGAGAAGTTGTCACACTACCTGGACGTGGTGGAGCTGCATTTGGTCAAGGAGATTTCGCTGCGCTCCAATTCTTTCTTTGAAGCGCAAGGGCAGTTGCAGGACTTGAATGTTAAGATTGTGGAAGGTTGTAGTCGGATTCGCGAGTTAAAGGAAACTATTCGGCTTTTAGACACTGATTTGGTTGACTCTGCTAGGCAGATTCAGGAGTTGAACGCCAATAGGACCAATTTGTTTGCACTCCAACATAAATTGAAGCTTATTCTATCTGTTAACCAAGCGTTATCCGCTCTTAAATTGGTCAGCTTTTGAATTTCCTTTATTTCTCTTTTATTTTGTGTCATTCACCAAGAAAGAAAGGAAAACAATATAGATTTGAAGAGGCTACTTTGTTAATGCTTGGAGAGGAGTTTGATTTATTTTTCTCGGTTATGCAGCTTGTCGCATCTGCAGAGTGTGCTGGAGCTTTGGATGTTATTGATGACCTGCAGCACTTGTTGGTATGCATTCATCTATCAATGAAATCATATTCTTGGCCTTTTTTTTTATTTATTTTTTTAAATTTATGTTACTTTGCATGCCTAATAGATTTACTGAAATCCTTAGGAGTGATATAACTGTGCAAAATGTTTCTTTTGTTTTGCAAAACATTAGTGATCTTGGTCTTTCTAGTGATGAATTCCGCCAAATACTTGATTTTTTGAATTTGGCAACAGGAGGTGGTTTTGGTTAGCATCTTTGGTTAACTACTTAGTTCCCTAACAACAGCTTAGTTTTGTAGCTTAACTCTTTTACTGGTGTGGCATGATTTTATGCTTTTTTATCGATAGAAAATGAAATAGAATTAGCCAAAAAGAAACACCACCAACATACGCATAGTGATTCAATCTTTTGATCACCCATTTGTGGAAAACCTTTTTGGGGGCTTCTGCCTTGCACACAGAAGATTGAATTGCCTAAATCACAGTCTTATATAATGCTATGATCACCTCATATTGATAAAAAGTAATGGGCTTGTTAGTAGGTTTTGAATGAAGTGGCGACAGGCTTCTGATCTAGTCTGATTCGTAATGGGGAAATTAGAGCTATAGCAATTCTTTTAGAAACATAGCACATCAATCCTTAATAGTGGTGGGATAGCTGGGATGCAGATGATCACACTGTTAAAGTGGTGTGCATTGGCACAGTTGTTTCAAGATGCTTGACGGTGTTGTTAGAATCTTTAAATGTTTGGCACATTCTTGATGTGAGAAAAACTTGATTTCAATGGGCATTTCGGACAAGAAAGGCTTTTGATATTTAGGTGAAGGTGGAGTTTGAGGGTATTTTTGGTGCCTTGATTGTGATGCATGAACATTACTTTTTGGAAGGTACTACTGTTATAGGTGCTGCAGTATTGTCATCATTTGATGATCCAGATTCAACACCACTTGGTTGTGGCATGTGTGGCTTGGGCATATGGTAGAGAGATTTGATAGCGTTGTGTAGGTGAGGCTTTTTTCTCGTGGGCAGTATCCTGGAAAGTTAGAATTGTTCAAGCATTATGTGTTTGGCAAAATAGACTTGAATGACGTTCAACACTAGGATTCCTAGTACCAAAGGTACAGTGGACTACATTTGTACTGGTCTTTGGGGTTCCTTTGACTATTTGTGAGGGTGGTTACAACATTTGTTAACTTTTATCCATGATTCCTTGAGGAAGGTTTGGGTGTAATTCCTAAAGCATTTTAAGCAATTTAAGGCTTTGATTGAAAACCAAATGGGAAGAAAATCAATCAGTTGCAAATAAATAATAGTTTGGAGTATGGCTCAGGTAACTTTGATGAGTTCTGTGAGAAAGAACAGTGAGACACCACACTTCTCGACATACATAAGAGCAAAATGGGGTTGTGAAAGACATGAATAGGACTCTCTTGGAGCAGGCTCAATCTATGATATCAAATGCTAGGCTCAAGAAGGATTTCTAGGCTGAAGTGGAAAATATTGTGTGCTATTTAGTGAATAGATCTCCATCTATAGCTATTGAGCTGAAGACTTCAGTGGAAGTATGGTTTGGTTCTTCATTTCAGGGATGTGCTCAAGATTTGTCAATCTACTAGCAATACCGTCAACACATCTTGATTTGGATTGTGCAAATGTAAATTTACAAGCATGATCATCACGCATTAGTATTGAGCCATCACACTTCTCTTGTGTGGCAAACAAGTCGCTAGAAGTGCTAATGCGAAATGTGTTAAGAATCCAATTGTCACTAACATGAGTATATGATAATGTTACAACAATCCTGGCATCATCTAAGGAGACTGTGCTTCAAGACAAGGTGGAGATTTGTTGGAAAGTGATTTTGAAAGTTGAACGCCATGGTTTCCCCCCCTGGACTTTTTTTGTTGTTGCCCCTACTTGACTTTTTTGTTCCCATTAGTTTCAATTTGGTTTAAAGCTCATTAAAGGCATTCAAGGAAAATTGAAATGTGGGGTATAAAAGTGTGTTTTGTAATAGAATTTAGTGGCACATTCGGCTTGTTTTGGTAGAAAAGAAAAAAGAGAATTTAGGAGCTTTGAGAGTAATAGCGCTCAGGTTGTGGTGTTGTAGTGGTTCCTTATGAGTTTTGGACACTAAAGCTCATTGTAATCTTTATCATCTTCTTCATTATAGTGGAAATTTCTTCTTGCCTCTACTTGCAGATGTAGGTTAGCTGAACTGGGCGATTACTTTGTTAAAATTTTAGGAGACCATCACCTTCTTTGCATGTTGTATGTGTAAGCTCATAAGATCTCATGTAAACAACAAAACCACAATGAAGCACTGCTGGAGTTCCAATTTTAGTTATCTTATGAATTTGTGCATGTTGTACGTGCAAGCTAATAAGGTCTCATATAAACAACAAGACCACAATGAAGCACTGCTGGAGTTCAAATTTTAGTTATCTTTTGAATCTGTGCCTTTTGATAGGATGGGGATGAGCTTACCGGTTTACATTGCTTTCGTCACCTTCGAGATCACGTAGTGGCTTCTATAGATTCCATAAACAGGTATTTATTTATGTATTTGTTTTTCCCAATTTATGGAGACATTAATGATAGAGGAAATGTTATTCACAAAACTTCTGCTTGTGAAATGATTTATTAATTTGTAAGATGGTAATAGTCATTATTCCTTGTTGCAGCATTCTTTCGGCAGAATTTATCCGTGCTTCAATACATGATGCTGGAGATGCGGATGCAGTTATATTGTTGAAAGCAAAAGCCAGGGCATCCATTTCCCTGAATGGAAAAGATGTTGAAGTAAGCTTAATTACATTCTTTTCTTCTTTTGAACTTTAATCCTTCTGTTTGGCTGCTTGTATCTTTAGTAATGGTGAATGATAAATACCATTTCATTTTTCTCGACTGATTATGAGCAAGGCAGTCCTAGGAAGGTCCAAGCAGTGAAAGACTACAAGTGCTAACTTGTTGATTTACCAATTATGTGGCAGGGAGCCTTGTAATTTAAAATTCATTTTGCAATGAGAAGTTTTGGTAGACCTGACCTAGACATAGATCATCGTGCACTGTGCTGCACTTGGTCATTAATTCGGGCATTTCTTTTCAATATTAAAGGAATGTGTCTGCATTATTATTATTTGCATTATTTTTCTTGCCTTTCAATTCAAGTTTAAATTGGAAACAATAGAAAACGGCTTCACTTGAGGGCTTTTAAAGCTGACTTTTGATGCAATACTCATGGTAACTTACCAGGATATCCGACAAAGACCATGATGGCTTTGGAAATATAATATTCTTCATGTTATGGTCTTCATATCCACTTTAAACTTGACACAACTCAACTACTAAACTAGTCGGACTATATAATTGGTTTTATGTTGAAGAGTTGTGGATGTTGTAGATCCCAATGGATTAAAAGTGAAGAAAAAGGAAGTTTGTGCAGCTTGTAAATAATGCTCAGTTTGGTTTGATATTTTTACTACTTGCTTTTTGCTATATGTTTTTACTTCCTAAAAAGTTGCTAAAAGTCAAAAGCAAATAATTGATTAAAAATGAGCAAATAACTGAAATGGGACACCGAATAACAGAACTATCCTATATAATAGTAAAGTCATGAGTTTTGTTCTTCAAAACTATTAATTGTTCACGAATATTATTTTCTTTTAGATCTGTATGCACTTTGCCTTTTAGGTTTGGTAGCAAAAGGAGGAATCAAATGGAGCCGCAATTTGCTAGAATTGCTTTGAACTATTAAAGTGCTGTTTACATTATTTTTCTTTGTGTCATTTTCTTTTCTGTCTAGTACTTAGAAGTTTGCATGTCCTTCTAGGCTCATAAAACTGTCATCTCTTGAAGGTCATGAAATTTTCACTTACTATATAAAACTGGGAATTATTTGCCTGCCTTCTCTTGATTGCTCTCTTCTTTCCTATAAACTTGCACAATAACTGTTATTCATGGCATTGCTGCTATTATGGTTGTGGTGGTCTGATATTTTGCAGCTTTGCTTCTTCTGTTGTTTGATATGAGGAATGTAAGATTGTTGCTGATTGTCTGAATGTTTTGACTTGCCCTAGTCTTTACATACTATGCTGCTTGTGTCTACTTAATGTTAATTGTTTTTCCTTTCCTCTAATATTATTTTACTTATTAGAGATAATGCATGAAAAAGCCCTCGAACTTCATTGGCTTGTGCAATCGAATCATGAAACTATTTTATTTTTGTTCAATAAAGCTAATAAACTGTTGTCTTTGTCTGATCTTAGCCACAATTGATGATGAGTGGAATTGGGCAAAATAACTGTCTATCAAAGTTATGATGCGGCAAATCTGTGGCATATAATTAGAATTAAAAAAGGAAAATATAACATGGCAATTGTGTCAAAACAAAAAAACAAGCCCAATGCCAAAGCAGTTAGGTTTGTACGATGTTTGAGTTGGGATTTAGCGCAGAGAAGAAATCAGGGATCCTTAGAGCTGTTTAAAGCTATTCTGTTACTGTTGACAGTACTAGTGAACAGCAATTTACTAATTAGATTTGAAGTCGGATGGTTGTTTGAGGTTTGCATAGTTATGGTTTTAAAGAAGAGGTATTTAGGGTTTTATGGTAACAAGATAAACTGATATCATGTCTGAGTTCTCAGCGAAAGTTGCAGACAATCAATTAAAAGTGAATGGGTAATATCTAAGTGTCACACTTGACTTAGGGTTCCTTAGGAGCCACACCTAAGGTTGACTGCATATCACATGCAAGAGCAAAGAATGCTGGAAAAAGGTTTTGACACCAACCAGGTTTGGTTTCCTCCATCGTTTTCCTTAGGTTCTTAAATAGAAATAAGATATGGGTTTAAAATTGTTGTCTTAGCAAAATGAAGTTGGTGTCGGATTCGTTGCTAGGTCATGGGCTTATTTTGATTGGGGAATGAGTGAAAAATATATTAAGAACCTTAGCTTAGTTTTATTTTTCTTGAACATCCAAATAGAAAGGTTACATTGGTATATATGGACTGGCACTCTTACTCTTCTCTATCAAGGACTTTACTAATACTTATGCTCTATCGAAGTCTTGATTTGAAGTAATTCCAAATCCATTAATAAAACCTTCAATTTTGATTAATTTGGAAGTTGCCATAATACCCTTGGTTCTTAAAAGCTTTGGAAAACGATAAAACATAGAACCTGCAACTTTCAAATCTAAAGACATTTAAAAATGGGACTTAATATCATCTATTTTTGTTAATAAGGTTCTCAGTTAATCCAATGTCTAATGCAGTCATACAGACCATAGTCCCAAATATTTCTGGAATTTATGTTGACTTTTCTTGAATCTGCATCAGGGAGTTTGCTATGACTGGCTTGAGCATCATTGAATAGTGCTTGTATGTCATTTCAGAAATTATTGTGAAACAAGAGGTTTCATTGTGGGAAATGGAACGTGTTGAAATAATTTCATAGGTTTTCATTGTTGGCTATTGAAAATTGATTTCAAATTGCATACACATACACACATGCACACACACTGAAAGAGGCCTTAGCTAATTGCTTGGCCCGCAACAGTGCTGTGATAAGGAGTTAGGGAGAAGAGAGAAAGGGGCCCAGTTAAATTAGTTGTAAGTTATATAAATAAAATAATTTTACCACATATATTTTTGTCTTAATCTGACTGGTGAGTTTTCTTGTCCAAAAAAAAAAAAATCAAAGTCAACGGTTTGCCTACCAGATCATGACAGGTAGGCAGTTGCTTGGAAATGAATGGAATTTTCCATATTCTGTAATGGTTTGACCTTGATTGGATAAAAATAGTGATTTAATGGCTTGATTGAACCAAATAATAGTTTGATGGTAAGTGCAAATTCAGAGTTTGAGGGCTTGTTCATGCTTTATCCCTATTTATTTCTTTATATGTTGCTACAGGGACTTTTATGAGTAAGTTTGATGATGCATTTGGACTTATAACTAGAATGGGTATGTTAGCAGGTTAAGTTGGATGAGGAGGAAGCCACTAATTTTCGAGATCGTCTTCTGCCCCTCATCATTGGTTTGCTTCGAACAGTGAGTGATTTTCCCTCTTTCCCATTTCATTGTGTTTTTGTTGTTTTCAAAGCTGAGTTGTATACCAGAGATGTATAGCTTGGTCTTTTTATGTTCCATCAATGACTTCATAGTAAGCCAAAGCTTCAAATTAGTGAAAGTTGAGCAACCCTGAAATGTATTCTGTTACTATTATTTATTGAAGGACTTTTGTCAGAGCCCTGCCTAATGTGATGTTCTACTTTAGACTTGCGCTTTAACTTCAACTTGAATTATTCTTTTGAAATGTCTAGAATTGGTGAGGTTGTTTTAACTTTTTGAACTGCTTTTTATGTACTCTTGTATTAAACTTAAGGTTATATTTAAGAACAAATACTTGTAAATATCTGGCCAGAAACAATGATAGCAAAGAGCTCTCTAGGACAATGTAAAAACACACTTTGCCAGAAGCAACCTGCCACCACCAATAAGGTTTACATGTGAAATTTTAGATATATATGCAATTCAGAAGTTTTTAATCGTAACAAATTAGTTAAAAAGATATCAAATTGTCATCTTGCCTGGTTGATGACATAACTGTTATACTAGTCCCTTTTTTTTTGTGTTTTCTTGATCTTATGGAACATGAAAAAGATATCAAGTGATAGCTCAATTTTATTATTATATTATCTATTTAATTTCTTGCAAAGTTACTGAAGTTCTTTAAATGCTCAAGGATTTACTTTTGAAATATATTTGGTGGCTGTGATTATATCACACCAAATCTTGGAAGAATAGTAAAGCTAGTAGACAATTTGAAGAACTTGGAAGGAATTTGGAAGGCTAAGGATTGGATGGAACAATGTTGAAGTCTTTCAAGGTAAAATAGGTCTCATGGGGTCCCTGGGAGAAACTAATTGATTGATGTGGTTAGTCGAGAATCTAAGCATATTTCAAATATATGTTCAAAAGATTGCTGAAGGAATAACTCTTGGTGTCTCATTGTTTTGTGGAAGAATATTTTGATTTCAGTTTTCTTAAAACTTAAAACCTTGTAGTTCGTTCATGTAGCATTGACAGTTGCCGCAGAAGAGTTTCTTTGAAAGCTAAATCCGAAGGAAAAATTTTAAAGTAGCAATGATTTCTATTGAAATATGAGTTGGAAAGAGCTTTCTATATTCAAATTTGTACACTTCAAAATTGTTCAACATATTTCAGAATAACCTTTGTGGTTCTGAATGTTGAGTTATGATCAAATTAGTTGTACAGTTATATGCAAAATCACATTATTATTTCACAGTTGAAAGTTTTAAATTACAAGTGTAAATGAGCTGACCCGAGCTGCCGTTTTTCTTATTCAAACTAAGCTTGACTAAACTTTATCATGCTCAAATAATAATTGAGCTCAACGTGAGATTCAGAAAATCTATTCAGGCTTGGCTTAGCTAACTTAACCCAGCTTTAAGCCGAATATGAATTTATTACAAGCTCATTGGCTTAGCCAAAAATGAGAGCTTTAAGCTCACTTAAAAAAATTGAGGCCTATACTTTCTAGGCTAATAAGTCATAAGCAGAAATGGCCTTGACTTAGGTAGGGTCATGCATGTGCTTGGACCCCTGTATGCTTTGATGTTGATTAGTAAATGTTGTGGGGAGGAACATATATATGGGAAGAGCCCTACCCCGCCCTTTTGTTTCAGACCGATGTGTGATTGGTCACTAGAAACAGAAGATTTTTTTTCTTTTCTATTCTATGTCTCTGTTGTACCTAGTGCTCATATTTGTTTCTATAGAAAATTATCTTACAATAATTATTTTTGGGAAAATCGTTAAGTTGATCACCAAAGTTTTAGACTTTTCTATTTTGGTCACTCAACTTTCAAAAATTACGTTTTGTTCACTAATGTTATAAAATTTGGGCATTTCTTGGTCACTTGCCACTAGACACTAGACACTAAACACTAAAAGCACTCATACTTGGCATTATGAGTCAGTTTTTTTGCCACTGGCATATGACATGTAATAACATGAAGTAAAATTCAACAAAAATTTTGGTCATCAAAGTTTTCAAGCTGTTATGTTTTTGCACCAACTTTCGAAACTTATGTTTTGGTCACCAAAAATGGGTGAAAAGGAATGTTTGGTATGAGTTTCCATAGTCTCGAACAGGGAGTGAGTAAAAAAATGCATAACTTCTATAATCTTGGTGATCAAAACATAACTTTGAAAGGTGAGTGACTAAAACAGAACAGTACGAAACTTTGGTAATCAAGTGGGTAATTGACCCCAGAACCATTTTCTTCAATTCCTTCAGGAAAGTTCTAAAGGGAAGACTTATTGCAGACATGCAGTTGTATATACCAAGCTATTAATCCCATTTCCTTTTTATCTCTCTTACCTTTATCATGCACTTTTAGCTTTCTACTTTTAGTTGTGGAATCTGAGGTTAAATCCATTATAGAAAAAACCATCTCACAATATGGTGGTTGTTTTTCAGGCCAAGCTCCCCTTCGTCCTGAGGACATATCGTGATACACTTACTGCTGATATGAAAACTGCTATTAAGACTGCTGTTGCAGAGCTGCTTCCTGTTCTTGTTGCTCGACCTCTAGAGTCTGACTTAACTGCAGATCGTTCTATGGACGTAGATGGTAGGAACTACTCGGATAAGTAAATCTTCCATGTTCATCTTCACACACAGCATCTGTAAAACTATTTATTTGTGGAGTTCTCAAACTTCTTGCCCCTTCTCTATGGATTGCGGTGAAATTTGTGTTTGCATGTGTGTGTGTCTATTCTGTTTCTTCTAGTTGTTAATGCTTGCCATCTGATGACTTAAAGGTGGAGGCTCATCACTTGCAAGCAAATTGAGGAGCTTGTTATCTGAAAGCTTTGTTCAACTTTTGGCTGCTATTTTCAAGATTGTACAGGTAATGTATACTTGCCTACTACCAGACTAAGCATTTATTGAAGTTGTAAATGATATGGAAGGCATGATTTACGAAATCCTGCATAAGGTCTGAGACTTTTATGGCTTGAATATGATAAAGATCTTTCTTGGAAACTAATTTAAATGTTTGATGGAGGAAAATGATCATGACTAGGACAAACAGGAAGAGAATTGAGTTTGCTGTTATAATGGCATTCTGAGCAAGCCAATCTTCTGTACATTCACTGAAGCATCTGAATTAAGATTTGAAGTATTAATAGTTCATTGTCCATTTGCTGTTCTCTGGTCCAGGCCTTCTGTGATTTGATTGGTAAATGAGATGAGCCATGGTTTTGGTTATCATTTAATCAACTATGTCTAACGAACGGGTTCTAACATTGACTAGGTAAAAAGAGTGATTTCTGGGTATTGGTGTAAGTTGCTTGGGTGTCAAAGTCAGGTCATATGTTTCATAGCAGATGGTAATATGTCCTCTCCTTAAGGCTGTCCATTTGACAGGATTATGGGGACTGAGGGTGGACTTATCCTATGAGAGGCTTGAGCTCCATTTGCAACATGGGTTTGGATAGCTGTCTTGTGCCATTGAGGCATTTATCCTGCACAGGATTGTGATACCATAACATTTGATTATTAGATAGGGTATTGTGTCATTTATGCACCCTCGTTATTCGTTGTTTCTTCACTTTTTTAAATTTGGTTTTCTTTGGGGATAAGAGCCAAATGAGCCTGTCCAGCAAATGAGGGAAATTGAGTTCGGAAATTTGGAACAAATTCAGCTTAACCTCAAGATGGCTGGATGTATAAATAAAGTTGTAATGAGATCACTGGGGTCCTAAACCGAGGTTGAAAGTATAAGACAAAACAGAACAGTGGCTAAATATTGATAAATAAATAAAGTTGTAATGATATCATTAGGGTCTATAATAAGAGATGATATTAAAACAGGGTGGCTTCTTAATGAGTCTAGAAGACTATTCTAGGGTTGCATCGATTAATCCTAGACCTTGGTTACTAGTCAATATTCTTGTAATCTTAGTGGTCCAAAATTGTCAAAAGTCCACAAGACCACTCAATTGAGGTTAGATCATATTACTGTCCATAAATAAATTAAAACAAAGATGTGAGACCATAATAAGATAACCAATTTAGTAAAATAGTAGGATGCTCTTTTGTCTTTTTGATTAGCTATCAGGCTTTTTCAGCTGTAACTTGTTTCTCTGCTATTAGTGTGAGGGTAATTGGCCCATAGATCAGAATTCTGCCAACAAAACCATTGAATGTGTTACTGGCTTGCAAGATGTGTCTCCTTTGGATATATATTTTCCCTAACAACAATTGGGAGCACTTGTTCTATTTGACATAAAAAAGTTGCCTGCCACAGTATCTTTCTATGCTTGATTAACTTTTAATATGATGTTAAGCTTGGTATAGTTGCTTCTTTATAAATTTTTTTTTGTTTTGCTCAGTATTTAAGTAAGATGTAATATGATTTCATTTCTTTTAGTGAATGCAGGCACATTTAGTGCGGGCAGCTGAAGTGAAAAGGGCCATTGAGTGGATAATGTGCAATCTTGATGGTCATTATGCTGCTGATTCAGTTGCTTCTGCAATTGCTCTTGGTGCCATGGTGGCAGAATCTTCTCAAGAGAGTAATGGTCAAGGTGGTCCATTTCTTCCATATGCGCCTTTGAGGAGTACTGCCAAGGCTCATTCATCCCCAGGGAAAGCAAGTGATGCAATAAGCCCCTCTAATTTGTCAAAAAATTTCAGGTTTAGCCCTCTAGTAATCTTTGCTAATTAGCAATGTTCTAACATTATTTGTGGTGGAATATATTCTCTTAGCATATGAGGTGGTTTTTAGTGGTTGGGGTAGATAGGAATATGCTTTCGAGGGTTTTAAATGGTAATTTCCTATTTCTTCCCACAATTGTATTGGTAAATGGAAAAATTGTGGATTATTGTAGGAAGAGAGCAGTGGCAAAATCTTCTTAACTGTTTTCAAAATGTGTCGTCTTTCAATTTCCAAAACCTTTGGATACTCAAGATGTGAACAATGATAATTTTCTGACCTTTCTAGTGAAAGCTGAAGTTGTAACTTTTGGTTTTAAAATTGATAGATTTGAATCAAATTCTCTAGGGTGAAAATATTTGAATTTAAATAAAATTGTTGAAAGAAAAGAAACTCAGAATCGTCTAAATGCTGCAGAATGTAGTGAAAATATGTTAGCTTGTTGTAATTTAAATTAAATTGGTGAAATAAAAAGCACAAGATTTGTCGGTTTGGCATTTGTATCATATTTATAATACTCTGGGAAAATATGATCCTTGGCAGAGCTGATGTTTTGAGAGAAAACACTGAAGCAGTCTTTGCAGCTTGTGATGCTGCTCATGGAAGGTGGGCAAAGCTGCTTGGTGTTCGTGCTCTTCTTCATCCTAGGTTGAGATTGCAAGAGTTTTTGAGCATATATAACATCACTCAAGAGTTTATAACTGCTACAGAGAAGGTATTCATTGTTTTCTTCTCTATATTGAAATAAAGGATTTTCTGGAAAAGAAAAAGAAGAGAAGATATAATGGATTTGAATTACCTATCTGTGGTGGTGATGGTATTCTATGTGAACTTCAACAGATTGGAGGACGGTTGGGATATAGCATACGTGGAACACTACAGTCACAAGCCAAATCCTTTGTTGATTTCCAGCATGAATCTCGAGTTAGTTCCTGATTCCAATTGTCAGTTGTTTTTTGTATTTCATTCTGTTGATACTGGAATAATTTTTTTTTATCATCTACTGTAGATGACAAAAATAAAAGCAGTGCTCGACCAAGAGACATGGGTAGAAGTTGATGTTCCTGATGAATTTCAGGCAATTGTGTCTTCACTTTTTCATTCTGAAGCAATAATTTCTGGAAACAAGGATAATGCTGAAAGTAATATGACAAGCTACAGTGATATGGTTGCAAGCAATGAAGGTTTACAAGTGGCTGACACTGGTTTACAGGGTGCTTTAGAGCAAAATGAGCAGACTGATTCGAGTGGCACAACTGCACTAAATGCTGCCCAAGGGAAGGCTGAGGCGATTGAGAAAAAGAAATCTGATGCAGTAACTTCATCTCAGAATAACAGCAGTAACATGAAGGAACGTGGAAAACCTACTACTCAAATGCTTGAATATGGAGGTGTTGGTTATCACATGGTAAACTGGTTAGTTATCTTTTCTTATTGTTGTTATTTTTTTTTTTCTCTTCTTCTTCTTCCTTATCTATGTATATGTTGTTCTCTTCTTCTTACACTCCTATGCTTTCCTTTTCCTAAAATGTGTTCCTTATGAAGTTAAGCTTTTAGTTGGGATTTTAATCCTCTCTCAGGAGCAATAGTTTGCTCTATTATGTTTAGCAATGTGACTATGTTGACTGTTTTTTTGTATTAATGATAATTAGACAAAATTTACATAAGAAGCAAGCCATGATACCATTTGTTTTTTTATGTTGCTTCTTTCAGTGGCTTAATATTGCTGAAGATGCTGTCGGAGTACATTGAGATGAATAATCTTTTGCCATCACTGTCCTTGGAAGTGGTTCATCGTGTTGTGGAGATTTTAAAATTTTTCAATACGAGAACTTGCCAACTTGTCCTGGGTGCTGGAGCCATGCAGGTATGAAGTGGTTTTGGTAACTAGGATATTTGCATTCTTAGAAGTTCTACTTGAGAATAATTTGATTAAAATCTGAAGTGCTCTGAATATGAGATGGGTCTAATCAGATGTCGCTTTTCCTTGTGCATGTATTCATGAGCCCAAGTTGTGGCCTAGAAACATCTTGAACTATATGTTGAGAAGTCTATGATGTAATTTACATGAACTCAATTTGAGGTTGGCTATTGTCATAGTTTTTTTTATTGAACTTGTGTGGTATTGCAGGTTTCTGGTTTGAAGTCCATTACTTCTAAACATTTGGCCTTGGCAAGTCAAGTCATTAGTTTTACATATGCTATTATTCCTGGTAGGCTATGATACAATCCTTATGTCACTACATTTTTTAAATTGTTTATGGTGCTCTGATAGGAAAGTTTTTTGAAATGCATCTGCTGCATCATCCTTGTTGGCAACTTTTAGCTATATCCTGTTCACAGACTGGGGATCTTTTCAATTTTTAAATCACTTGGGTGTCTTTTTGGGCTGGTTTGATTTTCTGTTTCTTGAGTTTTGGAGGAGTATATTTTTTTTCGTTTTTTTGTTGTTACTTTTTTATTGTGCATGTGCTTTTGGTGCATGGACAGACTTGTGCTAATCATAAAGGCTATGGTTTTGAGTTGAAGAGCGACATCAAAGACATGAATACATGGAAATCTGAGTACTTAAAACACTACGTTTGGGAGCCATGAGGAGAAGGGAAGGAGAGGAAAGGGAGGGGGAAGGGGAAGGGGAAGGGGAAAACACGGTTCCCCTTGTTTGGATAGCTTAAAGATGAGGGGTGAAAGGGAAGGGAGGGGTACACCAACCTTAATTGGTAAGGAGTGGAAAGTGAAGGGAATGATAACTTATAATATCATTTTCCTATTATATACTTTATGAGTTAAAATGAAATGTTAAAACATGGATAAATGTCTTTGCTGTAAAAAATTTTTAATGAGAAATCCTTCCTCTTCAAAACTCTCCAGTTTTGAGGGTTTAAGAAAATCAAGGTGTGGAGAGCTTTGGAGGTGTACATAAACCCACTAAATCCCTCTCCCATTTAAATCTTTTCCAAAAAAGTGAGGGGTAGTATTCCCACTCCCTTCCCTTCCCCTTCCTTCCATCCCCGCAACCCAAACACAAAGCAAATGATAGAGTGCCTTGAGGTCTGTGTACATTTATAAATATAATAATATAATTAACAAAAAATCAGGTTAGCAGCCTAATTTAGTGTGGTGTAGGACTGTCGTGGTGCAAAAGGAAGAGTTGCATGTCTCGGATGTGATTCCATATGCAAGTAAAAGAATGATGGTAGATGTAATGCTTTTAGCAATAGAAGCAGGTGAAAGAGAAGCTACTCAGAGAGTAGCGAAAGAGCAGTGTACCACTATCCAAAATAGTGAACCAATGAAGACTACCCCCATCATAGCATAAAATAATTAACCAGCGTACCTTGTTTCCAAACTCATGTTATGTCTCAGGCTGTACCATGTTCATGGTAACTATGATTTGAACCTGTCCCATTAACTTTTTGTGCGTAAGAAGCTTGACCCTGTCTCGAAAATTGATTTGCTGCCCCAAAACTGCTCTGAACATATCCAAATTGATGCAAAGAAGACTTAAGTTTAAAGAATCCAAGGAATTAAGTTGCTCTTTTTGCAAATCTGTTTTCATAAACGATGAACTAGAAATGTGAAAGCAGCATAATGGCAAATCAACTGTCAGATGAAGTTGATTTATGATCCTTGTAAAACCAAGGAAAGTTATGAGTTCAAACTGTTTATGTTCTTTGCTTCTAACAGTTATGGTTAAGACATCCTATTCTTTTCAAACATGTACAGATTTTGCTTTCTTGCTTATTTCAAACATACATTTCCATTTTTGTTAGTTTCATATTCATGATGAAATATAACCAAAAATGTTGCCAAGTAATTGATGACTGCTATGTTTCTGTTTTAAGAAATCAGGCAAATCCTGTTTCTGAAAGTTCCCGAGCCTCGAAAGTCACTATTGTTGTTGGAGTTTGATCGAGTAGCACAGGTATAAGGCTTCATCTCTTTTTCTGCATTTTACCACATCTATACCTCTCCATTTATTTATTTATCCTTCGTTTCTGTTTTTGTTTTTGTTTGTCCTTTTTTTTGGGGGGGGAAGGGGGTCTGTTGGTGCGGGCTGGGGCATGTTGCAGCATTTTGTTGTTTATTGTTATAAAATAGTTTGCCTCTGGTTTTCTGCCCTTCAAATTTTATGGAAAATCTTAGAAAAGATTACATGTATGTGGGTCAGACACATACCTTTATCCGACACTCCTGAGTCTGAGCAACATAGATTGCATATGATGTTTTGTTACAATTGCCTGATATGATTTTTTTTTGTTATTTCCTATTTAATTAAAAATAACTTTTTATTTATTTCAATCTTGATAGAGATATCTTTGTCACTGACGCATAGTTATTAAATCTGTGTTGGTTAGCTGGTAAAATTAAATAGGAGCATCTGAGAAGAAAACTAAAAGCTAAGAGGGTGCCCTTTAGTTTAATTGAATCAGGTCATAAACTTCATTCGTAACTAGTCTTTACTTGTGTCATTCTGTTTCTTTGTTCTACTAATGTTTGTTGAAGTGTCAAACTGCTACTGTTAAGTGGTTTATCCCTCATTGGTTTAGTCTTGAGCATAGTGACCAGGATGGTGACAGGGGTATGTACCTTTTTGCTGACAAGAATTCAGTGATACATATGAATCATATGTGCAATTGTAGTCTAATGGCTCAATTTGCCTTTTCTCTGCCCAATCTCTGATACTGTTTCATTTTCTAAATTCAGGATTATAAGGTTCATCGAGATGAAATACATACAAAGCTTGTTCAGATAATGAGAGAGAGGTTGTTGGTTCATCTGCGTGGATTGCCCCAGATTGTTGAAAGCTGGAATAGGCCAGAAGATGCTGAACCACAGCCCAGTCAATTTGCTCGATCCCTTACAAAGGTAGGTACCATGATTAGCTCAGTTTAATTCTAGGAGTTCTTACCTTGTTTAATCCCTTTCTTTTTCATTTTGGTCTGTGATGGATTCGGTCTATAAAGGCACTTTATTAGTTGAAGAATCGTGCAAAAATTGAGTGCCATACACATATGTATAAAAGTTTTGAAATTAGTGTTTTATGCATCATATCTTTAAATCTTTTTGATAGTTTTCTAAGGTAATTATTACTTGACATAAAAAAGTGTGTTTGGTTCCTAGTAATGGTATAAATAATGCATCTTGTTTTTTTTTGTTCGCCCCTCCCCATTGAAGCCCATCTACCACCCGTGCCCTTTTTTCTTTTGTTTGTCTCCATCCCCACCCCTCTCTTTCCCCTAAGATGGTGTATCTTGTTTGCTTGTCTTCCTTCCCCATTGCTTGTTTTTCATGTTGTTGCTGTTTTTCGTTTTTTAATTGGGCCTCCTTTTTAACTGTTTGGCATTGGGATCATGGATCCTATTATGCCATTGTGCTTTACCAAGGCAGAAAAGGTAAGGTTCTTTTTTATAGTTTTTATGCCTTTTTTAGACATTCTGTGCCCATTTTGGTATGATGATGCGGTATGGGAGTAGATATGGTACAAAAAACCAGAATAAAGGCTAAAACTGATTTAAAATTGAAGTTGGAACAAGAAAACTAGGGCCTAGGATTGTAGGACCAGTAATAGTTGATATTCCACTATATTACAGCTGCCTAATATGTCTAAAGGACAATTTATGCTAGGTTTACATTAGTTTTTAATCCTAGCCTTGGATACACATATATGCCATCAGCCATCTATTAAGCAATTCAAACTTATTATGAGATAACATGCTAGTAACATGACCACTTAATAAAGTGAGAACATTATTACTAATCATTAAAGTAAAACAGAAAACATTTAGAAAAACATATCAAGATGTTCAATTTCGATTAGGGCTATGTAGTACATCCACTATCTGACGTGCATTTATTTTAGATCAAATCTTATATTCTTCAATCTCACAGATTGAACTATGATATCGAAACTTGTTTCTACAGTATCTCTTGATCTCTGATTCTCATTGTGACTTCATTTTCATTTCTGCCCAAATTAAATTTGCATTTGATGCACTCCCTCTAAATTCTTAACTGAACCCTTTGTCTTAAAAGTTACTCTCCGCAACTCAAGCTTATCTTTAATCATAGCACTATTCCTATCCACTTATATGCCTAGCAAGTTCCTGGTTGGCAGATCTAGATCCTTGTGTTCTGATGTGTGCTTCTGTTTGTAATTTGGTTTTGGTGGATAAGACTGGCAGTGACTATATAGAACTGCTTTCTTTTACTTACTCTGTTATTTCAAAAAGACAATCTTTCTTGTCAGTTTATCCTTTTTCTCTATTGATGTCCCTTTAGTGGTTGAGTAGTTACCGAGCTGTTAGTTTATAAGCTTAAAACAGTTGAAACTATTTTCCGAAACCTTACTTATGTTTATCTTTCTTTTGTATGACCTTAAATAATTTGAAGCTTATGTTAAATCATCATTGTGTATATTTAATTTTCATTGTAGTATCTTACTTGAGGGACCATGGTCTCTGCAAGCATAGTATATTTTTATGTGATCTTAAAGGAATGTGTTAACAAGTACATTTTAATCTCAGTTTTAACTTTTGTATTAGGTTTCTTGTTCAAGTGTCACTAGTTCCCTTGTTTGTATGTTGGACAATAATTGCCATGGATGAATTGATTTTGATTGGCTGTTCAATTTGTTTGCAGGAAGTTGGCTACCTCCAACGTGTTTTATCTCGAACATTGCATGAAGTAGACGTTGAAGCAATTTTCAGGTGAGGCAAATTGAACGTTTAAGCAATTTCCAGGAACCTGCTTGTTTCATCTTTATGCCATTGTGTAACCTGTTAAGAGAAAGGTTTTTATGCCATGATAAACTTTGTCTAAGAAGTATAATGGCTATTCATATGCCGTTTGCAAACTGTTTGGAGAAATGTTCAAAATGTTCTATGGACCAGGAGGTAAATTTGAACAATGGAAAGTTTCTGGGAGTGTTGAATGGCAATCCTATCCTAGGTTCATTTTATATTCCTAGATGGACATTGAATGTTAGATTTCCTTCCATGATATGAGGAGTAGGTGCAATTTCATTAAAGCCTTTTAAAGCCCTGTTGTAAATGATTTTTATCTCATGTTATATTTTGAGGATCCTTGTTACAATGCCAGTGAATCTTTTGATAAAATGACTGGCCCGATGATGTTTGGCTGGGAAAGGCTTGAATTACATGTTTGTCAGTTCCGGAAAATATTTATCCTGGTATAAAGAACGAGCAACTTTTGCACTTCTACAACTTGCTTTAAGGTTATTGGTCATCAAATTTGCCATTATACTGATACGATATATGTAAAATCTTGATTGGTGGAAACTTCTAGCCGCATTTATGATTTGCCCTGTCCTTTAACTGGTGGATTTTTTTCCCTTTCTCTTCTGTTTACTGACATTAAATTTTGTTACACACTAAAGTCATCTAGCCCCCTCTAGGTGAGTTGGGATAAGATCATGCTCTACCACATGAAAACTTACTGAATATTGGAAAAGAACATTGTACTTTTATCAAGCAACTGCACATTCATTTATTTTCTCTTGATGAATAATGAAAGCAATAATTATTCATGAAAGTGAATTGTTCCCTTCAATTACACATGCTATGCTTTGCAGGCAAGTTGTTGTAATCTTCCATTCACAAATTTCAGAAGCATTTTCACGCTTAGAGATCACCACTCCTCAGGCAAAAGATAGGTATTGTACTGTTTGTGGATTTTTATATGAACTTCAAATATGATTCTGTTTGTTTTTTCTATGATAACAAGCTGGCAGGCTTTATAATGGTTTATTTAATAATTTTCATGGCAGGCTGCATCGTGATATTAAACACATTCTTGCATGCATTCGATCATTGCCGTCTGATAATTTGAACAATTCTGCTACCCCTAACTGGGGGCAACTGGATGAGTTCCTAGTGCAAAGGTTTGGGGCAGAGGCTGGTTGAGGTTTGTTGTTTTGTACAGTAATAGAGACCACATTTGAAGGGAACACTTGGGGATTTGTCAGAACCAATTCTCAGCCTATGCAGTTGCTTTGTAGAATTAAATTGAGGTAAGGAATCTATTCTGTTTCTCTCTCCCTCTAGATTGATTATTGAAATGTTTTAAGTAAGAAAATCAAAAAATATAAATATCTAATAATACATCTGACAAGCATAATCTTATTCTTCCTTAGTCATTAATCTTGAAGCATTTACCCCCGGTTGGTTGTAGAGATATTGGGTGCAATATATTTCATGTGATACTTTTAGTTACAAGTTGCCTAATAGGTGGCATCTATTATCAGCAACCTGGGGCAGGCTCAAATTTTATTAACCTTATTTTGGTTTGAGTTATGACAACAAATGGCTATGTATATCTCTGAGTGGTTTCCCCTGGGATTCATGTTTGAGTCTTTTGCTCATAAGTTGTCACCTAATTCCTTTACCATTTGAATGAATGTGCATAACATCCCCTTATTATATTAAGCAAATTTCTTTGGAAAGATAAAAAGGGGTGTCCTCTGCTTGCGATGCTAACAATAAGAGTTGTTTGATGTTTTGTTATTGGTTCAGGTAGATTGTGAAAAATAGAACAAAATCAGATTGAAATGTTGCGGCAGGAAGGAAGCATTAATAGTTTTGGGAGTCACAAGTGAATCTACATATATATATATATATATATATCATTTAATCATTACATAGTTTGTAATGGAATAGAATGTTCCCTTAAATGTAATTTTTGAGTAAAAACAGTGAAACAAATTGAGTTTCCTCTCCCTCCCCCAAAGTCCAACCATTTGAGTGATGATTAGCATTGGTTTTTGCATTTTGTTCTCATTTCCCTTTCTTGTTTTCTCATTATTTTTTCTTAGGGCTATATGGAATCGGACTTTTAATTGTTATTGATTTAGCAAAATAAATTTCCATCTTCATTTGTTGTTGCACCACATATTTCTATTCTTTTTTTTTTTTTTAGTTTTTGTTAAAAAAATAAAAAAACAAAAGAATGAACCAAATGGAGTCTTCATTATACATGTTTTAATCATGACAATGTAATCTAGTTGAATCTACATCCATATCATTTAACTGTATATTATGCACAAGACACATAACAAATGAATTGTCAAGGGACAGTTTAGTCATTTAACCATATAAGACGCATGAAAACCTAAATCTGATTACACTTCAAATTGAATTCCTTTCACTCAATCCAAGTTACTTGTAGCTAGTTATTTTCATTGTCATTGAACCAACTATGTCTTTTCCCCAGAGGTGGCAATTGGCGCTTGGGTCGTTTTGGATCGAAAAAGGTTCTAGTAATTTCGAGTTTGGAATTTGGCCAATTAGAGTTAGAACCATTGCAAGTTGGGAGTATTTTGATTTGAATGAATTTTGAATTCAAGTCATTCGAGTTTGACTCTTGAGATATTTGGATCAAGCTGGTGACATGTAAAAATTAATTTAACTTGAGTTGTTTAGTATCAATCTTTTAAATAGTTCAAATTTAAGGTATTTTGTATTCAAATCAAATTATTTCAAATTCGAAGGTTTGAGTTGATTTGGATAAATGAGATGACTCTTTGGGAGTTAGTATGAGGCAAGCTCAAGTTTTCCCGATAAAATAGATTATCCATTATTCAAGTCATGCAAGCAGGATGCATCCAGGTGGTTCTTTGCCCAAGTAGCCGAAATCATACAGGATCAGGCTGTGTGCCCTCACAAGATGGTTTATTCCTTACCAAAGGGAAAAAGAAAAATCTTAGCTTAATTTAATTTACCCTGATCAAAGTTTGATCCGGACAGGGATTGATTCCATTTTCAACTTCAGGATCATCATTTTATTGTTTTTTTATTTTTGGGGGGTATATAATAATGACCCTGCACTCTGCAGTGACTCAACCTATTGTTTCTGAGTTTTGAGTTGCAAATTGAACTCCTGCCCTACGGGTTGCCCCAGTCCTGAGATCTCCACGACTTGGAATTTTGCATTCTTGTCTAATCTTGCCTTCACAATTGGATTTGCATACAAGTTTGTTTTGTTGTTGCCACTGCTTAATTCATACCCTGTCAACCTCCCAACATTTTCCAAACCTATGAATGTCACTTTATCTATCATCCACTTTTGACTCAAAGCAAATGCTCCATTCTCGACCTCTGATCTGGCAAACACTTCATCACCAGAAGATGAAATTCCTCCATAAAATCTCACCAAACTCCACTTGCCCCCCTCTGCGCCCATCTCCACTTCCTCCCCGTCATCCAAGAAAACTTGTCCACTCATAGTTTCGGTGCTGCTGACGGCCACCAAAAGTCGGAATGGTGTCTTCCGAGCAGCTTTGGTTGTCCTGGCCTCTCCCTGCATGGCTATAATGTTACCTTCTCGAACATGCACGTTTATATGATCTCGTGGCGCGGCAAGGGTGAGGTATTTTCCAGAGTTTGCACTCACTGAGTTGGAGTAATTGAAGAGGTCAAACCAATTTCCGGATGGGAAGTAAGCATCAACAGAGACTGCTCCTGACTTCAGTACAGGTGACACCATTATACCTTTTCCTAGGAGAAACTGCGAATTGATTTCGTAAGTGTGAATATCTTGGGGGAATGTGAAGAAAAGGGGCCTTGCAATGGGAGTCCCTTCCTTGTGTGCCTCGTACATTAGAGTGTAAAAGTATGGGAGCAGGCAATAGCGGAGGCCGAGCACCTTCCTAGCTGATGCAGCAACTGAATCCCAGAGATAGAGCTCTTGACGAATCGAATTAATCTCAGAGTGATCTCTAGCAAAAGGGTAAAAGGCCCCTAGCTGCATCAAATTAGGCAAATTAAAACTTGTTTGATCACATGAAAGAGCATATCAGTTGGTATTCAAAATTAAGGCTGAGGAACTTTTCCTTACCTGAATCCATCGTTGGCACAGCTCTTCAGTCGTATCCCTAGAAAAGCCACAAATATCAGCTCCTACCATCGGAATCCCAAAGAGTCCGAAATTTAAGATTGATGGGATTGTGTATGCCAAATCCTCCCAAGTGGCTGCATTGTCTCCTGTCCAGTGGGCTGCATACTTTCCAGAGCTCACAAAAGTTGATCTGCTAAGTATAAATGGCCTTTTGCCGGTCACATTAATCAATGCTGCGTGAGTAGCTTTGCATTCTAGTAAACCATACAGGTTATGGGCATTGTACTCTGTCAGGTTACCAAAATGTAGAGATGTGGCAGGAACCGTATTGTTGTTGATTGGCCGCTGGATTCCCTGGTTATTAATCTTGTATGCAGGATCATCCAGGGCAGAATTTGGGGTTGGAGGGGAGGTTATGAAATTGGATATCTCGTTCATATCGAGCCAAAGACCATCAACAGGGAGAAAATCTCGAAACATTTTGATCTCACCAGCCCAATATGTTTCAGTGCGAGGATTTACAAAATCTGGGAAGTAGACTGGACCAGGCCAAACTCGTCCCAAGTAAGGGTAGCCATCTCGTTTTATGAATATATCAGCTTGCATCCCCCTGATGTAGGTACCGTATGTACTGTTTACACTGATTCCTGTGGAGATTGCATGAAGTAAAAAATTTAATGCATTTGTTTCGAGAATGCTTAACAATCTGATCTGTTCAAACATGCATTAATGCAATCTAAATTTCAGCATTAATGTCTAGAGAGTCTTGACAGACAAACGTACCAGGATCTATGATAACCACGTATTTCTGGTCATTTTGATGAAGCTTATCAACAAATCTTTTCATCTGGTCCTTGGGAAAGTTGACTGGGTCAAGAGTGAAATCCTTGAATCCATCCATGTAATCGATATCCGTCCACATAACTTCAAGAGGAATCCTAGCTTTTGCATAGCCCGCAACCACACCCTCGATATCAGAAACATTTTTGTACCCATATCGGCACTGATGGAATCCTTTAAGATGCAATTAATGGCCAATGAGTGATTCATCGGAATTAGGAGAAGGAGAATAACTTTGAAAAAAAAAAAGAAAAGAGAAGAAAGAAGGGTGCATACTTACCAAAGGACCAATACGGCATAGCAGCAGGGCGGCCAATAAGCTGGGTGTACTGCTCCACGACTCTGTCCGGCAGTGGCCCAGCAAAAACATACAAATCTATGACACCTCCGATTATCTTGTAGGTTATCCTGTTTCCACCATAAACAATGTCCATCCCATTGCTGTTAAGCAACAGAACTCCATGGGTAGTTCCTGCTGATACTTTGCCATCTGCGGATGCTGATCTGATGTCAAGGTAAAAGGGATGTGATCCATAAAGATTAACATCCAGATTAGCACTTGCCAAATCCGCATTCCACAAAGTCAAACTGTCATTATGTTGCAACTTGAAGGATCTCTTGGTGTGCTCTCCCAGTCCATAAAGTGAGGACCTGCCTTGTGGCAGCGAGGAGGAGAGTTGAATATATTGGTCCTTGAACACCAGGAAAGTGCCCGAATCGGATGCATCCGGCGATGTGTCGAAAAGAACGTCGCCTGAGGAGCGGCGCCTCACCGACAACCCGAATGGCGTGGTGTTATGGAGGGTGAAGATGAGGTCCGATGTTGGGTCCGACACGTAGTAGTTTTCCTTCTGCTGCTTCTGTGTTTCGCCTTGGTACTTTGCTGATGAGCTCCGATGGTTTTCTGGCAATGACCGGTGTGGGAATTGAGATTGACGGCGAATGATTTCCTGTCCGATTTCCCATCTTTCATGGCCTGAATCTGTAACTTTGATTCTCAAACGATTGCTTGTCTCAAAGCTTCAAATAGAAAGCAGTCAGCAGAGTCTATCAGTGACCATGAAAATCTTTACTTTCCATGGAAAAAACAACATTACACGATTAAAACAAACAATCCCATATCCTCTAGCATTTACCTGGCAACAAGACGCAGATTTTGAATGTCAGGTCCATAGACAGAGGAGTTGCGGATAAGTCCAAGATCAGCGGTCAACCATTTTCCATTTGCATCGACGGAAACAGATTTCAGCTTGTAGCCATATCCAACTGCTTCACTAACTCCATGGACGGAGGAAGAAAAGGAAACAATGGTGAAGAACACAAATAGATTATGAAACAAGTGCTTCAATTCCAATCTATCCATGGTTTTTTTGGTTTCCATTTAATGAGGAAAGCAAACTGGCTTGTATCCTATAATTTATTCCACGAGCGACTTGGACCAAAACGATAAGCTGTTGCTTTCAATCTGCCATGGATATTTATTTTAAGGAAAATGGCTTCTTTTTTTTTGGCATTTCTGGCTTCATTAATTACTCTTCTTCTTACTCCTTACTTCTGCTCTATATTTAATAAAATTTCATATTCTGTGTATCAATGGCGTAAAAATTTTATATATTATCTCTAAATTCAATATTTGAGATTATGTTTACGTGTATCAAATATAAATTATTAATTTAATAATTTCGGATGATAACAAATAGCATATCATATTTAATATATGTAGGAATTGAGATTGGGATGTGTAAAATATATGCAATATTCTCTCAACAACCAGTTATGGAGGTAATGTTGATCAAAGGGCAAGTGTCACGAGGAAAGTGTCTCTATCCCACATCGGACAGGAACGGGAGGTCCTGAGCTCCTTATAAGCGGGTATGCTGCACACCCCTATAAGCGTGTTTATGGGAGAGAGAATAATGACCCCGTGACAAGTGGTATCAGAGCAGACCGGACCTCGTCTGACTCACGTCAAGGCGCCAGGTCCAAGGGGACTCAGGGTAAGCAGGGTGGCCGACGGCAACGAGGACGTTGCAGGAATCGGGTGAGAGAGAGTTTGCCGGAATCGAATGGGAGAGAGTGTCACGAGGAAAGTGCCTCTATCTCACATCGGACAAGAACGAGAGGTCTTGAGCTCCCGTAAGCAGGGTGGCCGACGGCAACGAGGACGTTGCAGGAATCGGGTGAGAGAGAGTTTGCCGGAATCCACGAGGACGTTGCAGGAATCGGGTGAAGAGAGGTTTGCCGGAATCGAATGGGAGAGAGTGTCACGAGAGGGTGGCCGGGCAACGAAGACGTTGCAGGAATCGGGTGAGAGAGAGTTTGCCGGAATCGAATGGGAGAGAGTGTCACGAGGAAAGTGCCTCTATCTCACATCGGACAAGAACGAGAGGTCTTGAGCTCCTTATAAGCGGGTGTGCTGCACACCCTTATAAACGCGTTTATGGGGATTATGAAAATGGGTTATAAAGCAATTTCCACATGGATATGCCAACATTGGAATAAGATGTCACATGAATGTCTAATGCTGACCACGTGTAAATGAGAGGTCTTGAGCTCCTTATAAGCGGGTGTGCTGCACACCCCTATAAGCGCGTTTATGGGAGAGAGAGTAACCATTGTCAAGTTGTTACTCTAAGTCTCTTAAGATACATTGTTTTTTTTTTATCTAAATTATGAAAATGGGTTATAAAGCAATTTCCACATGGATATGCCAACATTGGAATAAGATGTCACATGAATGTCTAATGCTGACCACGTGTACTGCATGTATAACAATCTCATTGCTTTTGCAAGTTTAAATAAGGAACTAAATCAATTACTTTAATTGTAATTTATATGATATGGTAGACATATATTTTATGCTAATTCAAGATATATATATATATATTATGTAAAGAATATTCTATATATTATATCTTTTTCTTTCTCCATCAATTGGCTTTTGTTCCCCTTTTACTTCTTTTTATCTAAAGGTTTCAAAAATTATAATTCTTTCCCTTTTTTAATATAACAAATAAAACCCTTTTTTTTCCCTTTACTTTCTCATTCTCTTTCTTTATGAATTTCTAAATGTTAATTTCCCATGCATATACACACTTAGACCATGGTTAAATAAATTATGAATTTTATACATTTAAATTCAAAATCTACGCAAAATTTTTTATGTTTGGTAAATTTATATCTAAATGATTCATTGAATAGAATTATTCAATAAATAGCATAATATATATGCTAACCAGTTACCTTTCTCTATAATATACACTAACTTGTAATTTGCACGATACGTAAAATAGTTTTATCTATCTAAATATATTGTAAATACATAGAAATTAACTGATAGACTATGCATATAATTATAGTTAAAATTTTTTAATTTATAACATATCTAAAATTCGATCATATTATAAAATGCAACTGCCCAGTAGGGAACCAAAATAGAAATAATAATAAAAAAATGAGCTAAAACATATAGTTCTTCATCAGCACTTGGCAACACCATATATAATGGTCTTCTTCTTTTCCAAATCTATGGTTTTTTGCTTCAATCATTAGATTCCAATGTCAGGGAAAAAACAAAAAGAGTTGCTGTCTACCTCCAAACAAGTAATGATATATGAGGAGGAAGCATGGGAGATACAGCAAACAAGAAAATATGGTACAAAAGCCAAGCCTGGGGGTTGGTTGCATTCCAACTATACAATATAAATGAGTCATCTACTTTTGCCTGTTGCCCTCATTGCAGGATGTGTTCCAAAGACATGGTCCCAAATTGAAGAAGTAATCCCAAACCCTTTGCTTTGAACTCTAAAGTGATGATTCAGGTGATATCTCTGTCAAATCAAAACACCAAGAGAAATGATTATACAAGGAGTTTTCTTTAACCCCAAGGGTATCATATCATAATCTTATATATATGGTAAGTTGGCCTACATGACTATGAGGGCTCTCATTCTTTTCACTGCTATATATTTCACACTCTACTTTATTCTTTTACCTTAACAACAGCAGGCACTTCCTTTCAAATAAATTGGCAGAAAAACAGGGAAAAGAGTTTTTACCTTGAGAGTTTGACTTAACCCTACAGATGGCTTTCCATGGTGCAAGTAGTAATGGGTGCAGTCATAGATTACGTATCCCAGCAACCCACCTGCAAATAAAGCTGGAGTAGTTGATGGAGTGGAAAAAAGCTTAAACAGGCTCCACACCTAGCAATCGAAAAACACATGCTGAATCAGAGTCAGTTTAAGAAATCCATAAGCAATTGAAATTGGTTTCAATTTGACACTTGGATTTCCAATTCTGAAACCTGGAAATACATAAAAGAATTCTCTTTGGTAGATAAAAGAGAAATCTGCTAACTATGGCACACTCGGTATAGAAGATAGGAAAAGAGTTTGCAACAAATTAACATACTGGCACGCAGAGAATTGCTGTTGCAGCTGGGGGGAAAACGAGTCGTAGTCTATCCATGGGGTGCTTGTGATGGCAGCCATGAAGGAGAAAGTGCAAGGTGTTACCCCTGAAAGGAAATTTTCCCGAAAGGAGAACTTGCTTCAGCATGCCAAGTTGCTTAAGCAGACGGTATGCAGCGAGAAATGGAGAGTGGGCACAGACAGAAAGAGAACTCACCAATAACTTGTTGTTTTCATATGGAAAAGAAAGCGGTGCAAAGAATACTCAATCAATGTCCAAATGAAGACGCCACCGGCCACTGCTGAGGCTGCCTGAGTAGGAGCAAGACCTCTTTGGATGGAGGTGGAAACAAACCAACATACAACTGGTAGCCAAACGAGTGGGATCACCCACCATTTCGTGCGTGTCAAGAGCTGTTCAAGCAATAAATTTGTCCACACCATTCATTCAAGAATCAGGGAGAATAAAAGAACAATGCTGAAGCATGTGAATGTCAATATCTCCATATATATTCTGTTTTGTAATTCTAGAACTGCCTGAATGGAAAGACAAGTGATCAATACCTCACAAAAGTCATTGCCAAAAAATCGAGGGCATTCCTTGCTAACTACAGGTTGGTGAACCCATTTGTCATAAGCTTCCCCAAGATGGCCAACCTGTGAAAATCCTCAGTTAATAAAACACCAGATCATAGAAACAGAACCAGAACTCCAAGTATTGGTGAAGCAAATTAGGAGTTCCTTGTTTTAGGAAGTAGAGGGGCTTGGATCAGACCTGGAATACAAGCGGCTTATCCAAATCTACCGTAAAAGGCTTTTTGACCATCCTGGCAGCTTCTGTCTTGTATTGAATTATCAACCAAGTAAAAGAGGAACAGCAGCAAAACAAAAAATCAATGGATAATTTCAGAAGAATAACAAAACCACTTATGTAAATTGTCTACAACTTCCTCAGCATGAATATTTGGATACTAGATTAACTGCGGCATGGCCCAGTGAAAGAGATAATACAGTACTCTTGAATTTCCACCCTCCAATTCCAATAGTATTTAATATTATTGGAAACCAACTACGGAACTAGAAAACCTCCACCACCTCAAAACTTGGCTTCCATCGATCCCAAGTTTATCCCAACGTTCTAAAGAATAAAAGGTATTTGACTCGATGATAAATACATGTATCTTTCATTTAAAAATTTAATAATATTGTGACGTAAAAATTAATTAAGTAAAAAAGTCTTTCGAACAATGAAATTCTTGGGTTAATGGCGTCATGAAATCTAAAAAAGTTTTCATGTGATGTCCAAATCAGTTTCATATTTCATTTCATTTCCAGTAAAACATTGTCAAGCAATGAATTACATTTAGAAGGAAGGAAGAAAGAAAGAAAGTGAGAGAAACCTTGTTAGTACAGCAATGCAAGACCCTCCAGGGAGCTCTTGAGTCGTGAAGATCCCCCCCCACAAACAAAATTTTTTTATTTTTTGTTTTGTTTTCAATGTATGCTTAATTCTCCTCCTCTGTGAACTGTGAGGAGAAGCTCCTTTATTTTCAGGCCGAAATGCATGCCCAAGCAAAGGGCGGGTTTCAGCCTTCCAAAATCGAAATCACAGCTGCACCTCATGTTTAAGGCTTACATAAACTAGCTTTAACAAGTCAATAATAAACAATACTACTATAAAGATCGAATAATACATTTTATTGTCTATGAAAATCATTTAATTAGTATATAATAAATAATATACACGATTTTAAAATATGGTTCTATGATATCAGTAAAATCTATTAACAATAATAGTTAAACAAAAAATATAAACGGAGTTATTATTTTCAATAAAATTTAATACAAACCCGAGTGAGCAATTTAATAGTAAATAATTTTAACACCGTATTTTTATTGGTTAATTTATCTTTTAAATTATACCATTATTGGTTACTTTTATTACAATTATAACATGATGAACGTGACATATGACGTGAGGAAGAATCATATACATAAAATAAAATAAAATAAAATAAAAAGATGGGGCAAGTAGAAGAGTGAAAAGCTTTGTTAAAGTATAGAAAGGAGCAGAAACTTAGTCAAGCATAATGGATAGCACCACATGCTTCCCTAGTCCTATACAAAAATCATTGTGTCCCACTTGGCCCCATTGCTTTGAATTCCATTTTCACCATCAAAATGTTTAAATTGCGTGTTGAAATCTTCTTTTTTTTATTATTATTATTTAATTGAAGTAATCCGCCTATCCTTTTCCTCCTTTGTTAGTGCCTCCCTGCCTGGCCAATCAAACTCATACCATGAAGCATACACAACATAAATGTGGTTTTATTATCAAACCAAACCCAAAAAGAGAAAATCATTCATGCTATTGCTTTTACGACTGCTTAATGCTTTTCCTACAAACAAGATCTTATGGCATAATTTATTACAAAGTTTATATTTGATTCATATTCTGTCACTTCCATTATCGAGTGTCACCTTATAAATATATAAACTTAAAACATTTAAATGTTTCTAAAAATACAAGTTACCTAATTAAGGTCTTATTATACTATGAGATTATGCGGACAAATATATATTAAGGTCTCTTGGGGACTTACTTTAATTGGTTAAAGGGTTACATTTGTTGACATTTGTTGGCTTTTAGATGCTATTTGTTCAAAAATAAAATAAAAGAGAGTATTAATTAGCCTCTTAACCACTATTTAAAAAAACAAAAGCAAAAAAATCATTAAAATATATTCTTTGGGAAATCAAAACTAAAACAAAATTATGACATTATATAAGAACTATAAATAACGTTAATTACTAATATCTAAAAGTTGGGAATGATTTTAGGATATACTAATATTAACACATATGTTTCGATAAAAAAATATAAATAATTTTAAAAATAAAAAATCATGCAAATAAAATAATTTAAAAAAGAAGCATGTCGTTTTTGGCAAAGGAAGAAAGAATAGCACTATCAACTTTCAAAATAAAATATTTTTTTGAAAAAAATCTAAATTGATTAAAATCAAAATGATTATCACAAACTTAAATTCCACTTGTCATTATCTAAAGGAATTAAAATTATAATTAATTTTTAAAAAAACTTAATAAAAGCAAAAAATTAATGTATAGGGTTGTTATATATCTATTAAGGTATAATTAAAGGAATTAATAGATTATTTATACAGCTTAAAATTTATTTTTGATATATAAAATAAAGTAAAATAAAAGAAAAAAAGGAAAAAACTAAAGGGTCAAATTTAGTAAATCTAAATAATCTTAAAAACTAGAAAAACTAGAATTTCCTTTCTCAGTTAGAAAACAAACTCCAAATATTAACAAAAAAAAAACAAATTAACCATATTTTATATAAAATAAATTATAAAAAAGAAAAATGGAAAATTGACCGACAAAAGAAAAGGAAAGGCACAACAACATCGCTCCACTTTCCTCTGAATCCAAACCTTCTCCCCCCACGCGTCTTCTACTTTCTTGTCTCCTGCCTCGCCTGGGTTTTAAAGCATAATCATGTAGTCCTTCGTACCCAATTTTCTTTTTAATTCGTCTCCCCTTTCCCTTCAACCAAACAATCAACTTAACAACCAGGAAGGAAAGAACAGGAAAGGAAAGAAAGACCCAGTTTTGTTTCTTTTCTTTCTTTGGGTTTTGGTTTTTCTCTTTACCATGCCTTTTCCGTGGAAGAAAGCCAAAGTAACTCGTATCTCGCGGCTGGTTGCCGACCTCCACCAATCCCCCAAACGCGGCGGATCGCTTGTGGTGGAGACCGGATTCCCGACCTCCCTCATCGATCTCTTCGTCAAGAACCGTGATCGATTGAGGAAATCCTCCAAAAGGAAATCCAGTCCCAGTTCCAGCCCCCCCCAGATCCAAACCCCTCCCACCCTGCATCAACCCTCCTCGCCTCCCAAATCATTCCCTTCCCCTCCGTGCAAAGAAGAGCTACGATCTCCTGACATAGATGTTGGGAAGTTAGTGTTGGTCCAGAGAGAATGCGAGGAGAGGATTGCGTTCCATGCGGCGTTTAAAATTTTTCTAGTGGTGGCTCTGGCTGTCAGTAGCAGGAACCTTGCGGTTTGGTTCATGGTGGCGGCATTCTTGCTTGTGCTTGTGGAGTTTGTTGGGACGCGGTTTTTTGGTTTCTTAAGACCAGAGTCTAAGATGCTTTTCTTGGATTCTTGGATTCAAAAGGGTTTGTTGGTTTTGAAGAGATGGGATTGGGAACAAGGATCAGCGCAGGAATTGGTTGTGAAACAACAAGGCACTCTCTGTTCTGCTTCTCATGGGTTGATTGAATTGGAAGATGATTGCATTGAGGAAATTCAGATCGCGGAATCGAAATTTGATTCCGTAGATAAGGGGTGTGACGGTGAAAGTTTGGAGACGCAGATGAAAGTGGAGGGGATGGAGAAAATAAGGGAACTCTTGACATGTAGAAGTGAGCGTAGTCGGAGTGCTAGAATCAAAGCAAATTTGATCAAGAAATTAGTGCCAAAGAAGTTGCGTAATGGAAAGAAGCAGGGGAAGAGTAATGACAAGGATGAACCATGTACTCAATCGGGAGTAGAAATAGATAAATCCGACAAGATTGACGAGGGAAAACAAGGGCCGGAGGCCGACGATGGAGACGATGAATCACAGGTAGAGGTAGAGGAAGAGGAAGAAAGTTGCAAGCAAGTTGAGGAATTAGGAGACAGGATTTCAACTTCTGCCCAACTTTTGTGGGTTGAGGAGTCAGGAACGGGAGTAGTTAAAAGCAAAGTGGGGAATGATAGAAAAGGGAAATCAGGGTATCTGATTCTGTTTGTGATCGTTCTGGCTGGACTTGTAGGAGGGCGGGGTCTTGCCCTGTTGCTTACACTTGTATGGTGTTTGATAGTAAGATATAGATTTGGCAGGCTAAGGAGATGCTGAAATGGGGCACATGATCTTTCTCTCCTGTCCCAATCCTGACGCTACACATTGATTTCTGGGGTGTGGCAGCCTGTCTGAGAAGAAACTAGAAAGCATCAGCATCTTCTCTCTAGCTTTCCAAGTGGTTGTGTAGATTTAGCTTCTGGTTGAATCTGCTGCTTGAAGCCTGGCTGATGATATGGAGTAGTGCCAACGTTTCTGTCGGGCAGGGCAACTTGATTTTGTTGTAATTTGAACTGTAAATTCACATATATACAACATTCGTTGATTTAACTCTGCAATTCGAGTGTCACATTTTTGCCATTGCATGGTTTCATGCCGCCATTTGCAAGCTAAATGGTCAGTGCCAAAGCTCCGCACTCCACTCTCGATGACTTGTACATTCACTTGCCACATTGGAAGATTCTGTCTGTCATGGAAATTTTTAAAATGGGAACCATTGAGCTTAATTTATTATTGGGGTTATTGTTTTGAGATTCTATGACAAATATTTTTTCAATGACATAGTCCTTAAATGTAGCTTTAAGACAAATGAAGCCTCAATTATACAAATTTCAAATAATGTTGGGTGTAGAAATCAAGAGCTGCTGCATTTCATAGAATTCACATTTATATAGAAAGGACAAAACTTATAATAATTTATATAAATACATATAATAATAAAACAAACATAAAATCAAATATATTGAAGAAAAAGAAAAGTTTTACTTAATCAAGGATAGAGTCTAGTAATAATCATCATTAATTGTAATTTTTTTTCTTTTTCTTATATATTAGGAGATTGTGACTATGAGACATGGGATAGAGTAAGTGTCCAATGAAAGATGTTTGAAGGTTCAACCAAAAGAAAAGCAGTCCCGTAGTTGCAATTCAAAGAAGAAAGGTGCAAGTGTAACTTCTAGTGACAATTCCAAAGGAATCCGCTAGTAACGTGTCTTAGACTTAGATCAAGAGCATGATTTTATCAAGCATTAGTTAATTATACGATAAGAGTCTCATGTATGACATGAGTTTGTAAGCAGGCTCAATTTATACTTGTTTATGTTTGTTGAATGAGTTAATCGAACAAAATGTAAAACCCATTTAATAAAAGAATTGAGCGTGAGCAAAGGTGAATTGGATTCATTTATGCCCATGAACCAATTTATGAACTTGTTAAAAACCAATTTCAATGGATATACTCTCCTCGTTCCAAATTGAATATCCACTTTTTAATCGATAAAACAAATAACATTTTTAAAAATTCAAATAAGTTTTTGTATTTTTGTTTTGCATTAAATAAGTTTTTATAATTAATAATTAATTAAATTAAATTATTATTTTATATTAATTTAATATGATAATATAATCATATAATATTTTTTATTTTTCACGTTCAAATTATGTTAATACTAGATAAATATAAAATAATATATGATATTTTAACTAATAATAATTAATCAATTATTACTTATAAAAACTTATTTAACTTAAAAATAAAAGTATAAATAATTGATTTAATGAAATAATAAAATAAAAATTATTTAAAAATTTTAAAATAATTTAAGGGGGTTTTTTTTTTTAACATTTTGTGTATAAATGGGTTTGGCTTCTAAAATTGAGGAGAAAGAACATTGGATAATGAAAAGTCCATGTCCATGGCCCAAAAAGATATATATGAAAGGCAATTTTGACATGTGCAAAGTTTTAAAGAAGCCTTCATCTCCAACCCGGGGGTGCATCGCCTCGTCTACCGCGCACAAATCCGGGTGCCAACTTAAAACCCTAACACCCTAACTCTAAAGTATCCGGCTTTTCTCGGCTTCCTTTCTCCATTGTTTTTCTTCTTTGCATTGGTTTTTCTCACCTATTCTTTTGATTTTTCAGTATACTCATATAAATGGTTGGAAATTGTTGTTAGGCTCAAGGAAATGTGTTTGAAATTGTCTTTCTTCTCTGTTTTTCAGATAGAAAATTCCTTGTTTTTTATTTGTTTAGGAGCTTAGAAACAAGCCCGTTCATGACCTGGGCATTGCCCTATTCCGCATTCTACCGAATCGAGAAACAATACAGAAAACCATGTCGTTCGATCTGACTAGAAAAGAGCCCCAACAGCCAACGGCCCCGAGCGCTGGTTATAACGGAAACGGCGTGGCGGTGTTGCCGAGCATGGCGACGACGCACCGGCTACGGCTGAACCCTAATACGGAGCACAATCCCGAGACCTACGAGGGTTTGCAGTTGGAGTTCAGTCCGCTTCTGTTCAGCTCCCTGGAACGTTACTTGCCTCCTCCGATGCTCTCACTCTCTCGCGACTCCAAGCTTAATTACATGCGCGATATTATCCTTCGTTACTCTCCTGAAGGCGAACGTACTCGCGTAAGCTTTTTTTTTCTTTCATTTTTCTTATTATATGTCTGACTTTCAGGTTCGAAAATTTCTTTCCTTTAGAATGTAATGTCGTACCATATGTTCTAAATTCCCGTGAATTCTTTTTCTTTTGGGATGAAATGAAATGATAGTGTAAAGTTTTAGTTATGTTAATTTTCCAGTTAAACTTTAAGCATATGTTAATGAAGGTGAAAATCAGATGAATTCGTAATAGAGTACAAGGAATATATTTAATATTTAAAATTTAAAATTTGTATTTCAGGAAATGATTGGTTTATGGCAGATTTTAAATTAAAGGAACATTCTAAGAAGGATTGATTGTTTGAAATCCCTTTTTGGCTGATTGAGAAATAGTGGTGAACAAATGCTGGAACAAGGGGGAAAAAAGAAGTGAATTCTTTTTGTCTTATCATGGATTTATCAGTTGCCTATTATTGTTGAGTTGGATTTGGATGCAATGAGATATTAAATCATCTTTCATAATTGATAGATGGGCTCTGTGTTTCCTATTGTCATTGGACTAATTTTATGTTTCAATCTGTATCTATATAATTTGTCATTGTTCTGTATTTTTCTGCAATATTATGCATTTTATGTTGGTCAATGTTTGTCATTCTCACATTTTGTTGAACCTCTAATTTGTGGTTATTTTTCTCTCGTAATTTTCCTTTTCCGTTTAGCTTTGTTTTTCTCACTGTTTAAAATTTTTGAACAGGTTCAAAGGCATCGAGAATACAGGCAAAAGATTATATCACACTATCAGGTACACCTTGTAGTTAAGGTTTGACTACAATTGCTTGTGCTTGTGCCATTGGGGAGTACTTAATTTAAGCCTACAAACTTTCCATACTATGCTGTTTGTGAGATATATATCATAATTGACCCTTTATGGTTGCCATGGTTAAAATAAGTAGAAGTGCCTTGCAGTGGCCTTTTATTATTCCTTTTGCAGATTGCGTTTTTGTGTGTAATCTTTATAAGGTTTATATTTCTTTTCTGCTTAAGTGATCTCTACTTTATGCAGCCGCTGCATAGGGAGTTGTATGCCATGCATGCCTCTAACTTCTTTGTCCCCTCATTTCTCAAAGCAATTAATGAGAATAAAGAAGAAAGTTTTAGAAGTATAATGGCAGAGCCTACTCTTGGGGTTTTTACATTTGAAATGCTTCAACCCCATTTCTGTGAATTGTTGTTGTCTGAGGTATCATCTCTGCCTCTTCTCATTTGGCATTTTTTACTTTAAACTTTCTTGTTTTTTAGTTTTTATATTTTCTTATCAGGTTCTGATTGCTTAGGTAGAAAACTTTGAAAAATGGGTCCATGAAACAAAATTCAGAATCATGCGACCAAACACAATGAACAAATTTGGCGCTGTTTTAGATGACTTTGGTCTGGAGACCATGCTTGATAAGTTGATGGAGGACTTTATTCGACCTATCTCCAAAGGTATTTAATTTTCCAACCATCATGAGATCGTAAATGCATGCTAAAATAAATTTTAGAGTTAAAGCTGATACCTTATTGTTTTTAATACATATTTTGGAAATGGTCTGCAGTTTTCTTTTCTGATGTGGGTGGATCTACGCTGGATTCTCATCATGGTTTTGTTGTTGAATATGGAATTGACAGGGATGTTGAGCTTGGTAGGTTCTAACTACTTTCTATTTTCTCTTTTTGATTAAATCCTTGCCATAAGTTTTCTGAATGATGGCGGCTTATAGTTTATGTAATCTGTGCCATTTGTCATCCACTACCCGTAGGAGAATAAATCATTAGCTATGGTAGACGAAAACTGATCTACGGTTAAGTGTTCAGAAGGTATTGCACAAATTAATTTTCTTCATTTCTTAAGACTTTGAAATCACGAGCTTCGTGCATTGCTTATAACTTGAGGTCTTTCTTTTCCTCATTAAATGATGGCACATTTATTTTCTTACATTTCTTGATCATCATCGTTTTTCTTAGAACAGCCTATAATATGAGCATGATTGGCTATGTTTTCTTCCTAATATTTTAATTTTGGTGCATATTCAATTTTAATTGTTGATACTTGTTCTGTTAAAAATCTTGTTTTTAAGTTTGTAGATCCACAAACTTCTGTAGCTTTGTCTTTGTAGGTTTCCATGTGGATGATTCAGAAGTCACCTTAAATGTTTGCTTGGGTAAACAATTTTCTGGAGGAGACTTGTTCTTTCGAGGTGTTCGTTGTGATAAACATGTCAATACAGAAACCCAGTCAGATGTATGCTAACCTTTCTGTTCAATTCTTTCTTACTATTGTTCATTTTAAGGCACAGGAACTGAAGCTTTCTTTTGGCTTAACCATTCAGCTCTAATAACTGCATGTTCCACAAAGCATCAGGATGAAGTTTAGTGTCAGTTTGATAAGAAAGTTCCCTTGAATGTAGCAACAAGGAGAACTAACCCGAATGAGAACATGAAATAACAGATTACTTAAACAAAATAAATTGCTGATGTCTCCGTAATATAATTTTTCTAGACAACAGGTGAGAGGTCATAGTATTTAAATTGGTTAGCAGATATTGGTTCATAGGAGAATATATATATATATATATATATATATACACATATTTATTGTTAATTTGTTTGTTAGTCATTGTACCAATATAATCATTATTTTAATGTTTTCTCTTTGTTCTGCATTACAGGAAATTTTGGACTATTCCCATGTTCCAGGACGGGCAGTTCTTCATCGTGGGCGCCATAGGCATGGTGCAAGAGCCACAACATCTGGTCATCGGGTCAACTTACTTTTGTGGGGCAGAAGGTATCTTTCTCTTACATCCTTTGTATAAACGTACCAAACATGTAATATCCTTTTGGAGGGATCAGTAGTCTCTCTTAAATTGTAATGGGAACATGACTTGCTTCTCTAAGTTGGAAAAAGATTACCACTTTAATACAACTTGCTTATTGGTTTGCATTTGAATATCTTTATGTAATATTTAATACTGAAATACAAAGAATTTAATTTAGAATTTAAACTATTGGTCTATTTGTTGGACTACGTTTAGAATTTGGACTTGCTTTAGGAGTTGAAGTGAGATAAAATATTAGTGGATGACTGAAATTTTAATATAGTTGGCACTTGCGTCTTTGGAGAATGGTGCTAGCTGAATTCTGTGTCATATTTTTGTTCCTTTATGTATTTTTTATAAACATAACTTGTTGGAAAGAAATTATAACGTTGGAGTTATCTAGGGGCTTATTTGCCATATTTTCTAACAAAAGTATCAGCAAGGGTTTTGTTCTGAAATTGTTTGGGCTGCATTGTGCTTGTATTGTTTGAAACTTGTTAACAAAGCCTACTGAGACGAAATAATGTAGAGTGTTCATTTTCTGAGAGCTGAGAGTTTCCTGTTTAGATAACAAGTTACAATGTATAAGGCATAGGATGCTCAGATTTCTTACTTATGTATATGCTGAGCTTCACCGTGGTGCACATTCCTTAAATTTTATTGTGAGATTTAGTTTAAAATGCTTGCAAAATTTTCTTCTAGTTCGGTCTTTCGAGAGCTGAGGAAATATCAGAAAGATTTCTCAAGCTGGTGTGGAGAGTGCCAACGTGAGAAAAAAGAAAGGCAGCGTCTTTCAATTGCTGCTACGAAACAGGTAAAAGTCCAAAATCAATATTGTTTTTGTAGAATATGAAAATATAAATTCTGACTGTCTACTTTCATCAGGAATTACTGAAGAGGGAAGGAAAGCCTCCGACTTGAACTGTGTCTATTTTGAAACAAGTTTTTGCTTGTGGAAATTGTAAAATACTAGGATTCTTGTCATTGTGACACAAGCAAAACTATTTTTCCTATTTTGTTAGTGATATGCGCTATTGCCAAAAAATTGGGTGGGTAAAGATGGAAGGGTGAATGGTCTTGTGTGTCTTCATTGTACTTCAATGCTGTACATACACATGTTGTCTTGGGTGTCCAGTTTATGAGACAGCTACAACTACAACTGAACTATGTTTTTAAGATAGTGGCAGTAGTTTCTTCTGTTGTTGGTTCCAACATTGTTTCAAACATCTCAAGCATCTTAAAACTGGTTGACAAGGTTGTCTTGTAAGTAAACCATCATGTCGATTGATGAGGCATGGGGGCAGAATGAGGAACTTCATCAGGCTGCCATTTCAAGTAGTATAAATTTTATATGCTTCAAGATTTAGTTGAAAAGGCTTTGACATGTTGTTATCAAACCAACTGGTTCAAAGAGAATTACATGGTATCTGTGAATCAAACAAAGAAGATGCACAACAAATTGATAGTAAGCCAAATGTTTCCTCTTTCTTTCTAACTATCCATGTTAGTTATGGCATGGACGGACGAGCCATCGATCAATAAGTCATTGGATACCGTTCAAAGAGAGAAATAAGAATGGCCCATTAACAATTCTTTGTATCTAAATTCCAATACATGTTGGTTTTTTTTGTATCTCATTTCAAAATCTTTACAATAATTTAAGTTTAGTTGCTTAATTCTATTTTTCAAGTGAATATACTTATTAATATATATATATATATATATATATATATATAAAGATTAGTCATTCAGTCAATTCTTTTTGCTATGAAAGGACAGTTTGTTCATTGACTTGGTGGCATATTTGCATAAAGTGGAGAAGCTCCTAACTCCCAAGAGTCCAAACTCAAAAAGAAGTAAAGAAATGCAAAGCAGACGCAGTCATTCAGATAACAAGTGTAGTCCCTCCAATCAGCTTACCACTCACACTTGCAATAAAATAATCCCTAATCAAAAAAGTAAACTCTCCCACAAGAAGTATATTAATATAAGCCTTTTTAAGATAATATATTCTTGTAAGATATTGTATTCAAATAAATACAAAAATTAATTTATAACCTTATATCTATGGAGACGCAATTTTTAACAAGATGTAAGTCAGTTTAACACTATTTTTGTTTCAATTGCTGGAACAATAATAATAATAAATTGTAAATGACAATATAATTATTCATTTTTTGATCTTTAAGTGATTTATATTTTTATTAAAAAATTAAAAATGATAATTTTTTAATATAAAATTTCAAAATAATTTAATATTTTATTATTGTTATTAATAAATTTACTAATTTCCAAAGGACTAAACACCAAAAATAGAAGTATTTTTCCAATTTGGACAACAAAAATCTGTCCTTTTCTGTTTCACCTATAAAAGGCAAAACTTTATTAGCCAGCCCAGCACGGCTGCGTCCATCCTTCACTCTTATCCTTCCATTTCCCAACAAAAAGCAAAGCAACCCATTTTCCCTCTCCCATCGCTTAACCCGTGACAAGGAGAAAAAAAACGAAAAACCAAGTGAGGAGAAAATGAGAGAAATCTTGCACATCCAAGGAGGTCAATGTGGGAACCAGATCGGGGCTAAGTTCTGGGAAGTGATATGCGACGAGCATGGAATTGACAACACTGGAAAGTATAGCGGTGACTCCGAACTGCAGCTGGAGCGTATCAATGTCTACTACAATGAAGCCAGTGGTGGGAGGTATGTCCCCCGCGCTGTTCTCATGGATCTTGAACCGGGCACTATGGACTCCGTCAGATCTGGTCCTTTTGGACAGATCTTTAGGCCTGATAACTTCGTCTTCGGGCAGTCTGGTGCTGGGAACAACTGGGCCAAGGGTCATTACACAGAGGGAGCTGAGCTCATTGATTCTGTTCTTGACGTTGTCAGAAAAGAAGCTGAGAATTGTGATTGTTTGCAGGGTATCAATCCTATAACTTGACTTTGCCCTTTTTCTTTAAAAGACATTTTGACCTATGGGTTTAGTTTAATTTGTTGAGATCGGTGCGTTTTTGAGGGTTTTATTCGTTCTTTTGTGAATTTTGTCATGTATTTTGTTGGTGGATCTTCCTCAATTCTGAGTTATGAGTATGCTTTGAAAATTTTGTTTTTTTTGTTTTTATCTTGGGTGCGGTGAACCATTTTGGGTGTTTTCCAGGCTCTTTTCTTTTCTTTTCCTTTCTTTCTATTTTGGGGTTTTTAAAGATAGTTTGTTTTTAATGCAGATTTGTTTGTCTGTTTTAGTTTGGCTTATGTCTTGACTGTTATATCTATGAACAAATCCTTGTTGAAGTAAATTTGTTATGTATATATATAGAGGAATATGTTAAGCCATTGAAGCAACGTGGTTATTGTTTTGAACTGATTATGGTTGCAAGTTATTTTGAAAGTTTCTTGTTAAATTGTACTTTGGTTTTGTTTATTTGCATTTCTAATCTCCCTCCTCCTGCAAACCCAAAAGGGAAAAAAAAAAACCAGCTATATGTGCTTTCAAATCTCACTTTATGTGTTTTTGGTACAGGATTTCAAGTTTGTCATTCTTTGGGTGGAGGTACTGGATCCGGAATGGGTACCCTTCTTATTTCCAAGATTAGGGAGGAGTATCCAGATCGCATGATGTTGACATTTTCGGTGTTCCCTTCTCCTAAGGTATCTGATACAGTTGTTGAGCCATACAATGCTACCCTTTCCGTTCATCAGCTTGTTGAGAATGCCGATGAATGCATGGTGTTGGACAACGAGGCTCTGTATGACATCTGCTTCCGAACTCTCAAGCTGGCCACTCCCACCTGTAAGTTTGATTTAGGGTTCTAAATGCCTAGTGTATTCAGCAAAGGATTTTTAGCTTTGCCTAACGCAAGTTTCTCCATTTGTTTTTAAACTCCATTTGTTTTCAACAGTTTAAAATTAAAACATGTAGTGGGCATTAATTTGATTATGTTGCTTTACCTTCCTGTTCTGGGTCTTTGTGAAAAACGATGTTGCTCAATTATTAAGGAATTGGTGGCATATGAGCCCTATCCCTTTATTAAATCTTAGTTGGGTTGCTTGTAAGTATCTTTCTTACCAGACACCCACCATTTGCCTTTTTTCCCCAAACACAAAAGAATGTGATGCGTTAGGAATAACTGCTCTCATATTTGTTTCTATGAATTGGGATGATAACTATTATTTTCTTATGCTACTTCAAAAATATTGAGTGGCTTCTCTTAATGGAATCAATTTCCAGAGTATACATGATCTGGCCTCTGTGCTTATGTTCTTTTTCTTTTAACTTGACTCAGTTGGTGATCTTAACCACCTCATCTCTGCTACCATGAGTGGTGTCACATGCTGTCTGCGGTTCCCTGGACAGCTGAACTCTGATCTCCGCAAGCTTGCTGTGAACCTTATTCCCTTCCCACGACTACACTTCTTCATGGTTGGATTTGCACCCTTGACATCCAGAGGATCACAGCAGTACCGGGCCTTGACTGTGCCTGAACTGACTCAGCAGATGTGGGATGCCAAAAACATGATGTGTGCTGCTGACCCACGCCATGGCCGTTACCTAACTGCTTCTGCAATGTTCCGTGGTAAGATGAGCACTAAGGAGGTTGATGAACAAATGATTAATGTCCAGAACAAGAACTCATCATACTTTGTTGAGTGGATCCCAAACAATGTCAAGTCTAGTGTGTGTGACATCCCACCAAAGGGTCTGAAAATGGCATCCACTTTCATTGGAAATTCAACTTCAATCCAGGAGATGTTTAGGAGGGTTAGCGAGCAGTTTACAGCAATGTTCAGGAGGAAGGCTTTCTTGCACTGGTACACTGGTGAGGGAATGGATGAGATGGAGTTTACTGAAGCTGAGAGTAACATGAATGATTTAGTTGCTGAGTACCAGCAATACCAGGATGCCACTGCAGACGATGAGTACGAGGAGGAGGAGGAGGAAGAAGAGGAAGTTCCAGCTTGAGGGGAGGAGTCTCTATAAGCTTACAGTTGGTCTGAAATTTGTATCTATGTTGGCTGGCTCTAGCTGGCTGATGTTTATGTTGTTGAGATGTCAAATTTGGATTGACATGATGTGTATGTTTGTGGCTCCTATTTGAGATTATGCTATTACTTTTAAATCTTGAATGGATCGATGCTTGTATTTAGTAGAATTCTGGAAGATTGAAGGTAATAGTCTAAATTTTCTTTTATCCTAGGTGTGCATGGAATTCATATGAAGTAGTTTTTCTATAATTTATTGTTGTAGTTGAAAATGGGTTCATTCATGCTTCAATGCATTTTGAGGTTTAATGTGCAAAATCTATACATTGATATTGTATTATACTTTTTCGTAATTGATGCGTAATTGGTGAGTATGTTTTGAATCTTGAATCCTACAGATCCAATGTTTTGACTGTTCTCTTAAATTAATTTTACATATACAAATAAAATAATAGAAATATTTCATTTATTTTTTAAATACTCTTACTTTCAAATTAAATCTAGTTTTTTAAATGGTACAAGTTTTAAGAATATGAATAAATAACATTCAAATATTTAGTTTATTAGTTATTATATGATTTTTTTATTTAAAAATAGTATTTAGTTTATTGGTTTTTGTATGATTTTTCTGTTTAAAGAGTAAGATTTGAATTTTTTTTAAAATTTATTAAAGCAATAATTACAAAATAAACTATGGATTGATTTAGTAAATAGATAAATTTGATTGAAAATAAATAAATATTAAAGAAATAATGATAAAAATTGTCAGCATTTAGCTTATATATTTATTTATTTATTTGTTTTGCGGGTTGGTATCAGCTGTCACGCAGAAGAAAGTAGTGACTGAGACAAGGCTAAGAATGATGTGGGAAGGAGAAGTGGTCGCGAGAAACAAGGAACAAGTCAATCGCTGTCGAGGTTTAAGACAAAAATCTGAACATATATCCAAGTAATAAGCTTACAATATGTCCAAAGATGAATGTTTCAACTCCATCCATCTCCCGACGGCAGCTTCATTTCTCTTCTGTTCGTCCCACTATAAAAGGAGACAGTTGCAGCTTCTTCTTTACATCAATATTATTAGTAATTTATAGTTTTGGGTTAATTACCACCTAAGCTGACATAATTAAGCTGCATTTGCATGCATGCTTCCTTCTTCCAAAATGTTTACGAAGATTGTCTTCGTCTTAACTTGCTGTCTTGCCCTTGCGTCTGTCGATAGTACTCCTCTTCAAGATTTTTGTGTTGCAGACCCCAACAGCAAAGGTACTGCATGTCTGCAATTTCTTTCTATTCTTCTTGCCTCATTTTTTTTTTGTATAAATTTATCTTCAATACTGATAAATGAAATGTCGATTAGAATATTTCTTCCTATCAATTTTTACAAAAAAAGAACCAAAATAAATTAAAGTTGGATGGTAAAATTATTGATTAATAATATCCTTGTATGCTTTTCTGCTTCATGACAGTTGCTGTCAATGGCTTGGCTTGCAAGGATTCAAAGCTGGTTGTAGCCGACGAATTCCACCTCACAGGGCTGCATTTGACAGGCAACACTTCAAACCCCTACGGGTTCAAGGCGACTCCAGTTACATTAGCCCAGCTACCAGGGCTGAATACCCTGGGAGTTTCAATGGTTCGTCTAGACTTTGCACCATGGGGTCTTAACCCTCCCCATACGCACCCAAGGGCTAGTGAAATCTTGACTGTCTTGGAAGGCACCCTGGAAGTGGGGTTCATCACTTCCAACCCTGAGAACCAATTGTTCAAGAAAGTTCTTAACAAGGGTGATGTATTTGTGTTTCCTATGGGCCTTATTCATTTCCAGAGAAATGTTGGATATGGGAATGCAGTTGCGGTTGGAGCCCTTAACAGCGAGAGTCCTGGGGTTATTACCATTGCTAAGTCAGTGTTTGGTTCAAATCCAAGCATTCCCAGCGATGTTCTAGCAAAGGCTTTCCAGGTTGACCAGGATGTGATTTTTCAGCTGCTAGCTAAGTTCTAGACAGCCATTGGTAATACCAAAGGGTGTAACTCTTTGCTGCTACCGTCTGTTTATTTCTGTTCAACATTTTAAGGTTGTAAAATCAAATAATAAATAGTGAAAGTATATAATCTTTCACTTCCAAAGAAGATTGAAAGTGTTAAGAAACTGAGAACTAAACCATGCATGCATTAAAGCTAAGAAAAGTAAATGTATGGTTGAAAAACTATAAATTGGAGATAAAAATGCTTGATTTCTAGTTTCGAGAACCCTTTCATCCTGCTTTAAATCTTGTAATTATACTAGAATGAAGGCTTAATACGAGCTTGCAAGTGTAATTAACTTGCAGGGGGACACTTCCACTTATCCGAAAATGCTGAACATGAATTGATAACAGCCCTTTATCTCCTAAAGGTAAACGTACAATAAGAGAATGGATATATATCAAGTAAGATTTTTTATTACATCCAATTAGATCGTAAACTCTGTCCAACCTTGCCTTACCTTACTTACCTCACATTTCTTAGCCTTTGCTTGGAATATATTTTCTAATAAACAGAAAGAAGAATGACCCATTACTTGTTAAAATTTCAAGCTTTTGAAGCTTATATGTGTGAACTTCAATCATGATTAAGAATATTCTCATAAAGACCAAGATTTTCAAGTTCAACAATCTGTAAATTTCGACAAGTTTATAGCCTTTAAACTATATACAAAATTCAATCCAGATATATACTTAGCTTAACAATTCTACAAATTCAGATATACCTCATATACTAAGAAATATATATAAGTGTATTTGAGAATTTGATTTATTGATTAATACATTATTTTCTTATTTAAAATAACAATATTCAAATATTTTTCCCTCAACTTTAAAAAAACAAAAAAAGTGTATATGAATAGACGTGTTAGAAGTGAATAGTTAGAGACAAGAGGCCATAAGAGAATTTGAAACACCTTTTATTAGAAAAGATCGACATAATTAATTTAATAAAGAGATAATTTGACTTAACTATATGGCGGCTTCTTCAATTCTATAGGATAAATAAATTGAAATCAGCTGTAAACGTCAATGAAAGGGAACACCAAAAACTGTCCAAACGAGAAAAGGGTCGTTTTACAAAGGCCATTGAATCTTGATCCAGGCTATTAAGATTATATTCTAACAAATTTTCAAAGAATTAAACGACAACAATTATATATTCTCTTTTAAAAGTAAAGATCACTTCACTAATATATTGACAAAATCAATAAACACATAAAATGTGCACATCAACGTAAAACAAAATAATTTTTCAAACAATCAAATTTATAAATTTAACTAATAGTTAATATCAGATTTTACATTCATTGAATATTAAATTTAATAAGATCATCTGTCAACTTATTAATAATCAAAAACATACAATGACTTTGCCGTCTTCCCGATTGAATTTTTAAAATTTTAATATGTAATATAATTATACAAGAAATGAATCTTGCTAATGGATGACAACTAACAGATACCTCTCTGCTCTGTCTCACTATAAAAGGAGAAGCACACTGCATTTTTCTTGTACAGAGCAATATTTGTTGCAAATGGCTGCCAAAACCTTGTTTATAGCACTCCTTGCTCTAACTTGCTTCGTTGCATTTGCATCTGGTCAAAGAGATGGTCCTATTCATAAATCGGCAGATGATCATAAATCAGATAGTGAAGATGTATCTTTAAAACCAAAGCAAATAATCGAAACTGATGACAAAGGTAGTGCTGCAATATCTCATGATCACATTAATGATCATAGAGATGGTGCTGTTCCAAATCAATCCGATCGTAAACATAGCCCGCATCAAAATTTTTAACCAGGCAGCTGAACCCGAACACCAGCCAAAGGAAGGTACTCCTTCATTGATGGATGAATATATATATATTAATATTGGTTTATGGTTTTGTGCTGCTAGGCTAGCCAATTGATGGGTGTATTTTTCAAATCCTAGCAATATTACCAGTGATCATCTCGCCAAGGCTGCCAGGGATTTGAGTTATCTGCTACAAGCAAACTTCAATAAGGGTCTTTATTTGCTTGTTCTAAAATGTCAAATTTCCTCCCCTTACGCTAATTTGAGCTTGTAAGTACTTTATGTTGTAATTGAACGTGTGTTCTTATGTGTGTGTCATGTGACGTTTTAGTAGAAATGTATGTGAAATGGGGTTTTGTATAATTGTATTGGAATAAAAAAAGGTGTTTATTATCTAATCTTTGGCGTATCAAGTATTTGGAATATTTGCAACAGTTATATTGGTCTCTCGAGTGCAGTGTCTTTGTGATGAAATGCACTGCAATAATAACAATGCTAAACAATAACTATCCGAAGGTCAAAGAATGATGATCTTAAGTGCTAGCTACGTCTATTTGAATTGTCTATATAAAGGCTAAGGCAGCTTCGGCAAATTCGCTTATATTTCCTCCAAACTTCCAAGAACTTCCACCTACAAAGCCATCCCTCTTACTTTCTTTCTTTCATCCAACACACACATGCATAATACACACTATATTTATCATATAATTTATCATGTTATTAGTCTTTTTATCATAGTTTATACTATCATTATTATCATATAATTATTTACATTGTTGAGCTGGTGAGATTTTGGATGGTTTTGATTGATCACTTTAGTTCATCTGCAAGGTTACACAAACCATTGGTTTGTTAAATCCTAAAAATAATATATCAATATTGCACCTTGCTTGCCATTTAGACAATATTTGGAGGGAACGGATTTCTATTTTAAAAATAGTGATTCCTATCACGCTTAAGATTTAAAGATAGGTTGAGACAGTTTGATTGTAAATATGATGACCTTATTCAATTGATGATTTTATAAGATTCAAAATGTTAACACAGTTGAGAACTTAACTATTAATTAAAGCTAATTAAGAAAACTATATAAAGTAAATATTGAAAAACATCAATGAAGATAAAAATGCTTGATTTATAGTTTTTACAACCCTATTCTCTTCCTCTAAATCTTGAATTTATACTAGGAAGAAGACTTAATACGAGCAAGCACGTAAGTAATAAACTTGCAGTGGGGCACCCTCCAATTATCCGGAAATGCTGAACATGGGTTGATAACAGCCTATTGTGTCCTGAAACTAGAGCCTGCAAGGACAAGTAAACGTACAATAAGAGAAAGGATATGAAAATCATTATCTTCATCCTCTGGCCGGCCTTTTGGTTCGAAAAGAAGCTTTATATATTGCAGGAGGGTCATCCTCAACAAACTTCGGCACATCTCGACGAAGATACCTGCTATACAGTCTAGTAATAAAGCGTTGTTAAATACAGACAACAAATAGCTTTCAGTTGGACCTTGGCAATTTTGAAGAATTACTGGAAAATTTATATCAAGATTGCCTGAATTGTCCTGGATTAATTGATGGACATCAATCCAATGGCTGCAAACAATACCTTTGCCGATTCGTTGGCCAAGTCTAGTGTGGAAAAAGTGGACACCATGATCTTCCTTGGTCGTTTGCTGCATCGAAAGGTTGGCCACCGCTTCTAGTATGGGACGTGGAGACGTTGGTGCTGTACTGATTGTGTTTGCGATGTATGGAGTTACATTTGTGGTGTAATGCTGTCATGGCTTCTGGGTTTGATGTCTGTTGGCAATGGATGCACTTGGTGTATGGGTAGAGCATTGGATGGTTTGGGTTGGGTGTGCCTCTGTCTCGAGGTATAGATCATCTGTTTTGAGATTCTTGGGGGCCATGTTATTGTCTGGTGCACTTTGGGGGTGACAACTATGCTGCTGTGTTGGTCTGAATTTATGTGTTTTTAGTTGTTTAATGTGTGCCTCTAAGCTGCTGTATGGTTTTCCTTCCACTATTCTTAGTGGCTGCCATTACTGTTTCATTACTCTTAGTTGAGTTATAAACGACCACCATTACTTGACCTGGAAAACCATATTTCCTATTGAATTTGTTGAAAACAAATTTATGAGCATAGCCTTGGAGATGAGTAGACGTGTTAGAAGTGGACAGTTAAGGACAAGAGGCCGGAAGTGAATTTGGCGTCAGAATATGGTGGTTTCTTCAATTATGGAGAAGTAATAACAATAATACAACTAAATCAGCTGTCATGTTGCAAAGAAATGTCAATGAAAGAGAACCTCAGAGACTGTCCAAACGATAAAAGGGTTGTTTCACAAAAACCAATTCAATCTTGGTCCAGGTCAATAAGACTAATCTATATATTCTCACAAATTTCCAAAAAATTAAATGACAAGGATTGTATATAAATAATTTTCTTTCAAAAGCAAAGAACACTTCAATAAATGAAAACAATAAGTATGTAACAAAAAGAAAAAAAAAAAAAAGAACCCACGTCAGCATAAAACAAAATAATTTCTTGAATAATTTAATTTATCAACATAATTAATCATCACTATTAGATTCAGTGTTTATTACATATCAGATTTGATAAGATCATCTGTTGGAAGGCACCTGGAAGTGGGGTTCATCACTTCCAACCCTGAGAACCAATTGTTCAAGAAAGTTCTTAACAGGGGTGATGTATTTGTGTTTCCTATGGGCCTCATTCATTTCCAGAGAAATGTTGGATATGGGAATGCAGTTGCGGTTGGAGCCCTTAACAGCGAGAGTCCTGGGGTTATTACCATTGCTAATTCAGTGTTTGGTTCAAATCCAAGCATTCCCAGCGATGTCCTCGCAAAGGCTTTCCAGGTTGACCAGGATGTGATTTTTCAGCTGCTAGCTAAATTCTAGACAGCCATTTGTAATACCAAAGGGTGTAACTCTTTGCTGCTACTGTCTGCTTATTTCTCTTCAACATTTTAAAGTTGTAAAATCAAATAATAAATAGTGAAAGTATGTAATCTTTCACTTCCAAAGAAGATTGAAAGTGTTAAGAAACTGAGAACTAAACCATGCATGCATTAAAGCTAAGAAAAGTAAATGTATGGTTGAAAAACTATAAATTGGAGATAAAAATGCTTGATTTCTAGTTTCGAGAACCCTTTCATCCTGCTTTAAATCTTGTATTTATAGTAGGATGAAGGCTTAATTCGAGCTTGCAAGTGTAATTAACTTGCAGTGGGACACTCTTCCACTTATCCGAAAATGCTGAACATGAATTGATAACAGCCCATTATCTCCTAAAGGTAAACATACAATAAGAAAATGGATATATATCAAGTAAGATTAGTTATGACTTCCAATCAGATCGTAAACTCCGTCCAACCTTGCCTTACTTATTATGTGATGTTTAAACTTGTGAAGTATTACCTAATCAAAGGCAATGCCCTTTGCATGCATTCTTTGGTTGTTTGACTTGTACAACCTCACATTTCTTAGCCTTGCTTGAAATATATTTTCTAATAAACAGAAGAATGACCCATTACTTTTACTTTTAACGTTGGTCGGTGGAGGCTAAAACTTGTTAAAATTTCAAGCTTTTCAAGCTTATATGTGTGAACTTCAATCATGATTGAGAATATTTAAGTTCAACAATTTGTAAATTTAGACAAGTTTATAGCTTTCAAACCCTAGCCATTTACAAAATTCAATCAAGATATATAAGCTCAGATCTTAGTTTAATAAGTTTACAAATTTAGATATATCTCACATTCTAAAAGATATATATGAATGTATCCGAGCATTTAGTTCATTGATTGGTGAATGATTTTCTTATTTAAAATAGTAAGATTTTAATTTATTTCTTTTGATTTTAAATATATATATATATATATATTAATAGACTTGTTAAAAGTGGAAAGTTAGAGACAAGGGGTACAAGAGAATTTGACACACCTTTTATTATAAAAGATCGGCAGAATTAATTTAATAAAGGGACAATTTGGCTTAACTATATGGTGGCTTCTTCAATTCTACAGAACAAATAAATTGAAATTAGCTGTAAACATCATCGAAAGGGAACACCAGAAACTGTCCAAACGAAAAAAGGGTTGTTTTACAAAGGCCAATTGGATCTTGATCCAGGTTATTTTGATCATATTCTAATAAATTTTCAAAGAATTAAACAACAATGATTATATATTCTCTTTTAAATGCAAAGATCACTTCATTAATAAATTGACAAAAGCAATAAGTATATAAAAAGTGCATGTCATCAAATTTATAAATTTAAACTTATAAATTTAACTAATAGTTAATATCAGATTTTACATTCATGAAATATCAGATTTAATAAAATTATCTGTCAACTTATTAACAATTTAATTAAAATATATAATGAATTTGTTGTCTTTTTTACTGAATTTTAAAAATCTTAATATGTAATATAATTATACAAGAGATGAGTCTTGCAAATGGATGACAGCTAACAAATATCTCTCCCCTCCTTCTCACTATAAAAGGAGAAGCATTGCTTTTTTCTTGTATCAAGCAATAATTGTTGCAAATGGCCGCCAAAACCATGTTTATAGCACTCCTTGCTCTAACTTGCTTCGTTGCATTTGCATCTGGTCCAAGAAGTAGTCCTATTCATAAATCAGCAGATGATTATAAATCAGATAGTGAAGATGTAGCTTTAAAACCAAAGCAAATAGTCGAAACTGATGACACAGGGAGTGCTGCAATATCTCAAGATCACATTAATGGTCAGAGAGTTGGTGCTGTTCCAAATCAATCCTATAGCAGACATAGCCCGCATCAAAATTTTCACCAGGCAGCTGATCCCTATTGAAGTTGGAATGCATCTCTTTAATTGTTGATAGTGTTTATCTGAGCAGCCAACAGATACTACATGCTGGTGCATAAGATTCAGTTAAGTTTAGTCTTATTTTTTATGTTACAGTCAGTTATTGTTGGTTATTCTACTTGGTACATGTTGGTCTACCACTTAAAATTATAGATCAGTTATCTATTGAGTGCAGTTAGTGGGTGGTTGTCAGTTTTTAATTTTATGTCTTATGGTTTCCTGTACTTAAGCTTTAAGTAGAAAGCAGATATTAATGAAGAAGTTGTTCTGTTTTTTTCACTTACTGCTCTTAAGCATTCTTTTTACTCTCTTTTATTTTCCTTCACTTTATTCTGTTGAAATATCATCATGGTATCAGAGCTTTAGGATCTTGAGGGACCTAAGGTGCTAGAAACAGCGGAGTGTTGTTCATTAAAAGATCTCAGTTTTTCATTTTTTTGTTATTTGTCTGTCATGGCTTCATCTGGGTTTAGTGTCACAGCACCTCCTGTTTTTTCAGGAGAAAATTATGTTATATGGGCTGTGAAGATGAAAGCCTATTTAAGGGCTTTTGATTT
>NW_018397274.1:253595-254242 GCF_002168275.2 Theobroma umbraticum
CATGTAGAAAAAGTTTGCAAAGCCAAAGGAACCCGAGGAGAAGAAAAGGCAGTAGTAGTAGAAGAAAAAGAAGCTGTAGAGGAAGCACTGTTTATGATCAAAAACACTGATTTGAGAGATAGAAAAACAGAGTGGTTGTTCTAACCACATAACAAGCAATGAAGAAAATTTCTTGAAACTTAATAGAAACTTTAAGACTCAAATGGAAATTGGTGATGACAAGTATTTGAAGATACAAGGGAAAGGAACTGTGGGAGTTCAGACACCAGCAGGTATCAAAACTATTTCTCATGTATTTTATTCTTCTCAAATTAGCCATAACCTCTTAAGTGTTGGCCATCTCTTGGTAGACAATTATTCCTTGTGGTTTAAAGATAAGTCTTGTATAATTTTTGATTCCTTGGGTAAGGAGGTGATTACTGTTGGAATGAGGAATAAATGCTTTCCTCTGGACTTCATGAAGAATAGACATCAAGCTTATTAATGTATCTCCAGTGATGCTGAACTATGGCATAGACGCTTGGGACATGTTCATTATAGTTCCTTGAAGTTGATGGCCTCATCACAGATTGTAGAAGGGCTTCCAAGCATTAAGCACACTGAAAGTGTTTGTGGAATATGTAAAATGGGAAAGCAAAGCAGGACTC
>NW_018397274.1:254602-254738 GCF_002168275.2 Theobroma umbraticum
TGGGGTTAGTGAGAGAAAGAATCGAACCATAATTGAGATGGCTCGATGTCTTCTCTTTGAGAAAAGATTACCCAAAAGCTTATGGGCAGAAGCCATAAATGCTGCTGTGAATTTGCTAAATATTTTGTCAACTCGA
>NW_018397274.1:255007-255177 GCF_002168275.2 Theobroma umbraticum
AGCCTTCGATCTCTCACATAAGAGTGTTCGGCTGTATAGGCTATGCCCAAATTCTCGATGAAAAGAGATCAAAGCTGGATGCTAAGTCACAGGTTGTTATTAATCTTGGCTTTAGTGAAATCTCCAAAGGATATCGACTATATGATGTTGAGACCAAGAAGGTTCGAGTC
>NW_018397274.1:255386-255585 GCF_002168275.2 Theobroma umbraticum
AACAAGTTATACAGAGGCAGCTAAAGATCAACACTGGATTAAGGCTATGTGTGACGAGATTGAGATGATTAACAAGAATCAAACTTGGTATCTTGTTGACAGACCAGCAAACTAAAAAGTGATTGGGGTTAAGTGGGTCTTCAAAACTAAATTTAATGCAGATGGAACAGTTAACAAATACAAGGCACGTCTTGTAGCT
>NW_018397274.1:255685-255891 GCF_002168275.2 Theobroma umbraticum
ATTTGGTTTTATTTCTCTTTCTTTTCCTTTATTGATGGATGAATATATATATATTAATTATGGTTTATGGTTTTGTGCTGCTAGGCTAGCCAATTGATGAGTGTATTGTTCAAAGCCTAGCAATATTACCAGTGATCATCTCGCCAAGGCTGCCAGGGATTTGAGTTGTCTGCTACAAGCAAACTTCAATAAGGGTCTTTATTTGC
>NW_018397274.1:255901-352602 GCF_002168275.2 Theobroma umbraticum
ATGTCAAATTTCCTCCCCTTACGCTAATTTGAGCTTGTGAGTACTTTATGTTGTAATTGAACGTGTGTTCTTATGTGTGACGTTCTAATAAAAATGTATGTGAAATGGGGTTTTGTATTATTGTATTGGAATAAAAGAAGTTGTTTATTATCTAATCTTTGGCATATCAAGCACTTGGAATATTTGCCTGCCACAGTATCTTTCTATGCTTGATTAACTTTTAACATGATGTTAAGCTTGGTATAGTTGCTTCTTTATGAAAATTTTTTACTTTTGCTCAGTATTTAAGTAAGATGTAATATGATTTCATTTCTTTTAGTGAATGCAGGCACATTTAGTGCGGGCAGCTGAAGTGAAAAGGGTCATTGAGTGGATAATGTGCAACTAAATCAGCTGTCATGTAGCAACGAAATGTCAATGAAAGAGAACCCTTTCCAAAGAATTAAGCGACAAGGATTGTATCTTTACATAGAATTTGGCATTGCAATTAAACAATGTGACTGAAGCAATTGTAAACACATGTCTCTATTTAACAATTAGCTGACTTATATAATTAAACTTTTTCAAGGTTCTTCACCTGCTATATTATATCTTTACATAGAATGATACTTTCGAACAAAATCCCTTACCTGCCCTTTACACAATATACAATTTAACTCATCACCAATGACAGTTAGCCAAGATCTCTCTCCTCCGTCTCACTATAAAATGGAGAAGCATTTCTTTTTCTTCTACTCAGCAATAGTTGTTGCAAATGGCTACCAAAACCCTGTTTATAGCACTCCTTGCACTAACGTGCTTCGTTGCACTTGCATCTGGTCACAGAGGCAGTGGTGCTCAGAAATCACCAGATAATTATAAACCAGATGGTGAAGATGTATCTTTAAAACCAAGCAAAGTAATCGAAACTGATGACAGAGGTAATGCTGCAATATCTAATGATCATAGAGTTGGTGCTGTTCCAAATCAATCCCATCATACACACAGTTCGCATCAAAATTTTCATCAGGCAGCTGATTCCAACACCAATCAAAAGGAAGGTACTGCTGCAATAATTTCTTTTATTTCTTCCTTTATCAATGGATATGAATATATATTAATTTGTTTATGCTTTTGTGCTGCTAGGCTAGCCAATTGATGAGTGTGTTGTTCACATCCTAGCAATTCCAATGATCATCTCGTCAAGGTTGTCAGGAATTTGAGTTAGCTGCTACAAGCAAACTTCAATAAGGGTTTTCATTTGTTTGTTCTATTATGTCAAATTTCCATTGAACGTGTGTTCTTGTGTGTGTTGTGTGAATTAGTTCAAGCTGAAATGTATTTGGAATGGGGTTTTGTGTTATTGTATTTGAACAAAAGAACGTAATTATTTTCTAATTTTTGGCGTATTATTTATAATATTTATAACCCTTTTTTTTGTTCTCAGCCAAACCTGGTAAATTCATTAGAAATATAGGAATGAAAACAAGAAAGTTTCCCCTTAAGATAGGGAAGAACAAAAGAACCAAAAAAACCTGTGGCAAAACTGGTGACATGTCTCAGAACAGCACTGATACAGAGCAACAGAAAAACAAAACAGCAGGAACAAAGGCAAAAGAAAGAAACAAAGCTGAGCAAAGAAAAATGGACATCCATAGCAATATTAAGGGCCAGTTTGAGAAAATAATCAAAGCCGCAACACCATGAGAATGCCAAACCAAAGCTGAAGCGGAGAAGAAAGAAACTTTGGCTAAATAATTGAGTCATTGAGTCACCACCAAGCAATGAACATGGATGATTTATCAACACCTACTTTGGCTAAATAATCAGCAAATGAATTTCCTTCCCACAAAATATAACTGAAAGATACAGTACCCAATCGATGACGCATAACTAGTCAATCTCATTGAAAATTTGCCAATGATTCCAAGGTTGATAAAGAGTCGCCATTCACTCAAGATAAGCTGGATTGATAACTGACAATCATGATAAGCTGAGGAAGAAAAGAGTCCTAGAGCATGCAGAATTACCATGAGCTTCGCAAAGTTCAAATCTTGAACACCAAGAGGGCCAAAGAAGATGCCAATAACAGTACCTTCAGGATTCCTTAGACTGCCCCTACAGCCTGCTAGTCCAGGCTTATCTCTAGCAGAGCCATCCACATTAAATTTAAGTTCCCCTGTTGCTGGTGGTTGCCATGAAATCTGAGGATGATGAACATGGGAAGAACTTCGATAAGAAGAGATAAAAGGGAGCCATCCACCCGCCATTTTCATCAATACAATCATTATCGTCACAAGCCTGAATCCATATAAAGGAACGAGATCTAATCAGGAAAAGGATCTCATGTTCATTCCATGTCTTGTTGGAGAAGACTGTCTCATTTCGGGCCGGCCAAAAAGGCCAGAAAGTAGCAGTGCACACCATTATCCACCTTGAATAAAAATTGAGATTGAATTAGGAATGGACCATTAAATACCCCACCATTGAAGGACTAGACTCCAAACTTTCCAACTAGAGCTGCACGTGATCAAGATATATGAGCAGTCTCGCTCTCAAAACCACACCAAATACAATGAAGTTGGCCATTACTCAAAGGCACACCACGGGAAGCAAGAAAATGCTTGGTAGGAATTGAACCAAGAATGGCCAGCCATAAGAAGCATTGAATTTTCGGAGGAATTGCTAACTTCCATAAAGAGTGAAACCAAACTCCTTGATCATGAGACTCCGAGTCAATTCAAACTCTTTGCTGCAGTCTTCCTCTCTGTCACCACTAACGCACTCCGTTCACTCATTGCAACACGTCCTCTCTCTTTACGAAAACAACCCTCTACAGTATGCAACATATGTATGGATTTTAATATTTACCAGGGATTCTGACCCTTCTTAAATCCTTTCACATAAGAAGAAATCAAAAGCAACCCACAAAAACAACAAGGTACTATCAAATTTTATAGAATATAAATTTGATTTAAAATTTAGATTATCATATCTTCCCACTTTAAGAAATTCAATCAAATTTGATCGTTGTGGTATCAAAACAAGTTCACTTTCAAGTTCCCAAGTGGTCTCTTCGATTGAATGATGTTGCTAAAATTTTTTACAAGCGAAATTCTTTTAGAGTTTCACTTTCAAGTTCACTTTTGACACCTCATGAGCAGGTGTCTTTCTTTAAGTTGTTTACCACAGTGTCTGAATAAGCACCCAAATCCTATTAAATGCCTTCAAAGCAGTTCGATTAGATTAAGACAGGAGAAACAACATTCTCCCTTGTGCTGAGAAATGTAGCAAACCAGAGACGTTTTTGTTGTTTTGGACTTGATTTTAAAACTTAAATGCTAAAGCTAAATTCTCGAAGATGTTTTCTAAATCCTTGTTTATAACAGTTTTTAGTTAATTAGAGTCAACTCCTTAAGTCATGTTAATTACAGCTTTTGTTCTGCTGTAATTATGCCTGCAGTGTTTTCTTCCAATCTTTCTTTCAGTCAATTGATGGGGGAAAATAGAGAAAGAAAAGCTATACTGACTAACCGATAAAATTTTGCAAGATGAATCAATCTGGTCTGCAGAAGTGCAAATACATTGGTGCATGTGTGTAGCTAGAAGCCTAGAACAAAACTATGCAATGAAAGTTTTATCCCGAATCAAAGACCAGAAAACATAAGGAAAAGAATTAGATGGGATAATTGCTTAATGCTATTCTGTCTAAACATTTGCAGGAGGAACCTCATTCCTCCAGAGAAGGTGAAGAAGATGACATGGAGGAGCTATAGATTCCACATGTCACCCACTGTTACCATTTAGTGAAAGCAAAAATGGGTCATGGAATGAATCAAGGGCCATGACCTCCAACTTTACGCAATTTTTGCTGGCCACTCAGGTCGTGATGTTGCAGAGTACTTGGTGACTCACCTCTTTGACAAGATATTGAGAGAGGTATGAACTTGGTTCTTTCTGTTTCGATTGAACAGATTTTCCTGTCTAGGAAAATTTTCATGTTCTCTTCCAAATTCTAACAGCCTGACTTCTGGAGAACCCCCAAACGAGCAATCAAAAGAGCTTACAAAGCAACAAATGATGAGATTTTGGAGGATGTTGCTTGTTCTCGAAGTGGCTCAACTGCTGTTACAGCAATACTAATTGATAGACAAAAGCGAATTGTGGCTAATGTTGATGATTCTCGAGCAATCTTATGCCGAGGTGGTGCAGTGAAACAAGTAACAACAGATCATGAGCCACATAAGGAGAAAGAATTAGTTGAAAGCGGAGATGGATTCATGTCCGAAATGCCATGTAATGTAGGTTTGATCTAATTTACTCTTCTTCTTGCTCCTTGCCCTCTCTTGTTGTAAGATAATACAGTACTAATCTACATATTGGAATAACACTGGATATGATCTATATTGGAGTAGGGAATGTCCTCGAGTGGATAGGCAGCTGGCGATGACAAGGGCCATTGGAGATGGTAAACTGAAGGAACATATCGCTTCAAAACCAGATGTAAGGGTTGAAATGATTGATCCAGATGCAGATGAATTCTTCATTCTAGCAAGTGATGGCCTTTGGGAGGTAAAATTGGAGCCTTACCTTGTGAGTAAATCTTTAAAACAAAACAATTCTGTCATGAAGATTTATCATCAATTTTGGCTAATGCATGCAGGCAATGTCAAATGAACAGGCTTTTGATCACATTAGAGAGTTTGATGATGCCCAAGAAGAGTCAGAGGAATTAATCAGAGAAGCATTAGCTAGGGGAAGTCAAGATGATATCTATTGTATAGTTGTAGCTTTTCATTAATTACTTATGTTTCATACGTTGGAGGTTTTGTGTGTGCGCACACACGATGTTTGGTTTATGCAAAGTAGTAGTGTTCACTATCTCTAACAGGAAGTGAAATGGTGAATCCTAAAATTGCATTTGAGATTTGGCTTTTGTACATTTCATTGCGTTGTTAGGGTGAATGGAGTGTTCTTAGCGAGCAGATCTAGAAGGAATAGATCAGAAGAACTTTAGTAAAGTTCATTTCCTATATATGAACAAGACAGCTATGATCATGTGTAATTGAGAAAGCAATAAAATTCTTCTGAACTGAAAGCTTCAACCATGTAGGATATACTTATTTCAATTACAATGATTCTTTACAATGTACAATGAATAGAAGATGGTGATATACAACAATGGTGGGTGTGGCAGTAAAGCTGGACTCAGAAAGACAGTTCAAAGAGAATAAATCAAACTAACACCATGAAACTAAAGCTATTAACAGTCTGGTCTTCATGAACTGGTTATGTCCCGGAAAACTTGCAGCCGATTTCTCCTTGATGAAACAGTGTTTGCTGATGCATTGTCCCCACCTTTTATATCAAATGATTCAAGTTGTTGAGTGATATTCCCAATATGATCCTTACAATCAGGGCGTGGATAAATTATGTTGGAATTCAGGTTTTCATCATTGAACACCTCTTCCCTGTTGAAGCCATCATAGCTGTTGAGTAATTCTTCTTTCTCTTCTTCTTCAACCATGTCTGCCCAGCTTTTCTTATTTGGTGCATTGGCAGGCTTTTCCAGTCCAATTTCTGATTCATCTTTAGATGAAAAAAATGGTTCTCCATTAAGACCATGCGCTGAATGTGGAGTCACACCAGTTATATTCTTCTCGAATGACAGCTTGCGAAATGGACAGCCAACAGATTCTTCTGCCCATCTTTCCATTCTTTGATCTCTATTATTTAGCCACAACAAAGAGTTTCTGGGCTGTGTGAATAGAACTCCAGATAAGCCCTCCTGAGCCTCCTCTTCCATTCGGCCAGTTGCAGAGTTCTCAGACTTCCCATTATTTGAAGTTTGTGGTTTTTCATTAAGATTCTGGATTGAATGCGATGGCTCACTTTCACTGGTTAGAGTTTGCTCAAAGGAGAGTTTTCGAATTGAATTTCGAACTGTATCTTCTCCCCATCTTCCTCCTCTCTTCTGATCTGCATTATTGAAGCCCTGTGAACATCGTCTTGGTTGGGTAAATAAAGCTTCTGAGTTCCTTTTACTAGCTGCTGAGGAAGCATATATTTTCTTTTGTGCAGAACCTACTTCTTCTCCTGTTGAATACCCCCAGTTTTCCTTCAGCTTGCTGGAATACACTGACCCTTCACACGGGCTTTCCCAATATGAACCTATTCTCCACTTCTCAGTGAACATGCTTTCTGGAGAAGACTGCAAATAACCTTTCTGTCCAATTGGTGTGCATTTTGAACTTCTGTCATCATATCCAGAGAAGTTATCATTCTTCTCAAGTGGATTTCTACAGTAAGATTCACCATTTTGCTCATCGATTAGCATCTTCCCTTCCCAATGTGCATATGGCAACCTTCTCCTGCCCATAAAACCTGAAATGGTGTCCTCATTTCTAGGAAGGATAATGCCAGCTTCTTTCAAACCTCTATCCCTGTATGGTGTCGAGGGTCTTTGAATTTCCCTTCCCTTATCTGGTTCCTTTGCCACCGGCTCTAACATTGATTGTGATTCTACTTGGATCAGCATATCCAGAGCACGTTCATAAGATTTAGAGTGGGATTCATCCATCTGTTCATTTCCTGATGAAGCTTTCACATCCTGAAGCAGTGATTTTGCTCCACTGATCCTGTTCATGTGCATCAAGCATATTGCCAGGTTGCATTGCTTATTCATATCTGGCTCCAGAGACAATGCTTTTCTGTAATGAATTAAATTCAATGTAAAATATATACACGCTCATTTCTCTCAAAAAAATGTGGTGCATGTATATAATTTTAGGGAAAATAAAAAGAGCATACCTGTAATGTTGCTCAGCAATTCCATAATTATGTTGCTGGAGATAGGCCCAGGCCAAATTCCCTAGTATCCTGAACCATTATAGGAGGGGATGAATTTGCAGAAAAAATAAGTAGAAAGAATAAGAATAATAAAGAGTATGAGTACAGCATCCACCTTGATTTCTCCTGTTCAATAGTAATCTGAATCTTCTTCCCTTGAGATCTCGCAATCTTTGTCCTCTTTCCGCCAAAAACTGTCCCTTCCTCAATGTTCCTCAGTTTGTTCTGAAGCATTTCAATCTCTTCTTCAACCCGTCCAGACCTCTGCAAAAACAAACAATTGCATAAAACAAATATGCCCTGAGTCTCCATAACACAAGAAGACTATAAACAGAAGGGCATATTATCATAAAGTACAACTGACGCCAGTATTTTGAGATAACAAATTCATGACATTTACATCAAAACAGAATGAATTGAAACAAAAGGACATGACCTTATAAGCTCCTAAGCTTCATCTCAACTCAATTTAATACTAATGAAACTAAGCTTGATAGAAACAGATACAGATTTGAAGATAAGATGATGCAAAATACAGATTGCCACTGTACCTTGTAGAGTTCAACAAGGACATTATCAAGAGACTCTTGAGAATCATGAGGACAAAGATGACGGAAAGATTTGATTGCCTCAATAGCCTCATCAGATCTATTAAGTTGTTTCATCACAACAGCCATGTCTTTCAATGCACTGTCAACCCGATCTCCAGCATTAATAGCTGCCCAGAACAGGGAAATGGCTTTACTGGGATCCTTGTCTATCAACTGCGGGTCCAGAATAAAATATTAGTATACACAAACAAAACACTAAATGGAAACATAGCAAATCCAAATGTGAGCTAAGCTCACCATTGAACTCTAAACCCTAAACTAGTAAAAGTGTAACCTTTGATAGTAAAGGTACCTTCAGCAATCATTCTATTATAAAGCATTCACCCAAAATCATTCTACTAAATGGGAAAACATAATTAATGCTATAAAAGCTGAAGAAAATACAATCACATGAATCCCCAAAGGTTCTGTTTTGTTGCAAAATAATATAAGTTGACAAGCAATTCATATTCCTGGTAACCCAATATAAGGCTATCGGGGAAAAGAAACAAGAAAAAACGAATCTTTGATACCAATTACCAAGAAATAATAAGGATGCATGTATCAAGAACCCCCAAAAGAAAAATCAAGAAATTAACCAAGGAAGCAGTAAAAAAGGAAAATGTTTCTAAAGAAAGAAGACCAAAGGAATGGGAAAACCAAAAAGGAAACAAACCCGGAAACAAGCCATCAATAGTTAGTTTGACACATAAAGCGGATGAGCTGACATTGAGAAATTAATGTTATAATTAACCTGGACGTGCTTTGCCCTGCCATAAGGAGAATCAGAAGCTGGAACTTTGTGAATGACATGAAAAGAATCGGCCTGATCGGCAGGCGAGATTCTTTTCCTCTCTGACATTGGCAAAACAGAGGACTGTGTTTTCTTCCATGCAGGCGGCTGCGGGGTGAAGAAACCCCTCGATCTCGATGGAAGGTTCTTTTCGTTCGACCACATTACCTCCGATCTCCTTTTCTCAGAAAAATCCCGATACCGTTTTCCAGAATTTCCAAGAAAGTGCTTCTACCAATGGAAAAAAGAAGCACTTTCTAGCGATATACACTACTCCACTCTTGATCTCTTACTCTAAACAAAGCAAATCAGTCTTTAGACCAGACCACTTTAGCTCTTGCAAATTTCTCTTGATACTTGATAAAGAAGGAAGATTCCCGGAAACAGTAAGAAACTGAGAGATAAAAAAGAGCGATGACGATGGTGATGATGATGATGTTTCCTTTTGAGCAAATGTGAAGGAGAAAGTAGCCAAGGGAAACTGGAAAAAAATGGAAGAAAAGAAAAGAACTAGCCGTTTTATAATTACTAGCCGTTGGGGTTTTGGAGCCCTCACGCGCTTCTTAGCGAGTGCCATGTTAAATATTCATTCCCCTTTCTAATATATATACTTAATTTATTTTTAACAAAATGAAAGATCTAAATTATAAGATTAATTTGCACACCAGTAATATTATGTGTGATGAATTAATTACTATTAATTCATAAATTAATTAAAATTTTTAAATATTAATCAAACTACTATTTATAAAATTAAAAATAAATTAACTTCTGAATGGATATAAAAAATATATATATAAATTATTCTTTTATATTCTCCCCAAAAAACTTAATATCTTCAATCCAAATCTTTTTTTTTATTTAGTTCTTCAATGAAACTTTATTTATATCTTTTGAGGGGTTTTAGAATACATTTTTTTAATTTAATAACAAAATATTTTAGATTTACTATTAATTATTTTATTTTATATTAATATAACACATAATAAAAAGAGTAAAATATTTAAATTCATCCAAATATATTTATTATTAAAACTTTTTTTAAAAAAAATAACAAATCAATATTATCGTCTATTAAAAATCTAATCGTTTGATAGATTTTCTTCTAAATATGACATTTTAATATCATGTTAACATACACTTCTCAAAACTATACCTTAATTTTATTAAGTGATATTATAAGATTTCATTTTCATGTGTGTTATTTATTATTTTAATTTTTTTATAAATATATATATACTTATTTTACTATAATTATTCTCCTAAAATAGTTTTCTTCTTTTATAATAATTAAAAAATTTTAATTATATTTCTCATATTTTTTACAACAAATCAATTATTTGATTAATTTACGAAATATTTTTTTTAACAACTCTCTTATTATTATTATTATTATTGACCCCGATATAAAATTTTTTGCTTTCCTTACTATATAGAATGAATTAAATGAATAAAAGGCAAAGAAATTTAAAATATAGAAATACTTTTTTAGATAAATATAATTTTTATGAATAATAGACATATAATTAACATGTAAAACAATATAAAAAAAACTTGTAAACTTGAATGTTAATATAAAAAAAATTAAAAAATAACGAGAAATATATTCGAAATAAAAAAAAGTAAAAATATTATGTATTAGAAAAAGAAAAAAATAAAATTATTCTTAACTTAACTTTCACGTATGTTTCCAATAAGATCCTGCGTTCCCTCCTACCTAATCCCTCCCTTCGCCCCCTCCGCTAAGTAACCCACACGGAACGCTTAAACTCTCTCCTTCCACTGATAGAAAGTAAGCCCAAAAGCCAAACAGAGATTCTCTTTATACGTATACATACTCCATCTATACGTATACGTAACGTATACGCCATTTCGGCTTCGGAGGTACCATATCTACTCCCTTTGATCTTCACTTCAATAATTTTCTGGGTGTCTCGTTTGCTTTTATATTTCCTTCAAATTTCGCTTTTACTGTTTCTGTAATTTGTAAAAGTAGTTTGTTAAAGCACTAACTCATGCATTGCTTTTTCTACGATTTTATCCCTTTGCTTTTTCTACAAGTTGAGGGGCATAAAAGAATATGCAAATTTTTAGCCTTATCTTTTCTGCTGAAATTTTCTCTCTTTGTATTAAAAGTTTCAAGTTAAGAGGCTTTAAATTTTCATTTTTGTTAGTACATAGGAATGTAAGTTTTGATTTTTTTTGCTTTTTTTACTAATTATGTTATATTTATTTATATATATTGTGGCCTCGAGTTGTCATATAGACGTTTTATTGGCTGAATAAAAATTGGGTTCTTGTTTTTTTTTATTTTTTATGTTAGTTGTTTTATGTACTTTTCATTGTCATGTCATATTTGCTTTTGGGTATGCTTTTTTTTTTTTTTTGGTACAGAATCGAGTATGGTTCATTAACTTTTGCCTTAAAGGTTGAGTGTTTTTTTTTTTTAAAAAAGAAATACTTGAAGTGAAAGTTTTCTAAGGTTTCTATATGAATCTTTTGAATGCAAGCAAGATATGAAAACATTAATTTGCTGTTACTTTGTTGTTTCTGTGGTGTGTCAATTTCCTGTATCCCTTGTTTAGTATTTTGCTTGGTCGGATAGTGCCATCAGTGAATTGAACTCTGATTGAGTTCTTCTTGGCATTTTATTTGCATAACAGATAAATTAGCATTTTGCTGAACTTTTTCCTTTTCCCAGTTTATTTAATCAAACACCTGGAGGTCACATGGAAACTGGAGGATCATTGGCACACACAATAAGAAAGCCTACTCTTACACCTAAGGCTATTATACACCAGAAGTTTGGCAGCAAAGCTTCTTATAAGGTAGAGGAAGTAGAGGAGCCTACTCAAAATGGATGCCCAGGATTGGCAATCCTTCAGAAGGGTCCCTGCCTTTATCGCTGCAGCTTGGAGCTTCCAGATTTTTCTGTTGTGTCTGGGTCCTTTAAGAAGAAGAAAGATGCTGAGCAGTCTGCTGCTCAGATGGCATTGGAAAAGGTTGGCATCCCCTTGCTCACCATACTGATTTTCCTATGATTTTAGTTTGATTGATGTGCTAATAGCTACAGTCATTGCCTCATTGTGAGTTTCAGTAATAGGTTGTGGGGTATATAGTGGAACTCAAGAAAATATACATGGATGCTCTTTACATAAGTTGAATTGGTTTTCTATAATTTGTTGCCAGGATTTCCTGTGTTAAAATTTGCTTCATTTTAGCAAGGTTGGTGGCTTGGAAGCTATGAGTTTAAAGTAGGTGTTTCATGATGAAGAATTTGGTGATGTATGTCGAATCAAAAAAAGATACAATGATTGTCAGGAATTTGATCTCTGCATAGAATTTTTTCAAAACAGTCTTTCAGAAGAGTCAGCTCGTGAAGCTTGCTGCTGTTGCAGCTTCACCACTAACATGCTGATCATTACTGCTATGGTACCATCACCTTCACCATCACCCACATTGTCATCAGAACTCCGCTGCCAATTTATAAATTGTTGTTACACCCCCCCCCCCCCCCTTCCTTTTCACTATAATTTGACTGATTTAAACAATGAACTTTACTAATGACTGGATACTAACTATCAGGGTTTTGAATCTCATAGGGTCACTTTTCTGATATTTACAATTTCTTCCAGATGTACTTTGAAAGAAATGCAATTGATGCACCTTTTATGTTAGACATACAACTTCTAGTTATTTTCTATCTGAACTTTGTGTTGCACAGATATCAAACTAGGGGTACTGTCATTGTCAATTTGTAACCCTGTAATTGACTGTTAAGAATGCCATATCTTGTTGTTTTTTTCTGTATATGTACAATCAGGTCATGTTTCCATGTTTGTGTCTATTAAACCTGGATGCTCACCTGCCCAACCTTGCCTTTGAACTCTTTGTCTGTTAGAGGTTTCTATCTTATTGCCATCCTATTAAACTTTGGCTTATTGTCTGCTTTCTTTGAACCAGTGATGATAATCAGCAGCAATTTCTTCATCCTCATCTTATTTCCCTGTCTTTTTCCAAAAAAAAAAAAAAAAGGTATTTCAAAAATTATGCCTGGTAATACAAATTTTTGTTGTTACTCAACTTTGAATTTGCATTTTGGAAAGTTGGAGCCAAATTGTATGTAAGGAACATTCTGACATGTTTGAATATCTCAATTTCTTACTATCCTGGTATCAACTCCTATAGCTAATAATTAGAGCTATTCATCATGCATATTAGGATAGATCTTGTTCCTAGAAAATCAGTTTGTTACTTTGCTTGATTTGATTACAGCTCTTCCTGAGAACCTTTTTTGGGTTTAACTTTTGAGTTTTTTTTTTTTGTTTTCTAGTTATAGAATTATTATAAAGTTTTCCTTTTTTCCAGGGATTGTCAGTGATTTGTCCAAATAAAGCTGTCACTTCTTTCGTCTTCTTAGTTTTATATGTTTCTAATTTAAAATTGCAGCTTGGCATCCGTCCCTCTGTAGATAATCTCACAGCAGAGGAAGCGTGGACAGACTTGATTGCCCGTGTCAAATATATATTCTCAAATGAGGTTGGTGGCCCCTACACAATATGTCTGTCTGGTATGTGTTGACAATGGCATGAATTTGTGCATTTACATCTGCAGAGTATCTGTGTCTATTCATGTGCATGCTACTTTGATTTTTTATTAAATTATAATCAAGCAATAACCATGACATATGTAAACATGTTATTGTCTGTGGACTGTAATTCTTGTTGCACAATAAATTGATAATCATCTGTTAACATTGAAGTATACAATTTCCTTGAGGAATAGAATGAAGAGAGGATTCTAGATAACAGTACAAGACATTTATCTTAACCCTTGGTCATGGGGAACGTTGGCAAGCTAACTTTTTCCAACCTGTGTCCAACTTTTACATGAGCAAGTTTGAAAAGGTTATTTTCTATGATTGCATTGGCTTCCTGACTCATCTTTACCAAGGGAGTTCAGTGGAGTAGTGTTTCCCTCCACCTGGCCTTTTCCACTAGTACCTCCTACAAGCACAAAATATTTAGTTGTGATGGCTATCTCTTCTTGACTCTGCTTTATCCTTCTATCATTTGTCAAGTTCTTTCATCTCTTTATAATTCATTTATGTTCTTTTTTTTTATCTATTATATATAATGAGGGCACACTGCTTTTGCTTTAGAATAAATCGTTCACATTCTGATCTTTTCTTCCTTTATCTTTGTCATCATTGAATAAGTTCCTTTCAGGTCTTCATCCTCTGAGCAGTCACTTCAAAGCAGCTTTATGTAGAGTTGGTGATCATGATGGTTCAATTCCTGCTTCTGTTATTGCTATATGTGATGGAAAACTTAACAATCTCTGCAAAATAATTAACCCTAAAGTGGAGTCTCATCCCTTCTTGGTCGTATCATATATCATGAGGGCTGCTACAGGATTACCAGAGTTGGTTGTTAATCCTGAGAGACAGCTTTCAATTCGGAAGAAAAACCCGTACCCTACTGATGTCATAGAATCATCAGTATCTCAACAATCTGAAAGCGTAACGACTATGGCCATATATATCCCATGTTCACCTGAAAGGGCTGTTGAACCAGTGACTCTTAATATTTCCCCAAAAGGTTATTACCTTGACGTTATTGCACAAAAACTTGGCTTATCAGGTGCCAACGAAATTCTGATCTCAAGGTATGTTGAAACTGTTATATGATTGATGATGCCTGCGATGGCAATATTCTATGTGTGAAGCAGGCTTTCTTAAAGAGTATCTTATCTTTTTTTTTGGACAAACAGGAACTAACTATTATTTGTTCTTCAACAGGACCATTGGTAAAGCTTCATCTGAAACTAGATTTTACTTTGCTGCTTCAAAGTCATATCTGTTAGAAATGTCATCTGATCTTCTAAATGCTAAAGCTGTTAAGTTTGGAGAACCTTTGAATGCAAGGGCCAGCTACATTTGTGGCCAAGATATATATGGTGATTCAATTTTGGCATCCATTGGTTACACTTGGAAAGGCCAAGATCTTTTTCATGAATATGTCACCTTACAATCATATTACAGGTCTCTTCTTCGTTCACATATAAAATTTCTTCTGACACTATTTTCATCTTTTAAATCCTTTGTCACTTTTGGGGGTTCAAATTATTTCACAGTGCTTCTGAAAAGTCTGACTGCAAATGACCTCAGCTGAAAAGAGTGCTAGTGTGTCTTACCTTGGTTTGTTTGATGGACTTAGAGTTAAAGCTCAACCTTATCTTTAAAAGTGCTTTGCTGTTATAGCTTGAGATTAGATCAACCCATAGAAAATTTGCCAAGTTCCAGCTAGGCTTAGGTCTTCTAATGTAATCTTTCTACCTTAGCTGAATACTAACTGAATGCACCAATCTAAGAAAGAAAGTACCAGCCACCAGCTTTGTTTATTAACTGATTTAAAAAATTTCCAAACCACGTATTAGGAAGATATGTAAAATGAATTTACAATATACATTTCCTCAACAAAACCAGTGTTTAGTTGAAACCACTTTAGCGTGCTGGTTCTCTGAAAAAATTTTCTAAGTATTTAATTTCCATAAAGACAACTAAACACGGTGACATGACAATTACCCTAAAAAGTTGTTCCATTAACACAGTAAAGCAGGACCAATGCCTGCTTCATTGACTGATGATGAAAATAAGGGATTGAGGGTGTTGTTAGACACAACCTTAATTTGCCGTAATTTGGCTGCTTATTCATTCAGTTATCCGCCTTTAGTGGTACATCTTGTATGATTCATTAACTTTTCAGTGTATAATTGTTTTGCACGTGCTTATGCAGGATGCTTATAAGTAAAATACCAGGTGGAGCTTACAAATTGTCCAGAGAGGCAATCCTTGCGGCAGAGTTGCCCCCGACGTTTACTACAAAGACAAACTGGAGGGGATCCTACCCAAGGGAAATTCTCTGTTCATTCTGTCGCCAGCACTGGCTATTAGAACCCGTCTTTTCTACTTCAAGTATTCCTAAAAAGGCATCATTGGAGCTGTCTAGGTTAAACAAGAAACTAAAGGTTTCAGAGTCAGCTGAGCAAAAGGTAGAGTATGCAAATGGACATGACACTGTTGATGCTGATGCTAAATCAGTGGGAATGGGAAGCAGTTTTATTTGTGAAGTAAAATTATATTCTAAGTGTCAAGATTTGATTTTGGAGTGTGTGTCCAATGTTTTGTATAAGAAGCAGAATGATGCTGTCCAGAATGCTTCCTTAAAAGTTTTATCATGGTTGAATGCATATTTTAAGGATATAAATATGCCTTTAGAGAAGCTAAAACAATTAGCCAATGTCTTTGATATTAAGTTTTATCCTCAAAATTTTTCCAAGGAAGTTGTATCGTGCCGATCAGTTGAAAATTTTCAGCATCATGAAACTCTGGGAGACAAAGTACCTGAATCAAATGGTATTAATATTCTAAATGATGTGGCGGAAGATGATGTGAGTTCTATAGATATAGAAGGTCCAGATTCTGGTGTTTGTCCATCTAATGGGTCCCTTTTGTGCGTATGTTATTCTGCATCTTTAGTGACAAAAGGTAAACTTCAAAAAGAGCTTCTTGAAAGTGCTGAGGAGTTTGAGTTTGAAATGGGGACTGGAGCTGTAATTCCCTGTCTTGAAGCTGTTGTTACGAAAATGTCTGTTGGCCAGTCTACCTGTTTCTATACCGAGTTGCCTCCGCAAGCTTTGGTTTTGGCTGCAGCTAAGGATTCTGCAAATGCTCTTGCATTTTTATCTTCACGTGAGTAAATTTGTTCTTTAAATGCTAAATAATATTTGATAAATTCCTTCTTGATTTTAAGTTGATGCTCCTAAGTTATCTTCCAAGGTTGAAAGATGACTAAAGATGTTGACTGCCTGCAATGCTTTGGTTGTCTAAATCTTTGCTTTGCATGGTGAATAAAAATTACTTAGAGTAAAGCTTGTTTGTGGTGTGCATGGGGGCATTCGTTCATATCTTGATTTTAATTTGATGCTTTGCCACGTCTTGAGGACTGATATAGACTTGGATGGCATGTAATGCGGTGGTTATCTCTTACTGTTTCTTTAAACATTTATTTAAATCAATTAGATTGAGAGAGTTCCTGTTGGCCTGTGTGTGGATGCTGATGTATATGGCTTTCTTCTTTTGGATCAAAAAGTTACTGTTATTTGTCAGGAATTCTAATCCTAACACAATTTTTCCCCTTCAAGTTCTTTAGGATAATTTTATGAACTTTATGTGGCAGAAATTAGGTGCTAGCATACTGGTTCAACCTAGAATATCATTGAAAATTCTCTGTTTTTAATATCTTAATGTTGCTAAAAAATGTTGGAACATCGTATCTTGGTGGTACTTGGTACCCCCAAAACAAGAGTTTGTGGGATCATATGTTCATTTCCATAGCATATTAAGGTACATACAATTCCATTTTTTTAAAAAAATAAATAAACAACTTAAAGGAGATTTTGTCGCTTGGCCAGAAAAAAGAGACTTTGTTGCTATAGCTTTTATAGTGCTGCAAGGTTAACCTAATCATATGTTATATTCAAAAGAAAAATGTTTCTGTAGCAATAAATGGAGCTTGTGTAATTCTTCTTTTGTGGCATTGCTGCTTTAAATTGGTTGAGAGATCTAATTGACTGCATGCTTCTTCTTTGCAAAAGCCTGCTGCTTGGAGTTCTCGATCATCCTGTTGCGGGTGACAGAACCCCCAGAGGACAGAATGGAGCAGGCTCTTTTCAGCCCACCACTTTCAAAGCAACGTGTAGAATATGCGCTGCAGCACATTAAAGATTCTTGTGCTACCTCTTTGGTATTTGTCCTGTTTCCTCTTCTTTGTCAATGTTGATAATAATAAGTTAATTTTGAGATCATGCTATGTTCTGTCGTAGGTTGATTTTGGATGTGGCTCTGGTAGTTTACTGGAGTCTTTGTTGGATTACCCAACTTCTTTGGAAACAATCGTTGGTGTTGATCTTTCAAAGAAGAGTCTTAGCCGTGCAGCAAAGGTATTTACCAGTGTATTTCAGCTTTACATATGACCAAATGCAATTAAGTAGGTCATCTATGAGCATTATATGAAGGATAATGACAAAAACAATTATTTCCACTGTTGCATTTCATAAATGAGTTGATACAGATTTGAAATCATCTTATTTGTGTGCTGTATTTTCTTTCACAAGCTAAAATGTGCCTTAGCTACATATCTTTGATTCTCATCATTATGCAGGTTCTTCATTCAAAACTAACCATGATGTCAGATCCTGATGCACCATGTAGGAGCATAAAATCTGCAGTTCTTTATGATGGTTCTATCACAGATTTTGATTCTCGGTTGTGTGGGTTTGATCTCGGTACATGCTTAGAGGTATTTAAAAGCAACCCTTTTAATGACCCTATGATTTTAGAATTATATTTATTGTCCTTATTCACAGTTGACATTTTGGAAATGAATAGGTAATTGAGCATATGGAGGAGGATCAAGCTTGTCTGTTTGGTGATGTTGTGCTCAGTTATTTTCGTCCAAAGATTCTTATTGTCTCAACTCCCAACTATGAATACAATGTAATACTCCAGAGATCCAATCTAACAAGCCAAGAAGATGATCCAGAGGAGAAGATTCATTCACAATCATGTAAATTTCGCAACCATGACCACAAGTTTGAGTGGACTAGAGAGCAATTTAACCATTGGGCATCTGAATTAGCGGTCAGGCACAATTATAGCGTTGAGTTCAGTGGGGTTGGTGGTTCTGCTGACCTGGAACCCGGATTTGCTTCTCAGATTGCTGTCTTTAGAAGGGTTTTTCAACCCAAGGAAGATGATCTTCAGGATGATGAAGGTTTAGCATGCCAATACAGAGTTGTCTGGGAGTGGAATAGGTCTAAGCCTGCTCTGACAAATTAACAGAAACAGACAAAAGTAAAAGATTTTCTTTATAGTTTGATAGCTAGACTGGCAGGGTAGAATACAAATTTATGAGCATGGTGCAGTATCCATGAAATATATATACCTTCTACGTGAGCCAAAATCTGCAAAGATATATGTTCCTGTGCTGGTTTCAAGCAGGAAACTCTGAAATACATTTAATTGGCATCAAGGGAATATAGCAGCTGGCTCTTATATGAATATATCTTCATGTGCGCAGTTGAATGTGATCAACCTTCTCTATTATTGTGTGTCATTTTCCTTAACTTCCTAATTTCTGTATTCTTAAGTTTGGTTTATTTATTTTTCCTTCATGGTTCACCCCAGCTTTTGCTATGATTGCTGCTGCTTCCAGTCGACATGGCGTTACCAATTAAGCTCTCTCTTTGTTCTCCTTCATGCTTGCTCTTTACATGAGAATTTAGCTTTGGCCTACCAAGCCATCTGTGCGTGTTGATGGGTTTGGTTAATAAATCACTCAGAGCTAAGATTGACAGTAACAGTTCCTGCCCGGTCATTGATGATTCTAACAAGATAAATATCCAGAAAATTGACAGTATAACTTAAAACAAACAGCAATAAAGGTTTTCCTTCACATCTGGCTGAGTACTCTGCTTTCAAAGCATTATGTGGTTTATTTTATTAACATTAAGAAAATTGACAGGTGATATTTATTGGCCATAAACAATTGTAACTTGATCACAAGTTTGCTTAGAACGTTAAATTGAATACAGTTTCTTCAGGGAAATCCCAATGCTTTATGGTAGAAAGCTCATAGCCTTCTGTTGGTATCCTTTCACCTGTGAACCTAGTTAAGTTCAGCCTTGCCCGAGTAATAATGCTGGAAAACACATGAGCAGTCCTCAGATTCATGACCGTTCTTGCAGATCTCTGCATATCTGCAGAAAGTGACCGGATCATCAGCAGATAATTTACTATCCAGCATAAGATGTTGAGTTGCAATATGCTTCTTCCTACCGTGAGAACTTAATGCAATCTGAGGCAGAAGGGGTCAAGGTAAAGTTTATGTGTTTTTACAGAGACAAGTAGAACAACTGCTAAAATCATTTGATAAAGCTAGCTTCTTTCTCAGCTAAAATATGCGGTGCCAACTGTGTCAGATACATCAAAGTGTTATTTAATGGCCTGATATTCACTTTTAGATCTTAAAGTTTGGCAAAAGCCTAAGAGTGCATGATCCAAGCAAAATTGGGAAAAAGTCATTACATCCATGACCTTAAAGGAAGGATATTCTACATAAATTCAATTAAGTTGCAATATATTAACTGGATTCCGAGAGATTAACATTTCATAGCTTGGCTAATTTTGGCTATGATACTTCATAGAATAAAAAGAAATGAGTTATGATACTTACATGTTCTGTGCTAGGAATGTTAAAGGAGATTTTACACCAACTTCTTCTGCTGATGCTGCAGCAAGGTCTAAGTCTTTAGCCTGCATTGTTAAATGAAAATTTTTATCCACGCTCAGGATAAGTCCATTAAAAAACCAGAGCTGGGCAAATTATAGTCCAATGTCAGTCAAGATTCAGTTACAGAATGTTGACCACGTAATAAGTGCCCCTACTTAATTGAACATAATTTATTTTGTACATTCAATCATATAGCTCAAATACATCTTAACTTAGTGTATAATCTAGCTTTTGACGCAAGAAATTGAACAGCTATGGTTGTGTATGCAATTGCGTGGGTGTCTATGAAGAAAAAATCCAACCTTTCATCAATTTTGCATTTAGAAAAAGACTTGCATGTAAAAAGAAATTATAAATAATGAAAGCACCGCATGGAAATATCATGTAAATTGTACTCATGAATTCAAACCTGAAAGTTGAAGACATTGACATGCAGACATTTACACGTGTTAAACTTTGATGCCACCTAATACTGATTGAAATGTGGTCAAACGTGTTATATCCAATTAAGGCTGTAAGGTAACATGATCTTTTTCCTATATTTCGTAAATGTAAGGAACTAGTAATTCCTGTATGTGCTGGAAGTTAACAATTTAATATTGGAGTCACTTCTTGTTCAGCACTTAGACCTTCCACATAAACACAATGAAGGAAATCTCAATAAGATCATCCAGTTCATTCCTTTAAAATAGATTATCAATTTCATGTTAGTGTCAAATTCACCCCAAAAGAAAAAAAGAATTGGAGAGAGAGAGAGAGCTAAAACCTGAATGCAAGAGCAACCTGATGAAGCATGATAAAGTGGTGCAGTGACCATTTGTGGAGACATACAAGTATCAGTAAAGAAAACTCCTTACCATGAGCTTGGATGCAAATCCACCACTATAATTCCTTGAAGATGGCACTCCTGGCATCACTCCAGGAACGGGATTATAACTATCACTGTCACATTGAACATATTTTAGAATTAAAAAGCATATCATTGGCAAATTCACCCACAGTAAACTAGTTCTTCATAGAATTATCCCATTAGTAGAATACTTATTTTATATCTGATACATAGAATTATCTTTGACTATCTAAACCACCATTTGGTATCAGAGAAAGGTTAAGGTGGAAAACCATCAACCTGTCAAGCTAGAAAGTGTTGTTGCCAAACCTTGGAATTGTCCAAGTCCATAATATTGCATTTGGATCTAGTGGTCTCTAAAAAGTTTGACGCAATGATTAATCCGAAGAAGTGAAAAATTTGAAGTGAAATAGCTGTCTAGCGTCACAGCTTTCAGCTATGCGTTTTAAAACATAAAAGTATGAGACACATTGCAATGATAGAAAAGACTGATGTGACTTCAGAGCTTAAAAGCCTGAAATCTGATCAATTGACAAGGAAAAGTTAAACAATTGATGTAATTTTCATATAATGTATTCTCTTATGTGTATTAAAATGTTGTCAACTAATGACAAGGAAGTACATGCTCCACATTTAGGGTCATCACTTTCATTTTTTGTCATGTATGACTGTCTTCTAACAAAATATTTGAAGCCAGATTGAGAATTTTGATTGCTTTAAGAGACTTGCATGTCTATTGTAGTGTCACTTGAAAGAAAACTAATTGAATTGCTTTAACCAGTGAGACTGTGTTGAAGTGCTTGGTACCTACTCCAACAGCGAGCACTTGAAGAGTTAAATATCTTTGTGAGGGTAGTGGCAGTTATTCCTAGTGACTGACCAAGAGCAAGAGCTTCTGACACTCCAAGCATACTGACAGCCATGGCCAAATTGTTGCATATCTTTGCCGCCTAAATAACAGAATCAAGCCAAAGATATTAGAAGTTCACCAACGAACCCACAGAGTTGGAGAATCAGAATGAATCTCAAAGATATGCCAAAGGAATTATTATTCTGAAAGAAATTCATTCAGAAGAACTTAGCCATCTCATTGTCATATTATTACTTATGATATATAAAAATCGTTCCAAGTCACTGAAATGAAAGAAAATATGAAATAAATATTTATAACATATTACTATTTTCCGTATTACAAATTTTATTATTTTAAGCATGAATAAATTACTCTCATAACAGCAGGATGTCTAAAATGACTAGAGCTGATATTTTATCAAATTATAGGTTAGACTGTTTGGTTAGATCCATCATGTCCCATCTCCTAATTAAAATGAGTATGACTTAATATTATAAGCATAGCACTTGATCCAACTTCAAGTACTTCCAAGAAAGATGGTAATAAAGGCACTGGTGAAGCTGCTTCTCATATTATATTTTGATTGTCTTGCAGTAAATACTTTGCGCTGCATGTCTTAAACTGCTACCCATGTCAGTTCAATAGATACTGTCACATGTTCTCAAGTCCCTATCCAACGCAGAAAGCAACAAAACTCTTAGCCATTTGTCAATTTTATCCACAACAAACCGCAAAGTAACTTTAGAATGCCTAAAAATTTCTCCAATATGTAGCCCAAGCCTGAGTTTTCTTATCATCAATTTACCAATCATATAAGCTCCATCCAGAAGATAGATGGAGAGAGAGGGTGGGAGAGGGGGGGTTGAAGAGGAAAGCAAAAGGAAATAATTTCATGTTTTTAAGAGAACTTACTGAACCATTTCCTGGTCCACCACAGAAAATTGTGTTTTTCCCCATTGAGAGAAGTAAGGATTTGGCAGCAAGATACGCATCTTCAGAGCCACCAACCTGGATTACATCCCAATTTTGGTCATAAGTTGAATATTACACAAAAGAGCAACTTTAGTGCCACCAACCTAATATGATTTGTGTTTCTAAGATGCCAGACTTGGGCAGCAACTAATATTACATACATTATTGAAATGATAAAGTAATAACTATAATATCCTAAAGCCAATTTGATACTAAGCAAGTAACCTCGTTAACAGGGTTGAAATATTTGCAAAAAGATTTTACTTGTCAGAAATAATTTACAACTGGAAAGCACTGCTATCATACATTTTAATGATGAGGTGGGAGAGGAAGTTTAATGAGTGTTCATAGGCATTGAATGGAAAAGAATATATATTTAACATAGCACCTTAACCAGTGTCCACTGGCACTCATTAATGAAATCCTTTCTAGATGATTACTCTCATACGTTTAAGATTTACATAGCCTTCAACATAACTGGAGAGCAAGAAGAAAGAAATTATTTTTTGGCATTTTATTTAAATACTTAAATTAATAGAAAGGATGTTGACAGTAACCTGGCTGTGACAGCAGATTATTCAACTCTATAAAATGTTTGGCCCTTTTAGGATTGGTTGTTGATTATACCAAATTGCCATTTTCTCTTACCATTATCTCTCCATGGACTTGTAACATCAGCTGAGTGTGTGTTAATTTTAACCTAACAAGTGAGATTGAACATCACAGTGCAACAAAATTTCAACTGATTTAGCATAGAAGGTTTAGTTACTGAACATGCAGGCCCACCAGCTATAACGTCAAGATCATACAAATGAAGCAGAACTAGCACGCACACTCAAATGATTACAGAAATAACAACTGAACTATTAAGATGATCAAACTTGAAATCGTACCATGAAAGTAAGTGTACCAGCTTCTGCAGCTACAACACCTCCAGAGACAGGAGCATCCAACATGAGAGGGCTCTCCCAATTATCTACATAATTTTTATGTATTAGACTCTGAAAAATATATGTTTGTATGTGTGTGTGCTTGTATATATATATATGAAGGCTGCAGAGGACAGAAAACATATCATGGAAGTTCTCCTCAAATGTGGCCCTCACATCTCATGTTTGAATCATTCAATTCATGGGTAAATTCTCAAATGGTAAAGTCAAGAAAATGGATGACCTTGCATTAACATCTCTAACACCATGAGTACAGTCATCTTATTTCAATTATCACTCAACCATAATCTTCTCATTGTCTTGATTCAAATTATATTAGAAGCAATAACAAACTAACAATTGTGTGTCAGAATGTGTCTGTTTTGGTGTGTGTGTGTGTGTGTGTGAGAGAGAGAGAGAGAGAGAGAAGAACTAGGAAAGTGATGAAGAAGAAAGAAAAAAAAAAAGATTTCTGATACATTATATGCTAAACAATGTATAGAGAATGACGGTCTGAGCATTTTCATCTTAATGAGTAATAGTTCTAGAAAACAACAGATTTATCTTTGCTTTAACTCACTGAGTGATACCTTTCTTATCCTTTAAAGTGCAATTAGATACAGACACAGAGAGCTTTCTTGATGTTTGGGGATCAATAGTAGACGAATCTATTAATAACCGCGGTGTAAGGAGACTTCCTCCATGCAGTAAGCCATTTGGTCCATTATAAACCTCCAATACCTATATAAATCAGACTTGTTGCTAAGGCAGACATCTTTGCACGTTGATAATAAACCTCAGAAATCAAGGAGAAAAGAAGAATTAATATTTACACGTTATCTGATAAATTTAAACGAACAACCTTGCATTGAGATACCTAAGTACTTAGCCTAATAGAGCTTATCATGTCAATTTCTCATGAACTATATTTTACTATGTCGCTTAGATAATAACTTATCCTGCATTACTTTTGACGTATCTGGTAACCAATTTTTCATACAAAGAATTTCAAATTACTTCAACAAGAACTGATAGAAGAGGAAGACATATTTATCACCACAACATAATGAAGAAATAGATACAAGAGTTTTGTTATCTTGAATGTAGTTTCAACAAAGATAACTTTTCACCTATAAACTTAAAGCTAGAACTGTGGCGATTATAATTGTAAACAGAATACGGAGAGCCAAGCTCTGGCTTGTTGAAATACTGCTGTAGATCTAATGGAGAGTCCAAACAAAACTAAAAATGCAAACTATAAAAACAAGAATAAATACATACATGCATTATGGACCACAGCAGAAAACTATAGAGAGCAAAGACAATCTACAAGTCATAACGCTCACATGAGATGATGAAGGCAACATCGTGATTACGACCTCACTTGCTTCTGCAACTTCTAAAGGTGTTTGTTTTGTCGAAACTCCCATGTCAGAGTACATCTTCATGACATTACAGTTTCTGAATAAAAATAAAGCTGCAAACTTGATTTAGAGTAGAAATGTCTGTTCTGTACTTTCTACAGGAAGAAGAGCCTAAATGGCATAAAGAATGGCAAAACTGATGGATAAAAGAAAAACATACAATTAGGTGGAAACAATCATGTTACATAAATCATGGCATATATAAAGATATAATATAAAGGTTTGAACGCATTACACATCATGAACAGTCACTTTGTATCCAGCCTTGAGTAGATTATTTGCCATTCTGGATCCCATATTTCCCAGCCCTATGAATCCAACACTCTGTGACAAGTAATTATGAAACGACACATTAGTACCAAATTAAGAGATGCATCACAGCAAAAATGACAATATGATAGGTTAGCTTAACTTTAACTAATCAACACTGAAAGAACATAAGAGAGAAAACCAGACTTATATTATTCCACCGAGAAACCAACTGAAATTACCAAACCAGGTGATTTGTCATCATCATATGAAACACCATTTAAGAACACACTTTCCCGATTGAGACTGGTTATGCAAAAACTTCATTGTACATTTTTTTAAGAGCATAATGCCGTTATACCAAAAATCAGCTCTTCCTAATTTAGATTGCTTATGTTTCACTGAGTTGGTGCCTTGGAAATAAATTGATCAATTCTCAGCTCCAGCTAAACAGCTAGAATCAAAGCAATATATTCGGAAGCTGAGTCTGAGTCCGACGGCTGAGTTGAGTAAAAAGCTGAAAACAACCCAAAAACAAAAAACCAACCTCAAAGTGGGAAGAGAGGTTTGAAGAAGCGAAACTGCGAGTAGGAAAGGAATGAAAAGGAGAAGGCGACACGAGCAGTTGTTGAGATTGGTGTTCGGCTTTGGACAGGGAATTCGAAAGAAGGGCTCTTAGCCTGTGACCGTAAGTCCTCATCTTCATCGCCATTGATGATTAGTTAATACTAATAATCGAAGACAGATGTTTTCCAAGAAGAAGAAGAAGACTTGCAAGTAGTGGAGTAATCGGTTGAGCTGCTTGCTTCCGTTTGTTCCAATTTCTACAGCTGCAGCATCTTTTGGACAAGGCGTTACGTTACGGCATACTGCTTCTGACAGAACGGAAACGTCTCGCCTCAATTGTTAATATTATCTTAAAAGATTCTCTTTTTAATTAATTATCTTTTAATTAATATTTTAAAAAAATTAAATTATTTAAAAAATTTTAAATAAATTTTTATATTTTTATTATATTCAATCACACACGTTGATAATAAGCTCTTGACTAATCATTAACTTAATCAAAATATAATTTTTAATTTATATTAAGTTCTTGATTTATATTAATCCGTGATGACCCAATTGATCACGTCAAACATTAAAATTATCAGTAAACTTTTAGTTTATGTGAGTTTCAATCATTTTAATTTTTATATAATATAATCTAGAGGATAAGACGGTTAATTTTTTAAAATATACACCTCTTATTCAAAATAATAAATGTAATATAAAGGTATTCAATGTTTATTTCATTATTTCAATATGATATCAATTCAAACGAATATCTTTAAAATTTAATAAATTTTTTAAGCCTTAAATAATGTATTTTTTATTATAAACTTTTTGTAAAATATTGCTTATTTGGAGTCTTTAATTAATCTTGTAATACTTAATGAATATCAATATTTGCCTTCAATAAAATAAGATATATACAATAAAAAGCTTGCAAGTTTTTTTTTTAAATTAAAAAGCTTGCAAGTTAACATAAGAAAATATTAAATATAAAATTGATTATTAAAACATATAATAAGAATGTATCATTTAAATATAATGAGAACATATAAAAACATATTTATAATAAAGTTATATTAAAACATACCAACAAACTGTTAAAACCTTCATTTTTAAACATTTTCAGTATCAATCAAATGATTAATTCCTCTTTCAAGGTAGAAAAAAAAATCAACATCTTGATGTGTTATATTAACTCAACTATGTTAAAATAATTTTAAACAAAATTTATTTTGATATATATATATTTTTTAGCTTTCAATAATACTCAATAAAATTCAACGAGATATTTTAACATATGATAGATACGTTTCATGTCACATCAATGACAAATATACTACTCATCAATCTAATGTATAAAAATATAAATCCACCTCTGGTTGGTAAAGTTATCCATCCATTTTTAGTTAATAAAAGTATTTATCAAAAGTGAGTAAAGTTATCCATTCATCTTTAATTAATAAAGGTATTTATCAATTTATGATGATTAAATATATTATTAGAATAGTAATTAATGAAATTTCCATGATTGCAATTATTATAACGACCTCTTTCATGTTCAATTGTCTATAACTATAATTGTTAAATTATGTCATATTCAAAGAATAGATGAAGTTTATGATTTTTCATTAGTAACTTATTATTTTTCTCAATAACAAAAAGATATGAAATTCAAAATAAAATATATTTCAGATTACTCAAAGTATAATATTTTTTACTTTTTATAAAAATAGATATCATACAAAGATAATTTTATATGTTCAATTCAAAATGTTTTATGCAAAATCTTATATCAAAGATAGATTTATATACGTTGAGCAAAATTATTATCATATTTCAACAAAAAAAATCGCATATTAAGAAAATCATATTCCAAAACTAAAACAAAGACATCATATGTAATTATACATATTTTCATGTTTAACTTGATTTAATAAATTAAGAGATAAAATATAATAGATACTACATGATAGTAAAATTTCCATCAAGGTTAATTTTCAATAAATGAAAATATCAAAATCACTTACTTTATTTGCTAAAACTAAATATGAAAGACTAACTATTAAAATTTTTTTGAAATTTGAAGACTTAGTTTGAACTCTTGATCATAATATAATAGATATTTACATATATATATATATTTATAATAAAAAATTAATTGTTAAACATAATTAATATAATAATATTAAATAAAATTAAAAATTGTTCATCTTTGATTGTGATGATCAAATAGATATGACAAAATTGGTATTAATCCCCAAAATAAAAAGATAAAATTGAAAAAAAAAACAATTTTTATATGCTATGAATCAAAGGACCCCTAAAAAGCATTAGGACAATGATGCCACCCCTTACATATTGCAACATCATCTTGTCAGTCTTGACTACCTTATCTCTTTATTTTCTTATTATCTAAGTTATTAAAATTGGGTTAAAAGCTTCATAGAGTTTTCTTCTGGAAAGTGGGCCGAACCTCAAATGGGTTTGCTTTTGCATTAGATGTGTCCATGGACTCGATTTTAAATAATATTTTTTATTTTAATAAATAAATATTTTAGTCCCAAAAGAGAGATATAATTGAGTATGAATAACAAGACTTAGTGGACTTATTCTCGCTGTATACAGATAAAGAATGTCGGTTGATATAAACTTTTAACTCGAAGACGTTTTGAATATTATAAACTGTGACGGATTTAAATAAATAAATGATCGTAATAAATGGAAATTTTTTTAGGGTTTATATCTTTATTTAATTTTTATAATATTGTCGTGATTAAACTTGTCTAATGTTTTGCCAACGACATAATTATCTCAAATTATCCTCTCAATTCCCATCCCCCGACATATTGGCGGACAAGAAAGAGAATTTAGTGGGGGCCACCATTGAAATTAATATTTCTTTCTTTCCATCATTCTTCATTCTCGTGAGGGGGACTAGAATCCGTCTCATCTCATGGTCCTTCCCCCTCTCTTTAATCACCATCATCAACTCCACAAATTCCACATGGACCACCTTCTCCACGTGTCAGCATCCAAACGGTTGTATCTCTGGAAAAAAAAGTGGGGTCCAGGCTCCCACCTTCTACCCCTTCATTAAATGTTCCACCAAAGTCGCCTCATGTGGTTCATTGGGACTTGGCACTTGTGGGTTTGGGTGGGATCAAATCCAAGGTAAAAATTTTAATCTTTTTACATCATATTTTATAATTTTATAATTAATGTTGTATACATAATTTTTATTATCAGTAATATTAAATTACAATTTTATTTAATGAAATTCACAAAATATTAAACAAAAAACTTTAAAAGTATTAATTAGAAAAAAAATAAATTAAGAAATCCAAAGAAGGAAAACCCTGGTCAAAGGGGCAATGGCATGGGGGGGTTCCACACACAGGTATGAGTTCTGACCTCACACACCAGCTCATGCAAAAGGCCAAAGACAACCGTAAACTGGATTTGATAAATCCTTTGCCGTCCACCATGTCAAAAAGAGTTAAAAAACATACGTTGCAAAGGACAGATTCTCCTCTTCCCTCTCTTTTTAGTTTTTTTTGGCGGGTAAATCCCTAATTAGTCCCTAAACTGTTTTCCCGCTATCTCTTTTGTCACCTTTTGCCTATTGCTGACACAGTCTCTGAAGTACTACTGTAAGCTCTATCCTCTCTAAAGGGCCTTTTTAAAATAAGAAGAATAAAAAAAAGAGACTAATGGCAGGATTTATAAGTTTAAGGATATTGTTTAATCAACCAATGCAAATAAACTTAGGCTTTTGTATTTGGGCTCCTAAAATCACAAGCTTTAGAAAGAGAGAGAGAGTAGTAAAAAGAGACAAAGGCAACCCCTTTTTTGGGGGGTTTGTTGTCATAAAAGAAGTAGGGTTTAGGCACTTTTTGAGCAACTAAATTCCACAGTTTTTGAAAGGGTTTACAATTCCATGGCCTAGTGATTATATCTGGGTCTGTTTTTGTTTACTATTTTCCCTTTTAGCTCTTAATTCTCAAGGCCCATTTCTTGTTTGAGTGAGCTTTTACCAGTGTGAAGCTCTTACATTTTTGCAAGGAAATGCTTTGGTTTGCTCTAAAGTCTTGAGCTTTTCACATAAGAGGCTTCTTTTGAGCCTACATTGTTGATGGAAGAAGAGATCTTGGTAAGAAAAATGCTGCATTTCTTATGTTTTTATGGTTAGATCTCTGAACGGGGCCCAGTGTTGTTGTAGTTCATTTCAGTTATTTAATGCTTTAGCTTAGTTTACGTAGTTCAAGACTTTGTTGAAAGCTGTATCTTTATCACTGGTTCTTGTTGGAACCAAAATCAGCTCTTTCAAGGCTTGGTTTTCTCATGATGTGTGCTTTTATCAGGTACATTGCTGTCTCATTGATCACATTTTCAGTTTTGAGTTGAACCTGCGAATGTTGTTTCCATCTCCTCCGGAGGTGAATGTTGTTGTTGTTTCCATCTCCTCTGAAGGTTAATGCTGCTTGTACTGAAGAAAGGGCTTGTAGCTTTACTCTTGCTTTTAGTGAAATGGTTCTAACCTCGTTGAATTTGTGCATTTAAGTGCTTCAGGACTCCCTGTAGTAGAGTGTAATTACCTTGTTACTTTAATGCAAAGGGGTTATTACTGCAGAGATTGAAGGAGGTTCTGGATTCTATTTGTTTTTTAACCATAAACTTTCTAAAATCAAGTTTGTGGCAATCAAATCTCTGCATTAGGGAGTGGAAAGCCTCCTTTAATTTCTTGTCTTTGAACTTGTTTGGGTTGATAGGATTACCATGAAGCTCTTTAAATTTTTAGTGTTATCTTTATTTTTCCTTTCTGCCATGGGGCAGCTTCCGTCACAGGACATTCTGGCATTACTTGAATTCAAGAAGGGTATTAAGCATGACCCCACAGGATATGTCCTTGATTCATGGAATGAGGAGTCCATTGATTTCAATGGCTGCCCTTCTTCTTGGAATGGGATTGTTTGTAATGGTGGAAATGTTGCTGGTGTTATCCTTGATAACTTAAGTCTCTCTGCTGATGCAGACTTGAGTGTTTTTTCGAACCTTACGAAGCTTGTGAAACTCTCCATGTCAAACAACTCTATCACAGGCATCATTCCTGACAATATAGCTGACTTCAAAAGTCTTGAATTTCTGGATGTGTCAAATAATCTCTTTTCTTCAATTTTGCCGCCAGGCATTGGTAAATTAGGGAGCTTAAGGAATCTTTCACTTGCTGGGAATAACTTCTCAGGTGCTGTTCCAGAAACAATTTCAGGGCTTGTTTCAATCCAATCTTTGGACTTGAGCCACAATTCCTTGTCTGGTTCACTCCCAACCTCAGTAGTAAAACTGAATGAGCTGTTGTATCTAAATCTTTCTTCCAATCAGTTTACCAAGGGAATCCCAAAAGCGTTTGAGCTCATTTCTGGTCTTCAGGTGCTTGACTTGCACGGGAATATGCTAGATGGCAACTTAGATGGGGAGTTTTTCCTTCTTTCAAATGCCAGCCATGTTGACCTTAGTAGGAATATGCTGCAGAGCTCTAGTTCGGAGAAGTTACTACCAGGCATTTCCGAGAGTATCAAGTATTTAAATCTTAGTCACAACCAACTTACTGGATCATTGGTTGGGGAAGCGGAGCTTCGTTTGTTTGGAAATTTAGAGGTGTTGGATCTAAGCTACAATCAGCTATCTGGAGAATTGCCTGGATTTAATTTTGCATATGATCTTCAGGTCCTCAAGCTCAGCAACAACAGATTTTCAGGCTTCATCCCTAATGTCCTGCTGAAAGGAGATTCTTTGCTTTTAACCGAGCTTGATTTAAGTGGGAACAATCTCTCAGGTAGGCTTTTAATGATATTGATACTTTAGCTTATATAGGCATCCTAAAAAGCTTGAATATGTGATTTTTGTCAACTTATGGATTCTTAGTTGCGTTTCCAGTTTTCTGTTTTTACTATGCCTCACACTTCCTGTTCATCTTTCAGGGCCGGTATCCATGATCATGTCTACAAATCTGCAGTTACTCAATCTTTCCTCAAATGGGCTCACAGGGGAACTTCCTTTACTGACTGGAAGTTGTGCAGTACTTGATCTATCAAATAACAAATTAGAAGGAAATTTAACCAGAATGGTACATTGGGGGGATATTGAATACCTTGATCTCAGCCAGAACCTTTTGGCAGGGTCAATTCCTGAGGTAACCGCTCAATTTTTGCGTTTAAATCATCTCAACCTCTCACATAATTCCCTTAGTAGCTCTTTACCAAAAGTGATAATGCAGTACCCGAAGCTTAGAGTCCTCGATCTCAGTTTCAACCAATTAGATGGACCTCTCGTCAATGACCTACTAAACTTGGCTACTTTGGAAGAACTTCATCTTGGGAATAATTTAATTTCTGGTGCTATTGAGTTCTCTCCTTCAAGTGAATCCAACCTCCATGTTCTTGATCTCTCTCACAATCGGCTTAATGGCTATTTTCCCAGCCAATATGGGTCATTGGCTGGACTTCAATTGCTCAATCTTGCAGGCAATAACTTATCTGGTTCCCTGCCATCTTCCATGGCTGACATGAAATCAATGAGCTCATTAGATATATCCCAGAATCATTTTACCGGATCTTTACCGAACAAGGTTCCTAACGGCCTTCAAAGCTTTAATGTTTCCTACAACGATCTCTCTGGAGTTGTCCCAGAAAATTTGAGGAAGTTCCCTACTTCATCGTTCTACCCTGGAAATGCTAAGTTGCATTTTCCGAGTGGTAATCCTGGATCAAATAATGCCCCTGGGGAACATTCTAGGAGGAAACCAATCAACACAATTGTCAAATGGGTGATTGTGGTGTCATGTGTGGTTGCTCTTATCATTCTCATCCTGCTTGCTATATTCCTACATTACATCTGTTTATCAAGGAGAACTCCACCAGAGCATGTTACAAGTAAAGATGTTCGAAAGCGAGCACCAACAAACCCTTCTAGCATTGCTGGTACGGAGAGTGGGGGTGCTTTGGTTGTTTCAGCGGAGGATCTTGTGTCTTCACGGAAAGGGTCATCTGACATCAGTCCCAGTGAGAAAACGGCAGCGGTGACTGGCTATTCTCCTTCAAAGGCCAGCCATTTATCTTGGTCACCAGAGTCTGGAGATTCATTTACTGCTGAACACCTTGCAAGACTGGATGTAAGATCGCCAGATCGATTGGTCGGTGAGCTGCATTTTCTTGATGATACAATCACATTGACACCTGAGGAGCTGTCAAGGGCTCCAGCAGAAGTTTTGGGAAGGAGCAGTCATGGGACTTCTTACAGGGCAACATTGGATAATGGAGTCTTCTTGACTGTGAAGTGGCTCAGAGAAGGGGTGGCAAAACAGAGAAAGGAATTTGCTAAGGAGGCTAAAAAATTTGCAAACATTAGGCATCCTAATGTAGTGGGTTTGAGAGGGTACTATTGGGGCCCCACCCAGCATGAGAAGCTGATTCTTTCAGATTATATCTCACCCGGAAGTCTTGCAAGTTTTCTTTATGGTAACTGTTGACTCTGTAGCTTTTCAATACATTATTTGCAGTTCTATTATTAGAAGAAAACTACTAATAAAAAAAACATAGAGAGAGGGGGTAGAGGGGCCAATGGTGGAAATCTTATTATTTGAACTAACTCTTGTTTCACTATCATTGTTAAATGAGGTTACATTCATATGCTTGCCCTCTTTCTCCTTTCAGTGTAGTACCTCTTTGGGAAGGTTTCAGTTTAAATTCCAGATCCATATATAGACGTTTCATTACTCCTACTAGAAAATAGAGGGGACTTGGTCCTAAGCTTGGGTAAAAGACAGGTGTGGGAACACCATTATTTTGCAAAATCAAATGCTTTAGATTGCTAGTAGGCTAGCCCAAAATATAGCTGCTTTACTACTTACATAGTTGCTATAGTTTTATACCGGACATGCTGATTTATTTTTATGATTTGGTTTGCAGGTTATATTTACTATAAGCAAGTATATTTTTAGTAATAAAAACAAAATCGTTAAACCAATTAGCTGTGAGCTTTATTCTTTTCTGGGCCATATATCAGGAGCTCCATCTTTTTGTTATCCATTTACTTTTGTTGAAAATGCAAATGTGTTTGCTTGCATGTTTGCATTGCAGTCTGTTTCATTGATGAATAGCTGTTGGCATGGTTGAGTTAATGTTCTGTGAATTAGTATTGTTCTTATGTAAATTCTTTTTCTTTTATATTCTATTATCTTAACAAGCTTCTGCATGGGTAGACAAGTTGTTCCACTCTCCTTCACCTCCATTTCTCTTTCTTTCATAGATGATTTTCCATTAAGGAATAAATTATATATGATATGATATGATATAATCTCTCATGCTTCCCTATTTGATACTCCTTTCCTAGCTTTCATGAAAATTAGGTTTTAATCATGTCATTTTTTCATGTTTTAATAAAAATTTTGTATGTAAAAAGGGCAGAAATAATATATTTGTATTCAGAATATACACATCTAGGTATGAGACATTACTAATGATCTAATCTGATATTTTCAGATCGACCAGGAAGGAAAGGCCCACCCTTATCCTGGGCACAGAGGCTGAAAATAGCTGTTGATGTTGCACGTGGCCTGAACTATCTCCATTTTGACCGTGCTGTTCCACATGGTAACCTGAAGGCAACAAACGTACTATTAGATGGGCCTGATCTTAATGCACGTATTGCAGATTACTGCCTACACCGCCTCATGACACAAGCTGGTACTGTGGAACAAATCCTGGATGCCGGGCTCCTGGGGTACCGTGCCCCAGAGTTGGCTGACACCAAGAAACCACTGCTTTCCTTTAAGTCAGATGTGTATGCCTTTGGTGTGATTCTGTTGGAACTTCTAACAGGTAAATGTGCTGGTGATGTAATTCCTGGGGAAGAGGAAGGGATAGATTTGACAGAATGGGTGCGGTTGAGGGTGGCACAAGGCTGCGGCACAGATTGTTTTGATTCTGCCTTGGCCCAAGAGATGGGGAATCCAGCTGCTGAGAAGGGGATGAAGGAGGTCCTTGGAATAGCATTAAGATGCGTACGATCTGTTTCTGAGAGGCCAGGCATCAAGACTATATATGAAGATCTTTCTTCTATATAATCCATTTTTTGTTCTTGTATCTCATATAGCTAGGTTTAAATATTCAGGGCATCTAATCTCTCATTGGCCTCCCTTTCCCCTTTGAGTCTTTTCTTTTGGCATATTGAACAGCTGATTTCCATTCAAAATTTGTTGTAAAAATGAAGGAACATTATGAATGGATAGAAAAGTTTCAACTGATTGTTGGTTCTATGATGATTTATAATGTTTCATAGTGGCCTTATATAAGGGTTTGGATGAAGTATTAAGTTCTATGAAGAACCTTTTTCTTATCACCTGACACTAGTGTCTTTGAGGCAAGTTTTGGTTTGTACCATCACTAGTAGCTGTTAGGCCTGTTGCTTTCAGCTTGAATTTCTGGACATTACCAATGGGTGGCAGCTGCATTTCTTCAGGAAACAAAGGAAAAAAAAGGTGGCAATGTGTTTTTGGGAATTGTTGCAGTATGCTTTGCTTTGGGCTAAAGTTCTAACCGAATAGGTTTGGCTGGTTGCCTTTGGTTCAAAACCTTTTTTATGCATGTTTTTTCATTGACATTAAACAATCACATTTATTTACCAACTCATGACAATTGTCATTACCATCATCTTGTTTTTAATTTTTTAATTAAATTAAAATTTTAAATAAGAAAAGAATAGAGATTTCCATTCAATTGTGGCACAAAGAACCTCCCTTCAAGACTGGGTCTTGGACTTGAGACTTTTAGAACTGATGAATAATATAGAGGAGCAAAGGAAGCCCTTGGAAATTACTGCATTTTCAGTTCTATGGTCAAAATGAGGGAGATCAATATACAATACACAAAAAATGGCACAAAGTTTGCAACATCAATCAATGTATGTCAAGCCTTCAAAAGACTTGGCTTTCTGCAAATTTATAAGTTATACTAATTTAAGTGATGATGCATAAAAGCAAAGGCTATAAGTTTCTACAAACTCATAAAAGGTATTGAACTTTGGAAAATATAGTTTCATCCTACCCCTATGCCATAAGGGATGATAAAGCTCATAAATCAAAATAATAGATGCATAACCAACAGCACACTCACTTTAAGTACTCTCTCTTTGGGTTGTGAGAAGTCGTATGCCTTACTTCTTCCCTCCTCCAGAAACATTAAACTTGAAAAATATTATGTCTCCGTCTAGAACCACGTAAGTTTTCCCCTCCTGTCGATATTTTCCAGCAGCCTGAGCAAAGGGAAAATAATGCGAAAAAATGTCATGCAACTTAAAAGGCAGGAATCTAGTAACATTTCACTAGTTAAATGACAACAGAGGAACTCGTATATGAACCACAGAGCAGCCATAGCTTAAGAAGTCAAGATGCAACGAGCTACTCCACCAGGCCAGGGCTGTGGCTTAAGCACAATGCAGCACCTCATACCTCAATTTAAATCCTAAAAGTAGTCATTAATCTTTCATCACATGTTCTTGGCAAGTTATTTATTCCCTTGAAAAGTTAGTTACCACTCCGTAATTCTAAACCTTCAACAGACAATTGGGTACTAAAGTAAGGAAAAGCTATGTAAAAATTGTTCATGCTTATAATAACCTTAACAGCCGACTCACTGCCAAGCTCCTTCAGATCTTCAAATTTCATGACCTGGACACAATCGAGAAATCGAAGTCACTAAACAGAAATTTGACATGTACATGTTACTGTAAAAGCTACTGAAAAATAAAAAACAAATACATTGGAAAAAGAACATTTGATGTGAACAGCAATGATTCAATCCAGATATAGAACACATTCTCAGTGGCTAAAATCTAGTGGCTGAGAATGATGGTGAAAACAGTAAATAAGTAATGTTGCTAACAGAAGGCCCCCTTTGTTTTTTTGAACAGAGGCTGGAGAGTATGATGGTGACAACAGTATGGTGGCAATGCCATGGAAAAAATCGCCAAAATACTGGAAATATTGCCTGCAGAAGGCTGCTTTTGTTTAAATAAAGGTAGCTAGAGATTACATAACATTAAAAGCAGAGAAGCTGCCTATGGTAGCTTCTGAACTGCAAACCAAAGAAAGAGGGCTGGTTTTGGCATGGGCAGCAGCAAACAACAGGTGACAGCAATGAAAGGAGAGTACCATGAGAATGATTTTTCTTAGCAGTGAAATCAAGGAAAACATATTTATTGGGACAAATGCAATAAAAGAAGAAACACTAAATAGTAAATTTTGCATTGTTTTAATTACATCTTTCCATAATATTTAAGTCCAAAAGGGAACAGGACACATTGTGGCTTCAATTAGAGCAACAACAGCTTATAAGGCAGAAGCTTCAATATTAGAATTTAATCAGTATAACTGCAATTAATAAATTCTGAGCAGGTAAAAGAAATTGAGTGTGAGAAAGGGAAAAAAACAGCTTCAGCTTAGAAATTTGAAAAGCATAATGATTATCATAGTTCATCACAGAGGATAATGCTAGAGCAAAGTTTAAAATTTTCTTTCAAGGAATTGATATAAAGAGACAGAAAGTCATGAATAAAGAACAACCTCAGCACAAATAAATCCTCTCTCAAAATCAGTATGAATGGCTCCTGCAGCTTGAGGAGCTTTTGTCTGCCGTCTAATTTGCCAGCATTTCACCTGGAAAAGAAGAAAGCAAATCATTTTATTTTACAGCCATCATTTGATTAAAGCAAACACAAATAAGCTACACTGAAACAAAATCTCCAAGAAGTGATCCAGTTTAGAGGAGAGCTTCAAAACTTGCAACTGAATGGACCTTGAGGGAATTCAAAACCTGAGGATGGTCACTTAGATTACAACATTGCAATACCAGTCGCTATGTGATATACCGCATTATCATTGTTGCTGCTAAGAATTCTAAAGACATGATCTTGATGTTGAGATAGCGAGCTTGTTAAAAAGTTTGTCACCTAACTGACAAGTCTAGATAAAAACATAGTATAAGGTAAAAACAAAGGTCTACAAAATCAATATAATGATCTTAGATTATTTTAAGAGCATTAATACTCTTCAGATCCTTCACACAACTTGTTAATATATAAGTAAGAACCAAGCATTCCCATAAAAAATATAAAAATCAAGCATTAGATACCTCATCAGTGCCTGCTGTGAAAAAGTATATGAGATTAATTGCCGAGAAGCCAGTCTTGATGATCTTCGGAAGAGCACTGTAACATTGGAAAGATTGCTCAGCATCATACAGACCCATGAAAAAATAAGAAAAAAGACAATTCAAACATCAGAGCACTGAAAGACTATCTAACCATGAGACTAGGACTTCTCGAATTAAAAGCATTCTTAACCATCATAATAAGAGACATATTCAGTTTCAACTAACCTTTGTACCTTGTTTTCCTCACAATACTTTGCTGCTTCTTCAGGTTCCATATCAACAAGGTTTCTCTCAAACACACCACTAAAAGGAATGATTGGGTCACCACCATGTTCTTGCACCCTACAAAGATAAAATAATTCTCATTCCAGTTGAGTAAAATCAAACCTAGATAAAATTTTTCCAAGTATGATAAATCTAAGAAGGATAATTTTTCCAGTTGAGCAAATGAACCTCTAATATGCCCACACACTAAGAGAGAGAGCATACCAAGCATGAATCTTCGGCAAGAACTTGTTCTTTTTTCTTTGGTAATCTTTCTCAGTCATGTTAACCTGCAGATAGGATACAGTAATATCATAATTAAAATCTCTAGCCACATTCTTGAAACCATGAAAGGTAAAAGACACTGCTTTCTCTAAAAACTTTACATCATCAGATGTAACACATCTGAAGCTCCCATATATTTGAACAAGCTGTAATGTAATACACATTTATTAATCGGCAATTTTCTGTCAGTTTTTTTGTTCAAAAATATAATCAAGAAGAAATTGCAAAAAGAAGTTCAAGAAGCTAAAAATAAAGCCAAAACAAGCTCAGAACACTTCATTAAAAATCTATAGTAAGTATGCAAGACTTATATCTATTACCCCACAATAGCCACCTGCTTTAATGCAAACTTGTTTATTTGCAGTTTGATTCATTCTCATAAATATGACCACACTTTTTAAAATTCACAACATAAGAAAGCCCTTGCTGAGACTCAAGCACTTATCCCAGCATGTCTAAATTGCATCTCAGCATTCAGGAAACAAGTGCCATGATCGATAAGTAATATTCGATCATCACTTCCAGAAACACAATCAGGCGAATATGACTATGTTTTTCCAACAAGAAAATAATGATTTCAAAAGCATATTAAACCGGATACAATATATGTCTATCCTTTCAGTAGTTAATCTCCTATGTTGCTCAAACTTGGGGGTCTTTATTGGACATGGGCCTGTGTCCGACATGGATGCATATTTTTTTATATTTTTCCTTATCTTTGGAAACTCAAGACCACATACCAATCTCCATGTTGAGGTGTAGGATATGTTATATATAGATCATAAGTGCAGCATACAACAAAAACTGTTGATGGCATAAAAGATAGATTTAGCACAAACAATCACACCTTACCTAACAGACAATGAGAAAGGATTGCACAAAATAACAATAAAAAAAAAAGAAAAAGAAAAAGAAAAGGAATAGGAATAGTAAAGTAAAAAAGAACATCAGGCTCACCAAATAAACAACGGGCTTGGCACTAAGCAATTGAAAAGTATTTAGTATCTCAATATCAGCCGCTTTCCAGTCCCCTAGACGAATATCCTTTCCATCTTCAACCCATGACTTGACCTGTGATATAACAAGCATCATTATTTTTTGGTATTAGCATATGCCACCATAAACATTTAGATTTATAACATAAGCTCATGAAATTGAACCAGATAATTTGATAAAAATGCATGCTTGACTGCGATAAGAGAGTATCTGGTGGATTATTGGAATAAAAAGACAAGTTTGAAGCTAACTTCATTCTTAAACTGAAAGCTAGAAAGGTTTCCATCAACTCAGACCACATGCTTCTAAGCCTACAACCTCTGAAATTATACTATGAAGCACATATACAAAAGATATTTAGTCATTTAAATACTGCCACATGCAATGATAAAAAGACAATAACATAATACACACTTAAAGAGAAAAAAAGTTGTACAAGGAAGTAGCAAAAGCAGTCACACAGATACAACTAAACTATTGAATCATCTATGAGAAACTTACCACTTAAACACAATTTAACTCCTATGTTGTTTATTATACGTACCACATTCCTATTTACGACTCAATGTTTTTATCTTTTTATTTTTTTAAAGCAAAAAGAAGAAAGGACCAACCTAAATCTGATCCAGAAGTCAAATTAGCTCACTCAATCCTAAGAGTGGTCTGAATGAAAGTTAAAAATGATCAGAAAACATTCAAAATAGACGAGTCATAATATCAAAGCATCACTATTAATACAGAACAGAAGTGGGTCTCCTACATTTTGTACAAACAATACTGACTAAAGTCAGTGCACAAGAAAAAAAAATCAATGCTACAAACTAAGGGCTGCCACCTAGGAGAATCATGTTGTTACGGTCCCTAGAAACGTATCGAATTATGGGATGGTGTGTGGAAGGGTTGGGTTTAGTTTGAGGTACGCTGGGTACTTGGGTGGAAGGTTTCCTTTTTCGACCTATGTTTGTAATGCTGGCTCGTTAGAGAGAACCTGCAGTTCTCTTGAGTTTTAAGTACTCAAAACTTGAATAGATTCTGAACAAAACCTTTTTATTAACTTCACTGTCTTTTTAAAAACAGCTTGGTGGAATAACCACCCTTAAAGCAAGAAAATAAAGTGGAAAGATGGAGACAACCTCCAACAACTTGAGATGGAAAACTACCACTAGCAATAAAATAGGAGCAACAATGAAACTGTTAACAATAAACTGCCACCAATTAATCAGACACGTTGAGTTAGTCTATACTTCCCATGTGTGAATCGCTTGTAAGCTAAGGGATTATCTGATATGCTGACACATGTCTCCTCCCTCCATAACACATTAGCAACATCAACAGAAAAGAACCAATACAAGGAAATTTGAGGGAGATAAGATGACACATGCAGCCAAAAGAAAGGATTGCATGTCCAAAACCATACCTTTTGACACAACTCAAGCTCTATTTTTAACTGCTTGTCATTACTCCTCTTCATGCTCTTTTCAAGATCCTCTATCTTCTTTTCAATAAATTCAACATCCTATGGAAATAAAGTTTAGAATAAGTACTCAGCATATAAAGATCCTGCTAGGTTCATTAATATTGAGTAAAAGTACAAAAAACTATCAAGGAAATAAGGAATTCATGTTGAACCAAAGACAGGATCACATTTGTAACAATAATACAAAGTGCATACCAAAACTTTGTAACTAACTTTCCGCAATTCTTAAAACCCGCATCAAAATAATGTGTGAGAAGATGAACGTCCTTAATTTTAAGAAGAAACCAACACAATCAAAGGCACACAGGAAGTGCAAGCACTAAAGTACATGTATGTACATATTAATCTTTTTAATTCCAATTTTAACTTCAAGCTTATGAAATACATTGCTTAATCTTTCTTTTTGTGGTGAACAAAACAATCAAAGCACAGCAAGGCAATTGTTAAACTGTTAAACACCTCCAACAGCTTTCTGATGTGACTTGACAACAGTACATCCAATAGTGGTCCTCACTCTCCCCTATTGTACTTAATTACCAGTCCTGTAGAGACAAACTAAAAGTTGGTTTCCATGTGCTTACAATTTAAGAGCAAAAAACAGTTTTATAGCATGAGACATCATACAAAATTTCATACAAGTTGATGAGGTCACTGAATCCAACATTGTGGACAATTGGACGTTTGCCAAAGGTCATGTGCCAGGTCTGAAATTTTATTGACAACACCTAAAGATACATATTTTTAAGCTAGAACTCTCAGCCAAGAATAAGATGCATTTTATCACCTGAACTAGAAAAGTTTAAAAAAGGCAACAAAGAATAATGTTCATCATCATCAATTGATATTTATTTAATATTTTTTTTCCCATTTCCCTCTTGTTCTCTTGCATGTTTCAAAAAGCACAAAGGTACGACACGCACAATTTCTTTTTTTTTTTTTGGGCTTAAATGCCAAAGCTTTGGGACAACATTTCACCCACCAATATTTTCCTACTTTTTTTTCTCTTTTTTCTATTATTTATTTAATTGACATGTCACCAATACACATGAGAAGAATTTGATAAGTTGGGCTGCCTCTTAAGCATTCCGTTAAGAATTAACGGATGATGACTACGAATTGAAACAAGCCATTAAGAAGTAACTGAACATATACAACTTTAACAAACTTAAGTGACTAATAGAATAGTTTACCCTTGATGTTATATAAGTTGAACTACTCTTCCGTAAGTACTCTATTACATAAGTCAAACTAACTTTATTAAACCTCCAAGGGTCTCTAGAACTGAGTTGAATTTAGAAGTCAAACGAAGTTCAACTCTAATGTAAGTACAAAACATCAATTTCTTTCACAGACAAGAAATGAACAAAACTTACAGAGGCATAAGTAAGGTGCAAGATATAACCAAGTGGTCCCAAACAAAAAAAGATAGAAAATTAATTTCTAAAATCTAGTTAATCTGATAGTCAAACATTGATCCCTGCCATTATTGCAGCCTTTTACAAAGACGCTTGATAACTCAGAATCTAATATATGACAATAAAATGAAAAGAGTTTCACATATTGATTGATTACAGGTGAGGCCAAGGTATAGCCTAGAATCAAGCTACAGGGCTCTGCCACTAGGCCTAAAACTAACTCAACCTGTGCCAAGCATGTGCATGTGTATCAAAGCAATGTTCGAATTCCAATGTCTACATCCAATGATATCCCATGAAAAACAAGCCAGTGTAGCATTTGGATTCTGTTGCAGAAATCAGAGCTCCAAATACCAATTGCAAGTACGTTAAAATTCAATAATTTCACAAACCTTTAATCGTAATTCTGCACTAATAGTCTCTAAATCTCTCACAGGATCCACAGAATCATCAACATGGATGATGTCTGAATCTTCAAATGCACCTGTTACGATTAAGTATAAAAAAAATGATTACCAAAAAAATACTTTTATATCAAAGGAAAAAAATATCAACTATCAAATAAAAATGGTCTTATAAACCTCGAACTGATTAGTAAAGCTACCAACACAATTTTTTTTTATAACTTCTCATAAGCCTTTTCCATAAAATGCACATGGAAACTTTCTTGGCTCCTAAGAGCAGAAATTGCCAAACTAACCTAATTCACAACGTACTGAATGATCTATCAATCCTTCAGCAGAAGTTAGAACAACATGACTGACGATAGCATAGCTACACAATACCAAATGCAATTATTCTTTTACATTCTCAAACTTTATTCATCAAAATGGTTTTGCAAAGTAGATTAAATTAGAACAGCACTACTCACAAGACAACAACTGAAAAGCAAAATTAATACCATTCAACAAACTATGCAAAGACTTAAAATTTTTTGTTGCATCATATTAAGCCAACACCAGAATTATATTAACATAAAATAGAGAAATTTCCAGCCCGAAAGCCTAGGCATCTTACGCAAAACATGAAAAATGCCATCAACTGCACGGATGTGAGACAAGAAGCTGTTGCCCAACCCTTGCCCTTGGTGGGCACCTCTAACCAGTCCAGCTATATCATGAATTTCTAAGAAAGCTGCAACCTATGCATCAAAAGAGCTCAAACAAGTTAAAAAAGAGGACTTACAATTTAAAGTGTGCATTTTCTGCAATAAAAAAATGACACTTATTATAACAGATACAATGATAGTATCTAGATTATCCAACCAGAACGAATAGCCGCATGCTACATCTTTTGCAATTCACAGTGACTTAAATGATCAAGCCAAAGTAAAGCATGCATCTAGATATTAGAAATAGTAATATTACTATTACGCTATCATCCCTGTCATCTATAAATGGCATGCATCATAGTAGTTATGCAAAGACAGCCAGAACAGAAAATAACTGCATACCTCATTTTTGGGTTTGTACAATTGGCACAGCCATTCGAAGCGCTCGTCGGGGACATTAACTCGGGCTTCATTAGGCTCGATGGTACAAAAGGGGAAGTTCTCAGCAGGAATAGAAAGCTTTGTGAGGGTGTTGAAAAGGGTAGACTTGCCCACATTTGGCAATCCTACCTGCAAATCAATAAGCAATTCAGCTCACAAAACCCAAAAAAAAAAAGCCAAATTAAATGGGAAAAAGAAGGAGAAGAAAGCTACGATTCCGATCTTGAGGTGAGAAGAGAACCGGCCAAGGATGGGCCTCTCGGCTGGTGCTTCCTTGGATTTAGCTGCTTTCGGAGGCATCGCTTGGAGTTGGAAGTAGCTTCGAGGTCTAGGGTTTTGCACACAGCTGTGAGAAGTAGCGGAGTGGAGTGCTGAGGCGGGTTTTTGGTTTTGGTGTTGGGGAAAGAGGGTTAGATACAGTTGGAAATCTCTTTTATACCCAACGGTTCCAACCCTAGCACTCGACGCTCGCGTCGCGTTGCGGCCACAACGCACGCCCGCTTTTGTGGGTAATACTTTAGGTGGAATTTTTAACCAATTTGTAGTATTTGCAAATAAAAAAATATAGATATGTATAGTTCCTAATGAATTATTATTCAAGATGGAAATATATTCTTACAGGTACATCAAGTAGGGCTTGGATTGAGTCACTTCATATCAAGGGGGAAAACTTTCACAAATTGGATTAAAATTCGATTTTTAGAGTTCGATGTATAAAATAATAATTTATTTATAATTACCATCCGTAAAATTTCAAGTCATAATTTTTATTTAATTATTTGAAATCAAATCATTTCAAATCAAAAAAAAATCAAAAATTGAATTAAAGTTTGATTTTTAAAATTTGATGTATAAAATAATAATCCACCAATAGTTAGTATTCGTAAAATTTCAAGTTATGATTTTTATTTAATCACTTGGAATCGGATCATTTCAAGTCAAAAAAAAATTCAAAAATTGAATTAAAGTTCGATTTTTGCAACTCAATGCATAAAAAAATAATCCATTTATACTTAATATTCGTAAAATTTTAAATCATAAGTGTCATTTAATCACTTGAAATCGAATCATTTCAAGTTGAAAAATTTTTCAAAAATTAGATTAGAGTTCATTTAACGAAGTTCGATGTATAGAATAATAGTTCATTTATAATTAATACTTGCAAAATTTCAAAGTCACATATTTCCTATGATTACCCAAATCATAATCATAAACTGTTTATAGATCCAAATATTTTACTAATATTTTTTATTAGTTACTTTTGTTCAAAATTGAATGAAAATAAACATACAAGCTCAACATAATTGAAATATAATGACAAAATTTGTTATTAGCCTATATATTGTGAAAATTTTGGTATTTATATTCTTAAGAGAATAAAAAATTGATAATCATAATCAAACAAAAATCCATAGGATTGAAACCATATGCAGTGAAAAGTACATAGGGAGAGATTACTTTCAGGTTAGGTAGACACACATTGGAGTTCTTATCATATTGTATTTCAATCTCAATGTCTCATTCAATAAATCAGGAATATTCATGTGCAAGTGAGGGGAGAACAAAATTCCAAAACAAAGAGTGAACAGGAAATAATTTAAAGACATTGAATAAAATGGTGGGTTCATACATTACATCATCCTCAAGAGGAACACAAGAAGAAACAAATATATCAAAATCTACACAAGCAATTACAAAGAGCAGTAGCAAATCAACATCAACATATACTTACTATATAACCATGTAGTGGGCCTCCCTTTCATGCCGACACATAGAAGTCTTATTAATTCTTCTTCCTTTGACAAGGGCAGTATAACAACAAGGTTGGCTAACTAATAGAATACACAAAGCTCAAGAAGATTCAATCTTGGGAGCAATGGTTGGGTTGAATGCAACCTGCTCAGCACAAGTTAGCCCGTCATGTGGCCCTGCCTCCTCTCGCCCTATGCCCATTAGGTCAAGGTAAAACAGGTAGTGGGAGATAATGGTGTTCATGGGATCGATATCACCCTTCCCACAAACATAATCTCCATAAAGAACGTTCATGGTGGTGCCAAAAGTGGTACCCCGCTTGGCCAAAGTGTCATTCTTAGTTGGTTTCCAGTTGCCTACAAAGATGTCATGCGCTGAGGGTTGTTTCTTCTTGGTTGGGGTTATCCACCTCCAAATGGCAGCCTGGAAGGCAAGAGTAGCATTCTGCTCTATGTACTCAGGGTGGTTCAACAGATCCACTTTCAAAGCTTCCCCAACAGCTCCATAGTTGTAGTTCCTATGATCAAAAAGCCATCAAAAACATGCAGAGCTATATATCATCTCCAAGACCTAGGGCAGAAAACTCTGAAGGGAACAGGGCCAAATGCATACAGTCTACAGAAAATATAATATTTGAAATGCCAAATGAACATATCAGGGCCCTACATCCTTTTTGTGATCAATTGATTAATTGAAATTGGGGATATGAGGGCCCAAGAGGGGTCAAACAGGAGGGTGTTGATCAAAGTGCATTTGAGTAGATTAACGTTGAAAAACATAATATTTACTCAAAGATGCAACAACAGCACACTCAATCAGATGAAACACAAACAGACATGCCAACCCAATACATTGAACAGAATACCAGCTCTGGATCCCTTTATCCCCCTCTCTTATTTGGAATGCATCCCACTTTTTATTGTTTGGCAATCAATCATTGAACTTTATAAAACAATTAAATTGAACTTTTTCTTGAAGAGAGCATGTATACCTTCTTATTTATCTTTTTTGCCCATCAAGATTGGATGCCTAGGTACAATGAACTTTGTAAGACATTGCCAAGACATGCCTATCTATTTTTGTATTAGGCACATGACATACAAGCACATGAAGTAACTACAAGTTATAGCCAATATGTGTCCCAAGAAAATTGCAGATAAATATCAAGGGGTTCAGTAGTGAAACAGCAAAAATATATTTCATGCTAACAGCAAAAAGTGAAAAGGCAGTATACAGGATAAGAATAAACCAAATAGTTTTCACACCCCTACAAATCATTTAATCAGAATAGCTGCTTGAACAGACAATTTAAAACTTAATCAACCACAAACAAGACAAAATCCTCTTAAGTCATAAAATAGTGTTGATATTAACAAATAGATGATTTAGTGCAGATGGAAAAAGTTGAATAACTGTTTTAATCATAACTACTGTACATACCAGTAAATTGGCAAGGCACCACGGCCATAGTATTGAGCTCCAGGAGCACAGGGATACACGTACTTGTAGGATTCATCACAGTAATCCTGGCTAGGGCTCATTTCTTTACTGTAGCAAAGCCCCCAAGCCAACGGTCCTCCTGTTGCCACTCCATATCCACCTGAAATCATTAACCACCATTTAAACTCTGAAGCGTGAACTACAGCTCAACTAACAATTAAAAATTATCCTAACATTCAAAATAAACACTCATCGGGCGTGCTTAACCAATGGTTTCTTACATTTTATCCAAAATTTAAAAAACAAAGGTTTAGAAAATGAAAAAACTTCAACATACATACTGCACTATCAAACCTAGAAAGATTGAATCAAACAGGAGATAACAAAATCGATAATGCTACATCTTTATTACTGCTAATATATCTGACTCTTTAGTCCTATTCAACTTAATTTATCTAACACCGACATACAGATCCGAACTTAGCTGATTTGGACCAGAATGCACAGCACCAATCAAACCCAGTATCCATTTAAAACCTTGAGACTTTCAATTTCAAACAAAACACTCATAATCATAGGCATAAATTTATAAACTTGGAACAATCGGGGATCTTACTAAATAAGCAGTCAACTTGGAAATGCATCGAAATTAATACTACTACTAAAAAAAACTCACAAGATGTCTTGGCGCCGACATGGCCAAGAAAAGCAGCGATCTCCTTCATTTGCATAAGCTTACCACCGGTTGTCCCGAAACCCAGATGCTCAAAGTCGGCAGCAGCCAAAATGAAAGACTGGTAATCCCAAAATCCCACGGCGTGAGCCACAGGCGAATTCCTCTTGGAAAACAAGTTCTCAAATTGATAAACCTCGAAGACATCGGAAATGGTCTGGTTGCAACAATAAACCGACCAAACATTACATTCCCATCCCTGTAAACACACTTTCTTACCCTTCACAGTCTTCACTCGAATCTTCTTCTCCCCATCTGCGTTTCCCGTCGCAGCAAGATTTGCAACCAAAGCCACTGTGAGAATCAAGGCAATGGCCCTGTTGAAGTCAGCCATTGATGCCCCAGAAGGATTGCTTTCAAACCCTTTTTTTTCTTCTTCTACTTTGCTGATTTTTGTTCGGCTGGGAGGGCAAATGGAGGAGGAGTTTGTTTAAGAGGGAGGAGGAAATGAAAGAGAAAGGTGTTAGATCGAGGGTCCTTTTCGAGGCCGTCTAAACCAGAGGTGTGAAGTGTGCTTATATGGCGAACATGTTTGGGATGATCCAACGATGGATGAGCGATTGAGAGGGGAGTAGGTGTTCGACGTTTAAGCAAAACCAGGCTGGATCTTGGAGGAAAGAAGCTAATGAAGAGTGTCCCCACCAAATGTTCCACCGACAACCGCGGGAATAATAAAAAGGTTTCTGTCTGAGTTTTAACTACTTGACTACGCTTTACTTCTCACCCCAAACAATACGTTACCGTTACCGTCACGCCTCCCACCAGAGCCTAACACCTCAAGCTTCTGCTGTTAAGGTTACTGTCGTGAAATTGATTATGTTAACCGGACCTTGAGCCATGCTGACAAGACGTTCACTAATCTATGTGAAATTTTTGAGAATTTTAATTCAGATCTTTAATTTGTTCCTATGTTATGTTAATTTTATTTTATTTTTTTTTATTAAAATATTAGATATAACATTTTTAATATAATTCATATAAATCGAATTCTTATAATTTTAAAATTTATTAATATAAGTATTATAAATCATGTCACAAAATTTTATTTGTTAAAGTTGTTAATCTAACATTAACATTAATCATTCTGATTTAACATTGATTCTATCGATTTGGAATTTTCAAAAATTTTAAAAATTCAAAAATATGAAGTGATTTTTTAGATGGTAGGTGATATTTAATTACCCCCCAAATGATTAAAAAAATTAAAAAGCTTAAGATAACTTAAAAAAATAAAATAAATTTTTATTTATCTTTTACATGAAATTAAATTTTTTATTTTTATTTAGATCAAATAAATTTTTTTATTAATTATTCTTTGTCAATTTATGCACTAACTTATGTTGATATGAAAGATGAATCATGTTACATAAGCATCTAATTAAATCATATTATTATCTCTTGTTAGCATGTCACATGACATAAAGTGATAAATAATATTTTTATTAAGTTAATTATTAATTACAATGATTTATTTGACTTAAGATAAAAGTAAAATAGTTTATTTTGCTCATAATAAAAATATAAGAACTTTATTTAACATAATAAAAAATAATGACTTGTTTGAATTTTTTTAAATAGTTAATAAATTTTTTAAAATATTATACCTTAAAAATTTTAATTAAGATAGAAAATAACTAAATTTTATGTGAAGTAAAAAGAAAATTGAAGGATAATGAAGCAAAGTGAAACTTAAATCAAAATTAAAAAAGATTCTAATTGGTTAGACCAATAATGTATAGATAACTTTTTTTAACTTTTATTTGGTTGTTGCTATTTATAATGTTGTTGGTTAATGCCACATCAACAAATTTTATCAGAAAAACTCGAAGATGTCAACAATTGAATTAATGTTTATAAATTTTAAAAGTATAAAAACTCTATTTATACGAATTATAGTAAAAAAATTATAATCTCACATTTTTATAAAGTAAAAGGAATTAAATTTATTATTTTTATAAAGTATAGGAACTTAATTAAAAATTTAACATTAACCATTTTTGAAAATATAAAGATTCGATTAATATCAATTATTATAGGGGAATTTAATCTAATATTTTAATAGAGTACATGAATTATATTGGTAATTTGTCCGAATATAATTTATCTTTTCTTTTTCTATTTTTTTCAATATTGTCTTTATACAATACAAGAGAAAGAGCCCACAACAAAATTAATCAAAGGTTTTTTATCTCAAAGAATTAAAAAAAAAGAACTTATGATTATTATCTCATGAATAGACTTATGTCATAGACATGTCTTTATATCTCTTGTATTAAATTCATCACATTGATAATTAACTATCACATTTAATACATAATTAATATTATAAATAAAAATTTAACTACCCTTAAATAGTGCTTTTAGAGCATTCGTTAACTTTTTATTCATAACTAAATAAATATATAATTTTATGGTCAGTGTGTAAGATAATATTTTATAATTATTAATTATGGACTTATTTTTCTATAAATGGCATAAGGTTATCGGCCTTACTCTTTTATATTTTCTTGGATTGTAAATTACACGTGTCAAATTCCTATTCGATGAATACGGGACCGAAGATTTCATAAAAGTCAGCAATTCCGATTCAATTCATCCTCGAGGCAAATAGAAGGGGTTCTTGAGAGATAGAAAGGGGAGCAGCGAAACTTTTAAAGGTTTGTAATTGCAATTTTTAATTTTAATTTTAATTTTACGTTTCTTCTCTATCATTATGAATTCACAAAATTAAATTAAGAAAAAAAAAGAATTTAAAATTTGATTGTTTGCAAATATCTTGAATTAGTTGAAGACATGGAATGTTTTAGTTTCACTGAATTTGGGCGTTGATATGGAATGCAGGTGATTTTATACGTTTGTACAAGGTTTTCTCTTACAGTTCTGTTTTGCTACCAAAGGTAATTTTTGCTTTTAATTTCATTGGGTTTCATTGATATTATTATTATTATTATTATTAATTTTTAATTAACTTTTAGATTTTCAGATAGGCAAAGTTAAAATTTAAATTTGGCTGGATAGTGTGAGAAAAGTTAAGCTTCTTTGTTTTTTGTTCCTTCTAATGGCTTTGTTTTACTAATCTTAGTTGATTTTATACTTTTTGTTAATGGTATTCTGATTATTGAATATAACAATGATTTGTTTATTTAAATGATTAATTTTATAATTTTTTTGTGGTATGTCTTATGATTAGAAAGGGTGTTAGTTGAGTTGATATGGTAGCAATAATTAAGCATTTTTTTTTAAAATTTTCTTGATTGTATCTTGGAGCTGTATTTGATCTGCTGTCTTATGGTTTTCAGTTTTTCCCTCAAGTCTTTGGAGGAGAGGACGGGATCTGCTGGTCCAGTTCGGGCTGGCTTTGTTAATTTAAAAACGGCTCTAAGCAGAGAAACTTGTGCCAAGATTAGAAGGGGCAGAGAATGTATGCCGGCATTTCCTAAATTCTTGATTGCTTCCCCTTCATTTCACGGTGGTCGTGGTGCCCTACCTTCAGCTGGTGGGCATCCCGCAGATCTTACTTTCCTTGCTGGTGGTGGCTGCTGATAAAAGCATCTGTGGAGGGTTTTGGAGCAAGTTGTGAGTGGAGCTACAGTATTTTGTTGTTGTTTTAGGAATACATTTTATAAGGATGGTTACGATGAAATGGCTTGAAGATAATAGCTTTCCAGCGAAGAATGGAAAGTGTGAGCAGTTAATACATTCTCACTCCTTTCTTCAAGGTTAGTAATTTTTTTGTTTTTGTTTTGTTCAGTGTTCCTCTATTGAATTAGAATGCATTCTTTTCCATATAAATGGTGCATAGTTAGATGTTATAGCTATGTAAATTAAGTTTTACTGAGGATATGCTGAAAGGTGAGTAGTGTATTGGACTCATAATGTATCATTTTTTTCTTTCCTTCAAATGTGTGTTTGAAAACCCTGAAGAAATATTTACAGATACAAATTTCCCTATGTACTGCTTCGGTAGCCAATCTATTGAGGAAGACAATTCATTTGAAGGTCTTTCATGCATTGCTGAGGAAGAGCAAAGTATTTTGGATGCTGTTCTGCTATCTCAGGTATGGAACAAATCTGGAATATATTTGTTGAAGTCTATTTATCATCTTTAGCCATCTTTCCTGTTATTTGGCAGTGGGAAGATCGGATGCGGAAAGGTTGTTTTAGATATGATGTGACAGCCTCAGAAATAAAGGTACCTGATAAAGTAGTATTCTCCTAGTTCTGAAAATTCTTGCATTTTTCTTTCTTCCTCTTTTATTTTTTGAGTATAAAATTGGGATTATGGTAAAGATACATATCATCTGTGATGGATTATGTAGGTCATTGCTGGAAAGATGAAGTTTCTTTCTCAGTTGAATGAAGGACAGATAACAGGTCATCTGTCAAAACCTGAGGGCAATAGACTTCGTGAATGGGACCCTTTTGTATTTGACTGCATGAGACAGCCAGAGGAACTACTCTTTTGTGTTTCCAGCAGTAAGAAGGCAAAATCTGAGCTTATTCCTTCGGCTTCTGTGCCTGATAGTGCCATCTTGGTGATCATCAATGTAAGGCCAAGTGTGGGTTTAACTTTTGATTGTAAGTTTATTTCCAGTGTTAGGATGGTATATACCCTTTTATGAAAACATCACTGTTAATTGTCCTGACAAAATTATTGCAAATATTAAGCTGGAGAGAAATTTGTTTCCTTATAATCTTTTCTTTTAACTCAAGAGACCCAGAGGGGTAGGGGAGGTTCCACATAACAAATAAACTATAAACATGTAAATGTTTTTGGAATGACTGGGATCCACACTGACTCGGTTGTGGCATCCTCACATTAAGTCTGCATTAAGTTTTCTGTACCATGATAGCAACCTGTCAACTCAAGCTTCATTAAAGTTCAGTCCCTTCTGTTTTTTATGATCTTTTAAGGGAGCTTCTATTTCTGTAGCAATCTAGAGCTCTTCCAGTGTTTAAAGCTTCGAGCCTACCAGCTTTAGGCATGCTTTGGGAAGGGAAACAGAAAATACCATTCATATGAGGTTATGTAACCCAAGAAGAAAAACAGGCTGCTCTTCCTTGTGTCAATAAATCTTAATGGCTGTTAGATGTTCATTATAGGTGTTAATCTATGTTAATGATGTTTAGTAAGCACAATTGGTTCGTTAAGTTATATTCTTCTGATCCATGCACTCTTTGGTTTTTAAGGTAACTCCAGTTGAATATGGCCATGTCTTCTTGGTACCTTGCACCGCAAACAGACTTTATCAGTTCCTGGATCCAAGATCAGTTGAACTAGTCACAAGGGTTGCTGCAGAAATTAATAACTGTTCATTTCGCATGTTCTATGATTGCTGTAGACCTAATCGTTCTGTATACTTTCAGGTAATAAATCATTCGTGGCTGTTCTTGTTTGCTTATTTCATGTCATTGTTGAGCCCACAAATGTTTTGGTAGTTTTGGCTTCAAAGTTTGGGAATTATATTCAATAATGCTACTACAATCAGCACTTTTGTGGTTGTGCTGTGCTAAGAAAAAAACTGAGGTTTAGTTTGGAAACCTAAATTTGGTTTGGAATCTGAATTTCAAATATTTCCATTTGAAATGCCTTGTTGGGATGAATTTAGAATTTGAAATTCATGATTTCCAAGAATCTTAGTTTTGAGGAGGGAGGGAATTTTAACTGGGCTAAATTTGACTAATTCAATTTCAAAAATTAATTTGAAATACTTTTTTGGATCTTTTAAAGTTCCAAGTGTATTTGGCCTAAATTCTTAACCAGTTCTTTAGGTTATTTTTTGGAACCAAAATTTGGCTTTGGATTTTAAATATTTTGGTTTAAAAACTTTCAAATTTAAAATTCTTTTTTGATAAGGTTTGGACCTTTTAAAGTTTATAGTAGATTTGGCCAAATACAAATCCAGCTTCTTTAAATCATTTCTAAAATTCAAATAAAAATACCTACCCCTAATATTGGTTTCCAACGGGCCTTTAAAAAATTCCTAAAACTATTACTTTGGATTTCAAAATCCAAACAATTCAAACCATATTTTACCATCCAAATATTGATTCAAATCAGAGTATAAATGTTTGTTAATATTAAGATATTAGAAGTTAGAGATAGATATGTTATTGAGTTTTTTAAACAAAAATCATGTAATTAAGGAAATGTGTGAATATTGTTCTTAGCTGTACATGAAATGTTAAAGTTAGTTACTTGAGGTCTTTAACTTTGGCATAAACTTTACCATACAAATAAGTTACTCATGGTAATTTTGGATCCATAGTTCATGCTTCCTAGACTCACCAAATCCTTTTTTGATTGAGAATAAGGAAATTTAAAGTTAAGTAATAGAGGCTGTTAATTTCAATTTAATTCAAAGTAATAAACAAATTGATATTGTAATCTTCACTCTATGCACTCTAAATTCCTAGCTATCTGTTATATCATAAAGGTATTAAGTCAACTAAATTCCTAAATTCACAATCTATAATTTATACTTTCAGAGCTCAATAATTTAAACACTATGACAATGATCTAATCAATTACAGGGCACATTGAATATCAAATTAATCTTGATCAATTATCAAAGTATCATTAATGAGACAAATAACAAATAAATAAGTAAATGACATATGGGCATAACTTGCTGCTTGGGGTTTGTCAAAAGGTAAGTACAGAGATTTCATAAAAACATAAGTAGTCAAATAAATGACAAGTCATTCAGGTGGTCTCTGATGTTGATTATTTTAGCTTTGGGAACAAATGTATGTATCAAATGGATGGCCTGTAAAAAGGTCAATTGCTTAGATAAACACCCATATCTCTTTTTCAAATAATGCTAGTATGCTGCTAACTTTAGTGGCTATATTCTTTTTATTTGATTCATGCTTACAGCTATCATGACTCCTTTATTTGATGATGCAGGCTTGCTACTTCCCTGACCCTTTACCTGTGGAGTTCAGGCCTGTAGACACTGTCTATAGTGGTGGGAGGAGAGGGATTCGCATATGTTCTGTCATAGATTACCCTATTAAGACCCTCTGTTTTCAGACCACTCATAATCTCAAGATAATGGCTGTAGCTATTTGTGAGATATGTTCTCATTTAGAGGAAAAGAATGTGCAATATAACCTGATGATAACTGACTCTGGCAAAAAGATCCTTTTGTTTCTTCAGGTAAGTCTGTTCAAAGCATAGAGATTTTTGTTGCCCCCACCTACTGGTGATAGTTGATATCTAATTAGTTTTGTTGTCTTTTAAAATTTCTAATGCAATGTCGTAAACTGGATGGATTTCCTTTTAAAGTATCACACTAAATCGTAGTTAATTTTGAGCGTGAAAGGGTAATGCTGCCTCTGTAACTTCTGTGTGGAAGTCATCGTTTGTGAAGAATGGCAAGAAGACAGAAAATGCAAAGCTATACACGCATCTTATCTATGATGTTGTCTATGATGCATGTAATCTGTAGTCAAACTGAACTTAAGTGGCCGTGAACTATAGTTGCATTTCCACACTACACCATGTTGTTTCCAGGTTTTTGTTTTAATTTCAGAACCCAACGCTCTAGATTCTATGGTAGGTTCCTTCTGTCAAAATTGATATCCCACTGGAGGATTTCATTCTCTTGAATACTGATCATGGGTTAATTTGAATCCATCCAACAGCGATCATTTGCAGCCTCAAATGCAATTTCAGCTTGGGAATGTGGGGGTTACTTCTTATTCAGGTGTAGGTATGAATTCGATCAAGTTACTGAGGATGCCATGCTTAAACGACTGAGCAGTTTCTCCCTTGACGATGACAACTTTGAAGCTGTGAAGCAGCTTTGCTGCAGCATTGCCAGTAAATTTGATAGTTGATCCAAGACTTTTCAATGCATGTTCATGACCTCTTGTGTAGTAGTAATTTAATACTATGTTGAACTCTTTTGACATTGTGTCTTGTTGTACTCTTATTGAGAACTCAGGCTTGTTATGGTATATGTTGTTTCTCCATGTTGTATCTGACTCTAATAAAGAAAGAGTTTATATTTGATATACTATCAATATGTCGAGTGAATGGTTATTGCAGTATTTGGTTCATTTTTTTTACCAAAGAACGACCATTCTCGAGAATATTTATTTCGAGAAAGTACTAAATGATCTATTTGGAAATTGGACTGAACTATTTGAAAAGGTATATGGCAGTGTGGACAAAATAATCAAATTTAAGGCTTCCATCAATGATCACATTATTCACACACAAACTTCAATTAGTCATAATCTAGATGAGATATTTGACTTCATCCTACTAATAAGTTAAGCCAGATCCAACGATTCAGGAAAAAGGACTATACAAATCAGCATCTTGATCATTTCATCATAGTCAAATGAAACATAATCATGATCTTCTCATATTTGGCTCCCCTTACTGCAATGTTAGTAAGGATCTTACACCAACAAACTTTGAGTTTAATACAACAAAAATAAAAGAATTTTAAGCTACAAGTATGATACTGTAAAGGAATACAATTACTGCTCTTGAACAGTCATCAGGCAAGCTCACCATCAGATCCACCTATATAGCTTCTGGTTTGGACGCCCCTGAACCAGAATTTCCATCATATAGCCTATTTTCAGCTTCTCTCTCTTCTAGATCCCCCAAGGCCTGACTGCTTGAAAAGGAATTGTCCATAGTGTTGGCACGGATCCATGCTTGATGGAGTTGCAAGACATACTCCAAGTGCCATAAAACTTCCCCCATGGTAGGCCTGTTCTTCCCTTCATCCGCAAGACATTTTTCCGCAATCTCTCCAAACTTCTCCATTGACTCTGGAGAATATTTTCCCCTGAGATGTGGGTCAATAATGGTTTCGAGTGACCTTTGTCTCTGCCACCTCATTGCCCACTCTGCAAGATTTATCTGGTCTTTTGGCAAGCTAGGATTTATAACAGCACGAGCACAAACAACTTCAAACAACACCACACCGAATGAGTAGACATCAGATTTCTCAGTCAACTGCTGCCTCCGGAAATACTCAGGGTCAAGATATCCGAAGCTCCCCTTCACTGCAGTACTAACATGGGTATGCTCCAGAGAAGGACCAGTTCTTGACAGCCCAAAATCTGACATTTTTGCCACAAAATTTTGGTCCAACAAAATGTTGGTTGTTTTAACATCCCTGTGAATAATTCCCCGCTCTGCTCCTGTATGAAGGTAGTGCAGTCCCCGAGCAGCACCAATGCATGCTTCCAATCGCTGCTTCCAAGTCAATGCTGGGACATCATTTCCAAACAGATGACTTCTAAGAGTCCCATTTGCCATGTATTCATAGACCAAGATCATCTCATTTTGTTCATCACAGAATCCAATCAAGGAAACCAAGTGCCTATGTCTAAGCTTAGAAAGCATCTCAATCTCAGTATGAAATTCAGTAAGCCCTTGCTCGGATTGTGGATTTGCCCGCTTTATCGCTGCAAGGGTGCCATCTTCAATCTCCCCTTTGAATACTTTACCAAAGCCCCCTACACCAATCACTAAACTTTCATCAAAATTATTTGTAGCTGTCCGAATCTCTGCAAGTGTAAATTGCTTGCCAACTCCAATGGAGGCAATAGATCCATTTATATTTTGAAGTCTAGATAATCCTTTGGCATTAGCAGTGCTATTTAAAATGGACCCATGAAGGAACAATGGTCTCCACCCAGGAGTGTTGTTTTTCATGTCACCTGATTCTCTTCGTTGTTTTTTGCAGAAACAAAATAAAAAGGTACCAGCAGCTGCAAGAATGGCAACACTGGCTACACCTGTACCAATTCCCACCCAAAGAATCCAAGATTTTGAATTGTGAGTTGAATTCCCAGTTGAATCATATCTCTGCACGTGGGCAAGATTTCCATTTCGGCTAAGCTTGAAAATCTCCAGCCCGTTCAAGAGAGCATCAGTTCCTGAAGCACCAGCTGCAGTGTCAGGACCCAGTTGAATCCAGAGGATGTTGATTTTGGAAGAAACCGCATCAAAGTAATCCTGATGATAAGCTTTATTTATTCCCCCTGCCCTGACAAAAAGGTCAAAATTATTTGCTGCAGTCCGGTTATTTATGTAGATTCTGAAAATCCTCTGGCTCGGCTTATCATAAACCAGCTCACAGAAGTGTAAGCGGACTAAGTAATCAAAATCAGGATCCACTTCAAACCTCCATGACATATTGATCCTTTTCTCCAACACATCGGTGTTGGACATGCTTCTTGCTGTTTCATACACAAGAAGAGGAGCCAGTGAAGAATCATTTGCAGAAGCATAGGTAATATTAGAACTGTTGTGTGTTTCAAAACCTGCATTTGCTGTGATCATATAGCCAGAATCCACATCCCATGTTCTCCAATATTCTGAATCCTGACTGGCATTAATCTCAGGACCCCCAACATTCAACCTATACATAGTTTCAATACCCCTTCCACTTAGATTCAGATTTGCATCATTTCCACCCACTTTACTGACTGAATCTGCAAAAAGCTCATCGGCCACGGGGACCATCTCCATGGCATTAATGAACCCAAATGATCCTTTTGTTGGGGTGAACTCAATCACAAGCTTACCTAAATTAATAGGTAAAATATACTCTTTAACCAATGAGAACGAGCTGGAATTAGTTCCCATAGCTTGGAGGTACAAATTCTTGTGTGCAATCTCACCAGCAACATTAAATTGTTCTAAGAGTTTCAGACCATTTGCCACAACATCGAAAGAAGATTCATTTACATTGTGGTCATCAAAGGAGAAGGGACAGAAATGAAGCCTCAAGAAATACTTCCCCTGGATTCCATTAAACGTGTAATTCAACTCATCACTGAAAAGGCGGGCAGATTTATAGAGAGGTGCAAAGATTGAATCACCACTTAGTGTAGAAGTAGCGGAAACAACCTCAGGAGAACTAAGGGTGAGATTATTATCAGCGGACAAGTCGCCAACCCATTTTCTACCATCCACATTGACACTAGAATTTGTGCCGCAATTTATCAGAAAAGACTTTGACTGAGCTTCACCTTTTCTAAAACTTGCAGAGAATACAATAACAAGGAGCAAAGACAAGACCTTACCGCCTTGAACCTTCCCCATCATCACAATCCCTCAAGAAATTGAAACCCTTTTTTTTTCTTTGTCTCCTATATTCTTCTCAAGAAAATAAGATTACAAAAGGTTGTTCCTGGTTGAATAGCATGAATCAACCAAAACTAACAAATAAGCATGTCACACAAATCTACTTTCAGTTTCCCAGAAATGCATCAGAGCTTTTCCCTTTACCATCAAGCCTTAACAGAAGAAAGAATTTAATCACAAAATGTACACAAATATTTGAGATTTCATATCTCAGCAACTTGAAAAACATGCATTTCCCTTTTGGAGCAACAACATGAATTTACCTCAATGGATCCAATCTGGGTATTTGAGTTTTCCCCTTGAGAACCCCAACAAAGCATAAACTTTCCCTTTGAACAACTTTGGCCTACTGAAAAAGAAGTAACCTTGCAGATCTGCACCCAAGATGAGCTGAAAATGAAAAAGAGTCAAAGACTACAGGGGGTAAAACACAAAGGGTGGCAATGTAATATGATTGGTAGAAAGATACCAAATCAGGTGAGCAGCAAGGACTATGACAGAAATCTAAGAGAAAAATAGTAGAAAAAAATATAAATAAATAATGATAAGGTTATCTGAATAAGAAACTAGAACATGGGCTGTTGTTGGAAACAGATTGGAAAAGTTCACTTCAGCCCACCCTTGTCTGTTGCATCTCTAGGAAAGAGCCAAGAATCTGACATATCAAATCTGCAACCCTATTAATTAAATCACTCATCTTTTTGAAACTGTTGTTTCCTTGCAAGAGGTGTCAATATCATTCTACTTTTTCACCCTACTAAGCTTTAAAAACCAATACCACCAAATTTTTAACAGGTTGGAGTATCAAAAAGTACTATAATTACACAAGTAATTACTACAACTTGAATTGGTTCTTGCCATGTTTCTCTATGAGCAGATCCTCTAAGTCTAAGTTCACTAAGGTGTAATGTGATGGGTTCTCATATCTCAAAGAAAAAGCAACTTTCAAGCTCTGGGTCACTATGATTTGTGGGTGTAGCCATGCAAGAAAGAAAAGGGGAGATGGCCTAAGAGATGCGCGTCCATGACTAGCTAGTTGGGTCACATGCATTTGTCTGGGAGATGATGAGCGGTGCAAAGGCAAAGCAAAGCAATTGTTCTTGTTTAGAATTCCTAATCTGTCCCTCATTTTACAATTATTGCAAAAGCTGTGCCTTGTCTTATCCTCCCTCCGTACCATAGTGTACTCTTTTGCCCTTTGGGTCTTTGGGCATGAAAGTCTAATTATATCATTTCTTTAACTTAATAATAGGACTTTTGTATTCTTGACATGATTAAATAAGATTAAAATATTTTATAATTATGTTTGGATAGTAAAATTATTACTTAACACAAATTCTACTAAAGTTCGAGTGAGGTTTTCAAGTAACAGTGGTAGAATGTTCATTACTTAAACTTGCTTATAAATAATGATTCATATTAAATTTTAATTTTATATTTTTTTATTTATAAATTTTTTGTAATTAAAATAATAACTATTAAAATTCATTAATTGTTATTATTATTAAATAATAAAAAATTTATCAAAATAATATAAAAATAAAAAAAAAAGAGGATATTTAATTTGGGATATTTGAAGAAAGAAATATGAACATTTAATGGAAGAAAAAAATACCTTCAAATAGGAAAAAGTACCTAAAAGGGTAAATAATAAAAAAAGTATTTAAATTTTTTATCCTTTTAATTTTTGGAAAATAGATAAAAGAGAAATTGGGAGGAAAATAAATGAGATGGGGACACGGTTGCTTGTAGACCAACTGACATCTAACTACCTTGGATTCCACTTGTTAGCTCCCATTTCAATCATCATTTAACTAAGTTTAGCCTTTTGTTTTTTATCTCAAAACTTATTATTTGATAGGATAATTAAATTTTAAAATTATTATTTAGATTCATATCCGAATATTCTACACATTAAATATTACATACTTGAATCAATTAAATGCTTAATTAAAATAAATTTAAAATTATATTTTATGTATATTCAATTAATAAATTAAAGTTAATTCACAAAATAAATTAAATTTTAAATTATATTTAAAATAAAATATGAGTAAGAGATGAAAAGAATATTTATCCAATTAATAGATATATGGTTTAAGTTGAAAATATGAATCCGATATAAATGATATTAAAGTTTAATTAATTCTTCATTGATTTGATATTTAAATATTAAAATTTGAGATGAGATCGGATCAAAATGAGGTTTTTTTTTTTTTATAATTAAAAAATTAATATAACAAGGAAATATCCTTGATTTCACGTGGACACGAATTCTAACGAATTAAAAAAAAATAACAATAATAAATAATAAAAATCTGATAAGGAATGAGAAAAAGAAAAAAAAAAGAAAGAAATCCTTTGTAACGGCTAGTTTGCGGTGCGGGGCCAGGCGTACCGTTGATTGAGTAGAAAGAAAAGGCGTAGCGGGAGACGCACTGCAGCAGCACGCTCCCCGACGACGGCGCACCTTCACGCAGTCACACTCTCCTTTTTCTTTGGAATCCATTTCCATCCGAAAGGGTTTTAGGGTTCCGAAAGGGAAGATTTGCTCCAAAATTTAGATCCTTTCCCCTTCTCACATTCTTACATTTTTAGGGTTTTTATTTATTGCACCATCACATCATGAACATCTTCAAGAAGAAAACATCTCCCAAAGGTATTTCACTTTCTCTTCAGCATTGTTGGGATCCCACTGAAATTCCTTTAGATTCTCTCTCACTGTGTGTGTTCTCTTGTCCTTTTCCTTTTTTACTCTGGAAAGCTTCATGTCCATGTTTAGACTGTGCACTGCTCTTTTTGTTCTGTTTCCGTTTTATTTGTAAGTTTTTTGTGATTTTTCAGATGCTTTGCGGACGAGCAAGAGAGAAATGACGGTTGCAACCCGAGGTCTGTCTGGGTTTTTTCTAGTTTTTTCTATGCTTCATATTCGAAATTGCTTAGTCCAAGCATAGATTCTTTGAAAGTACACCCAAGTTTGTTCATTCTTCGTGCAATGATGCACCTGATATTACATGGAATTCCAAAATACAATCTCATGTGTTTCAAATTCTGTTGGGCTTTTCCTTTGTTCTCTCCTACTATTCAGCTAAAGCTGAAAATAGTGGTCATGTTTGTTTTTATCCAGATTGCTCTAATATTTTTCTGTTTGTTTAGGAATTGAACGTGAGATTGCATCACTTCAGCTGGAGGAAAAGAAATTGGTGGCGGAGATCAAGAAGACGGCCAAAACTGGAAACGAGGTAAGTTTAATACTAGTTTCAAAGAAATGGCCTGTGATAGTTGTCAAGCCATATACGTATGACATTTGTTGACCTATCGAGTCTGTTTATATTGCTGAATTTTAAGTTACGGCTATTTCAATGTTGGTAATGAGGTATTTTTATTGTAGAGCATGAGGATTGTTACAAACCTAAAAGATGTTTTGTGAGAACACATGTGAGGCATAGTCTCCTGAAACATTTTGCTTGACTTAGGTTATAAAAGTTGTACAAGAGGGCTTGAAATTTGTTATCTTGGAGCCTTTATGTTTGAGGAAGTGCTATCATCTTTAACAACCTTTTTGGTGTAAAATAAGTAGTAGATGATGCAATAAGACATGCTGATTTTGAATAGCCTTTCCTCTGTATTTGAGTTATCTGTCTTGAACGTTCAGGATGTGGAAGAAATGCACACCTGCTCATTACTCGAAGCAGAACTTTAAATCTTGCTGGTGTGTAATGGCAAATCATGGAAAGATCCATAAATACCTCATTGTCTGTTTATGAAATTTGTTTGCTTATTAAGATACTTTGCTGTATTTATCAAGAACCCTGCCACTAATTCTATTAATTCCCCAAAATCTTTCAGAACTTTAAATCTTGCTGGTGTGTTTGCATAAGAATTCCATTAATTCCCCAAGCTCGCAGCTTGTTCTTTTGTATCTAATTACCTGTATGTGTTTTTTAGGCAGCTACTAGAATTTTAGCTCGCCAACTTGTACGACTGCGGCAACAAATAACCAATTTGCAAGGGAGTCGTGCCCAAATCAGAGGTGTAGCAACTCATACACAGGTTGAGTTTCGACAATAAAAAATTAGTTGTTGGGATAATTAAAGTTTGTATCACTATTAATTTACATATTTTATTTTTATGTTCCCAGGCATTATATGCCAGTACCTCAATATCTACAGGAATGAAAGGTGCAACTAAGGCAATGGTGGCAATGAACAAGGTCTGCATCTAAAAGCTTGCAGTAGAAAATGTTATATATTGTTGTTTTTTTTATCATTGTTGAAGTCCTTAAAGAACAAAAATCAAGTCAATCTGATGTTTCCATTGGTAGCTGTTCAGCTTAGCTCTAGTGACAGGTAAAGAGGTTTTAGAAATAAGGAGTCAATGATCTGATCGGCAAATAGGATTGTATACTGGAAAATGTTATACTTACATGTTTTGTACTACAATATGGTTCTGCAGCTTCTTCTTTCCTCAAGGTTAGATGGTTCTCATATTCGATCATTGCATTGTCTTTCCTTTTGCAGCAAATGGCTCCAGCAAAGCAAGCAAAAGTGATAAAAGAATTCCAAAAGCAGTCAGCACAAATGGACATGACAGTAATACTCTTTGTTTTCTTGGAATATTTTTACTTTTAGATTCTCTCCTCATACAATTTTCAGCCTTGAGAGCTATAATACCTGGTGATCATACCTAGAAAATGATGCAAAATTAATTAGATAGATTAACTCTGTTCTCAGTGCAATGATGCATACTTGCTTCATATTGAAATTTTTGCAAGAAAAAACTTAGAGCTTGGTGGATTGACTTGTGTGAGAGTGGCGTTTCTCTTCATTGTTGCTGTTTAGTATGTTTTGTAATATGGGTTCATGTAGTAATGGTTGTTTTCTTGATCTTTTTGCAGATAGAGATGATGTCAGAAGCTATTGATGAAACTTTAGATAAAGATGAGGCTGAAGAGGAAACAGAGGAGCTCACGAACCAGGTGAGATGTTTTATTTATTGACAATATTTTTTTTCCATTTTAGTTTTCTTGGCATAGTTCCTATTCTGTTATTCCCTAGATCTCTGATTTATATGGTTGATAAACAGGTGCTTGATGAGATTGGAGTGGATATTGCTTCTCAGGTTCGAAACTTGAAATTGATCTTATCAAAAAATTTCTGTGATATGTTTGCATTTTTTAAATTGCAAGAATGTGTAGATAATGCTTAATTTTGCCGCATTCTTTGAACAGCTATCCTCAGCTCCAAAAGGTCGGATTGCATCAAGGAATGCTGCTCCTGAGGTTAATGCTAGGTATGCATGACTTTTTGTGAGCAAAATCTCAATATTTATGTTGTCCACTAAAATATCATCTGCTTCTGTTAATTTAAGTGCAAAATGTTGAGCATTATTTATCATCATTCATTCACAAAGTAGTACTGTATACTCCTTATTTTAGACTCCCACTAAATCGGGAAAAAAAAACCCTCCCCTATTTTCTGTCTCCCTTTCTAATGATAGTAATACTTTCAACACATACTCAACATCTATGGTTAGTTGGTTATTGCATAGAAGTCAGCTGTTGGAAATCAGTGGCTCTGAATTATTTACATTACAATGACTGAAATAGTCTGTAATCTCAAGATAGCAGTTGTGCCAATTGCCCAATATTTGTTGGTGATGTGGGGCAATCATAGCGTGGTGATGTAGTTTGTTGATTTATTTTCTTAAAAGAAAAGGGAATCACGGATAAATTCTAAAAGTATAGGGTTGTTGTGTGCTATGTAGACGAAGCTTTAAGATGATGCCATGCAATTTTGCACTGTATAATTTATTTATTTAATTATCTCAGAATAATTTTTGCAGTCTCAAATAAGAACCAGATACTTTTCCTCTCCGTTTTCTCAAAGTGGAATATGCTGAAGGAAGAAATTATAAACATGCAGTAGGAAGATATGTGCAAAAACAGGAATTAAACTTTTTAACAATGTACTATGGTCATCTGCAGGTCTGAATCTACTGATGTTGATGAACTTGAGAAAAGGTTGGCCTCTCTTCGCCGGATATGATGGCATAGGCATAGAAGTTAACTTGCTCAGAAAAATCTCATCGCTGTATAAATTATTTAAAGTATATCATGAAGAACAGAACTGTAATGATAAGATTGTTATATCTGTTCTACTTACCTGAATAACCAAACGGATTGGAATATTTTCTTGTTCAAATATCACAACTCCTTATTGAAATTTTGGTGGTGTGGTGTCCATTTTAGGTCCAAAATAGTGATGTGATTATTACTGCTTGTAGTGTCCTCCATGAAGATGACAAAAGGGCTTCACTAGAATTTCCAACAGGCCATTTAGACACTTGTGTTTCTGTACATATCCATGAACAATTTGTGTATAAATTGCTTGTGGATGGGACCCAAATGGACATGTGTATCCATGGACATTAACACACTCCTTAGCATTCCCATTTTGTTTTTATTTTTAAGAGCAAATTAAAAAAAATTAAATCAAATAATAATCACATATATTTTGTCGTCTTCTAAATATCAACTTATTGACATATGACTACTTAATTATTTTCATTTAAAAAAAAAAGCCCATGGCTACTTAGAGCATGGAGAATGGAGACCCAAAGATAAAATATAATCTAAAAATTGTATTTTGTGTAAATTTTTAATATTAAAATTCACATTAATTATTTTTAATATCAAACTAAGCCTTAATTATCTTTTACCATAAAAAGAAAATAAAAATTTTATTTTTTTATTTATACGTTTATATAAAATTATAAAACTGTTCTCCAAAGTTGAATATTTACATATATGAGCCATATTAAGCTGTCATTTCATAGTAGCCACCTTCTAGAGTATGAATCTCAAAGTGGGTGACATTTTTCTTTTTATTTTTTTGGAATAGTCTAATTTACTTGGAGATATCAAAACCAAGAGTCTCTCTCAACAAATAAAAGAAAATAATAAGTAAATAATAGGAGGGTAAAAGTGTAAAATTCATTATGTAGCGTTGGGTTCGTTTGAAGGATTCTTATTGAAATTTCTTTTTACCTAATAATAAAGCGGGCCCAAATCGTAACGACATTTAAAAAACCAAATTCCCAGGAAACTACTTCCTGTGATTATCCCAATCCCATCACCCAAACACACGCGGACTCATTTATATACCAAAATTTTCAACCATATTTCAAAAACCAAACAAACAAAAAAGAGAAAAAAAAAATCGGTTTTTCTTGGTTTGACCCAAATCCTCGTGATTACAGGATTCTTAATTTAAGTGGATCTCATCGTCTCTGTAAAATTACAGCTTATAACTTTCCTTTAACGAGATTTCTATTTCTTCTAATCAAGGTTTCCGCCTTCTTCAAGGTAGTAATCAACTTCATTATTTATTTATTTATTATTATTGTTTTTTTTAATTTTACCTCTTAATTACGATTTATTTTTGTTTGGCAGGAATTTCGACTCTCAATTCGATTGCTTCTCTAAGGGTTGGAATCGGTTCCCTGTTGAAGGACGGGAAATCGGGTATTTATTTTTTATTTTTTGCTTTTTTGGGGGGTTTAATTTCGATCTTATCGATGTTCGTCAATAGTGTTTGTTTTTCTAATTAGAATTGTCTTATGTGAATGAATTCATCTTCTTTTTGTAAGTAAAGATTATGGGCTGATCCCTGCCTGCTATAACTTGCATTGGCTAGGGATTTTGAAAAAAAGGAAGTGTTAATTGTGCTGAGATGTTGCTAATTATCTGATTAATAGGGAAAAAGAAAAAAAAAATGGAGGTAATTATTGTTCTGAATGAAAAATTGGAAAAAAAAAATTAACACTTTGGACCATATAGTACAATTGCTTTTTTATGATTTTCCTTTCTCGATTTTTGGAATTCGAGTTCGTAATTTTGGTTCTATGTGAATGTGAACGTTGATGCATATGATTTTTGTATATCTGATATTGTACCTGGAAATTGGACTCTCATTATGTTGCCATTGAATGCTACTAGTTAAAGGAGTCTTGTGCCTTCTTCCAGTCTGATTATGCACTTTAATAATAGACCTTTTTTTTCACTAGTAATTTCAATATTTTTGAATGTTATGGATATTGACCTCTAGAGGTCATTTTGCTTCATAGAGATTGACTGATTGGGTTAATGGGGTGAGAGTTTACTACCATCTGCTTTATATTGAATGTATCTCAAAACCAATAATATCATTTGTAAATAGCTAATTAATGTTATATTGAGATTTTGGAGAAGTATCTTTACGTGGTTCTTTTCAATGATTGCAGATATGCAGAGCCAGCTTGTGTGTAGTGGCTGTAGGAGCATTCTTCTTTATCCTAGAGGGGCTACAAATGTTTGTTGCGCGTTATGCAATACAGTTACCCAAGTCCCTCCCCCTGGTATGCTTCATTTATAAATTGCAAAATATAAAACCATCCATTAGTTTTCTAAAGCTGTGACCAGTTTAATCTCTTGTTCTTTTGTGCATGCAATAGCAGTTGCTAGTTTTCATTATCATCAGCATGAGTATTATTTCTTGAAACTCAAAAGAGATCTACTTCTTAAAGTTGGTGAAGTTTTCTTATTGTCTAAGTGGCCTTGTGTATAATCTGTTAGTGCCATCAAGAACTACTTCCAGTAAGAAAGAATGGCTGGACCTAGTGGATTCCTTTTTACCCTTTAATTTTTGACCTAGTGGATTTCTCTGTTTTACTTGTCTGTTGAGGACTTGCCTCCTTGAACGGTCCTCTTAGAAATGAAGAGGCTAGAGCCACTAATCTTTTCTCTTAATGCAGAGTAATGCAGATGGTGACTTAACCATGTTTCATCAAATCAACCCAAACGTAGAGAGCAACTCAATCCCAAAGCTTACTTCTTAACTTACTCTTTTTCTCTGAAGGCTTCTGATTCTAGTAATTTTAGCATTCCATGCATTGATGGTTCAGACCTAGAGCCTCAGAAGCGTGAATCACTGGCACTGAGAAAAATCCAAATATTTCAATTCCATTAATGCTCCACAGAGACAGCAAAAGAGCGGCCCCTATCCCCTAGATTTCTTTGCCGTAGAATTTCCTATTTAGTTCCTCCAGCACTATATCCCTGCCTAGAGAGTTGAGAATGTTTTACTTTGGCTTTCTAAAGTAAGCTCTGATAGAGATCCAACAGTCTCCTTTTGCAGTCATGCAAACATCTACATGAAATTTTTTGCTGAGTTTGCTGCCTTGCCACAAATATTCGTCATTGTTAATTACAAAATATGGGCCTAAATGCTGAAATGAGCAGGGATTGGGTGGTACAACCGATGGAGCTGGTTTTTCTGTGCCTTATGTTGGTTTGCCACAAATATTGGTCATTGGTTTATTACAAAATATGGGCCTAAATACTGAAATGAGCATGGAATTGGGTGGTATAACTGATAGAGCTGGTTTTTTGTGTGCCTTATGTTGGATTTTGTCATTCATTAGCTACACATGGTGGATATATAGTTCGCCAAGAATCATCCTTACCTTTTTTGCAGTTAGAGATCATCTTGCCTAACATATAAGCTGACTGATGATTGATATCACTCTCTGGTCTGTATGTTTGAAAACTAAGAATGCCTCAATACTCACTTCTTCACTCTCCCACGGCCTATAAGCCTTTCGGAGTCCTACAAGTCCTGATTCTTCTCTCTTCTCATTAACCATTATATAGTCACTTATTTTGTGGAATTGCCAACAAGTTTGATTCCTGTCATGATTTTCCAGAACTTCTTGTATTTCCCTCGTCACTTTATGTTGTAGGATTCAAACATGTGATCAAGATGTGAATTTTTTAAGGTATCCTTTGCTTGTTATTTTTGCTTTTTCCTTTTGTGCTTTTGAAAGAGAAAAGGCAAAAAGCATATCTGATATAAATGCAAACAAAATTAAAATATAAAATGTTGTTCTTTTAGAATTAAAAATTGCATTTTTTTCATCTATTTCGACTAATGATGTTATGATTGGTGTTACATTATAGTCATTTGTTCCTTTTTAATCAATTATGATTTGGTGTTTATCATTTGCCTTTTTGCTTTATTATCAACATTTTTGAAAGGTTAACCAAAAGTAAATAGTAAAATGCAAGTAGCAAAAGCAATTACCAAAAGGATCGTAAGTTTTTTCTTTTCAAAACTTTTAATGGTGTGATGCATTGGCTGCAGAAGTTGCTGATTCCATCTTTAAAAATTTCAAACTAAATGTAATGTTGAATGGGCTAACATGCAATAGACCTCCACTTGGTATGGTTGAGTAATCTGACTTATTACCTTTTTAAGTGAAGCATCGGCTCAACTAAATCAAATCAACCTGATAATAAGGATAGTGAAATCAAACTCATGACAATTTGTTAGTGAGAATTTGCTGCTGTTTATTTTAGAGATTTTTATGTTATGCCCTTGTCTAATTGTTGAATTTTTTTTTTAATATGACATAAGTCATTTTAGTGTGGATTTTCTTGCTTTTATAGTTACTTCTTTATGTGCACTTGATTGTGTATAAGCTAGATAATAACTAGTTTAACTTGGAGCACTCCAAACAAATCTCAAACAATTTTTATGGTCCCTAAACCATGCTTCTTTGGAACTGCTGAAGGCATGACCCTATCTTGGCCAGATGCTTAGATCTACCGTTCAACTTGGCTTGTTTGTAGCCCTATCAAGGTTGTTATCTACAATCTTTGCGCTTCTTGGCAACATTAACTTTCTTTTGTCTGGTACTTAGACATAATGTGCAACTTGATATTGGCCCTTAATATTTAAAGGTTTGGTTATCAAAACACCTTAGCAAGATTAGAAATGGCTTTCATTGATTGCCGGGGTGATAACCTGCTAACTAGAGTACTAATAGATGGTTCTCTAGGTATTATTTTTCCTGATCCTTTTAACAGACATCTGACTGCAATGCCACTGTATTGTATATTTAGATGAATTTTCTTTTTCCTTTTTCATGTTGGTTGTGTTGTTGATGTATAACTCGATACTCTCTGGTAATGCTAATGGTGATGCTATTGTTATTTAGAAAATTCTACTGAAACAAGAGATTTAATTTAAGGCAAAGAAATCATTAATGTGGGGTGACCAGTAACATTCCTCTTACTTAAATATGTAAATATGTCAATTATCTGAGAAGAATCTTATGGTTTGATAACCTAAGTTTGTAAATTAACCCTGCAGGGATGGACATGGCTCAACTCATTTGTGGAGGTTGTCGAACATTACTAATGTATACACGCGGAGCAACAAGTGTAAGATGCTCTTGCTGTCAGACCATTACCCTTGCGCCAGGTACAATATAATGATTTTTTGCATGAGATGTAAATTTGTGGCTGTAATATTTGGAAGTGCAGAACTGTTGGGATTAAAGAAAAATGGAAAATCATTTTTGGTCTGCAAGGAAAATCTAATGCTTGTGGAGTGAATTTTTGTTTCTTACTTTTAACTTTTTCTGCTCTGTATATAAGTTTGAGTGTGGTTCGGTTTTCTCAGAAAAAAAAGTGTGGTTCTGTTTGCTGATGAGTGCTTCCAGTTCTGTACTTTTCAAGTGTTACAAGGTGTTCTTCATGCATTTACCTTGTGACCATTGTATTTGTCATTGTTATTGTAATCTTCATTTAATAGCAGTCTGAGCTACTTTGTGTAGTTAAATGATCTTAGTATGCTTCTAAAATTTGTCTGCCATGTTGATAATGGCTGTTTCAATCATATTAAGATGCTTCTTCTTTTTCATCTTCTAGCATGCACTTGCAGTTTTGTGTGGCTGTGGATTCAAGTTGGAGCATGCACTTGTAGCCTGTGTCTTTGTGGTTGTTAATTAGAGCTTTATGTGCAGCTATTTAAGCTATTCCAGTAACTAAATCATCTTAATATGCTTCTTTACAGAAAGTAGTTTGATTGTATTAGACTCTAGTTCTGTCTTAGAGAGCTTTGAATTGGAACTGTTTTGTGAATGGTTTTCAGCCTAGCAGTAAATTCGGTCTTTAAAATTTAAATTTCAAGTTGTAGCTCAACCATTCTCCCTTAGATAATGAAGACAGATAATTTGTTCACAAAGTTATATACTCTTCCATGAATTTTGAGAAGTGAGTACAAACAGTGCAGTATTCTCTTCTTTGGTTCCTCATTCAACTTTTGATCGTTGCATTTCCAGGTTGCCTTGCAGCTGTATTAGTAGTTTATCCTTTCTTCTGTAAAGAAAAAGAAAAGTTTATTCTTTATGTTGCTTGTTTGTTACTTTTTCATGGTCCCCAGCTTATTTACTGACTTGGTTTTTTTTTTTGGATCTCATGACTATGAAAAAAGCATCCAACCAGATTGCTCACATCAATTGCGGACACTGCCGTACAACATTAATATATCCATATGGAGCTCCATCAGTCAAATGTGCTGTTTGTCAATATGTAACTAATGTTGGAGTAAGTAATATTCAATTGATACAACTTTTCATTATTGCATTTATCATTAACATTTAAATATAGGTTTAAGAATTTGCAGAGATTTAGAGGTTTACTTTCATTTCACAAGAGGCTAAAAAAGGCTTTTCAAAAATAAAGAAAAAAGGCTAAAAAAGGGCCATACTAATTTATTATTGGCTTGATATATTGATGCATTTCTGCATGTTTTCATTTATTTGGTTTTTGTGCTGTTGTTGCAAGCTCCTTGCTGTTGTGATGTACCAAACATAATCATGTGTTCTTGTTTTCGGGTCCTTTGTCTATGGCTTCTCTCTCCCCTGATTGAATTCAACTTTGGAGCAATTTCTCTCAAACTTGGTCTTGCTCCCCATTTTAATTAAGTAGCTATTGGGAGATTTAGGGCGGGATTAGTTTTAATGGAAATGAGATCAACTCCCTTTTCTTAAAAGAGGTTTTGGGCTATTTTAGGTTTTGGATTTCTTAGCAGGATTCAGGAAAGGGTAGGGCAAATTTTGCTGGTGCCCTTTCATTGCCATCTTATTATGGCCATTTACTTCTCAAATATCCAAAATTTGTGCATCCCAGTACCCTATGGAATAATTTTGCTTACAAGTTAAGTTTACAAACCAATTTTAAATATTTTAATGTTTCCTTTTAATGAATGCGTCTGATCTAATGCTCACAATATGAATTCTCAGAAAGCTGTCTTTCTGTGTTTTTCCCTATAGAATGAATTTAATTATACTTAAGCAGAAGGATAAGTACTTATTTTCTGCTTATGTGAATGCAATTAATAGTTTGAGCCACGGTGTGAGATGCAGTGTATATATTTCTGTCTAGAGAAATTGTATTTGGTGTTTAACACATTCCTCGCTCTCTATTCTCATCTGTCTTTCAGATGGGCAATGTGAGGGTTCCACTTCCCGTAAACAGACCTAATGGAGTAGCTGCGACGGGGACAACACCATCTACTTCAACAGTAAGTTTTGAAGTTTTTTTTTTTTTTTTTTTTAGTGAGAAAACGGAGATGGTTTTGAGTTACCAACTGTATAGTGAATCTAACTTTTTGCCGCCAATGCTGCATTCTCAGAGCCAAACAGTTGTCGTTGAGAACCCCATGTCTGTTGACGAGAGTGGCAAATTGGTAAATAGAAGTTTAAGTGCATATTTTTGTTATACATTCTTTTCATTTTCTTGAGCTTTATATTCAAGTTGAAAGTGGGGTGGGGGGAGCATGGAGCATGCTGACAAAACTACGATATTGCAGGTGACCAATGTCGTGGTTGGCGTAACGACAGACAAGAAATGATGGGATGAGAATTTTGAGTTTGATTGCTCTTTTATTTGATACGAGAATGCATACAAACATTGTTATGACTGCTGGAAAGATAGGAATGGAAATCGGTTTGTGTATATTATGTTGACAATGGGAAACAATGAACATTTATTGAAGAATGTGTGATGTGCATTTGGAGTAATGAGAGGTGGGGAAAGTGTCATTTATATGATTTGCCAAACTGAAATAATGTTTGCTTAGCCGAGTGAATGTGTTCATCTACTAGATAATTTCTCTGCTTCTGTCAAACCTCTTGTTACCTTGGGCTTATTTTACTCAATTGGCTCTGGTCTTTAGAGGATATGATATGCTTTGTTTTAGGTTGAGGAAGCTCCTGCATCTATGGAGCCTTTCTTAACCGCTGATATTTCTTAAGAGAGCAATAATATTTCTATTTTTCTTTTAAAAAAATAAGAGTAAATTTTGCTGACGTCCTGGGGTTTTGATTTTTTTTTCTGTATGACATTTTGTGATTTTTTTTCAATTAATTCTTTCTAGATAATTTTTTATCAATTAAGATTTTACGGTTAATTTTTGTTGTCTAGGTATAAATTCAGAGAAAAAAATATAAAATATTATGTAAAAGAAGTTTAACACTGAAAAACGCGTAGGTGAAGTTTACTCGAAAATGAAGTAATTTCTATCTTGGGGTAAAAATTCTGATAAAACGGTACTTCCCGTGTAAATTGAAAGGTAATCACAAAGGAAGCCTAAGAACTAGTTTGAAGAGCACATAGCACGGATTAACATGATAACTGGCTATTTGACAAGAGTTTTGAATTTCATACCTAATCGAATGTGTATTAAAATAAAATTGAATCTTTTAAGTGTTTTATATTTCACTTCATTTTCAATATGTGAAGTGTTTTTTGTGGAATAAAATTATGAATAAGAGCGAGTAAAATTACAACAAATCAATTACTTATTCAAATTAAATGAAATTTAGATTAAATGATTTTGCTTAATTAATTCATTGGGTCAATTGATCCAAAATATTTAATTTAATTGATTTTTAAGTCGATTCTCGATTTAAAAGTTTTTGAACCAAACCAACTAAAACACTAAACTAGTTATATATATATAATTTTTAAATATATATAATATATAATATATATTTAATATTTTTATTTTTTCATTTTCATTTCTTTTAATTTTTTTTTGTTTATGCATTTTAGAGATGTCCAAGATTGAGATTGTGGATTCCATTTCTGTTGTTGAGGAATGATGAGTGAAGAGGTTAAAAATACATTCTTTACACTTCAATTGAGATAAATGTTAAATTTTATGACTTTTTATATAATTTTTCATTTTTAATCTTCTTTTACTTTGTTATTATAAAAAATGTATACTAATTATATTTTTTATTTTCTTTCGTTTGTTAGATAGATTATGCGACTGACTGTAAAGAACCAAGTCATAGAGGAGATTTAAGTTGATAATTTACGATGGTTAATGATCTTGTTTTAGATAGTTTTATTTTGTGCATGTTAATTTTATTATCTTTGACTTTTTATTATGTCAAATCTTAAATGTTAATTTCACGATTTATGTAAGAAGACATAATTATGTAAGTGAAAGAATAAGTTTTAATTTTTTTTATGTTTAGATTATTTGTATATTTTATAATTATGGATGAAGTTTATAAGTTTTAATATTGTAATTTGTAAATAAAATAAAATAAAATTTTAATTCATTAATTCAAAACCAAACTAATTCGATGCTTGGTTGATTTTGATTTATTTTTTAAAAATATTTAATCTATTTGGTCTATAGATATGACGAATCAAACCACTCAATTGTCCACCTTTAATTATGAAGCTCAATAGATCAAAGCGCACAATACCTAACAGGTTGGTTTGGATCGTGACATTTTTCCGTTTAATCACCAAAAGTTTTTTAATTTCTTCAAGTGAAACCATTTATCTTACTAACCATCTCATTAAGCTTCAAAAATTTCACAACCACCAACACCCAACGTGTTAAAAATGGTAAGTGGATGGTTAGACCACCCAAGGAAACAAACCCTTTTGTCAAATTTCCTTGTTAGACTCAACATTTGATACGCACCCTGAATCTTTTCACCCTTTATAAATTAAGTTGCCATGGATCTCTCCCCTAGTTCCCATCAACGTTGCTATAGCTTCTGTTGTATATCCCATATATCCATCCATGGCTCCACAAAGTGGAACTGAGAAACCAATGTTTGCGTACAGTTCTATTACCTGCCAGGCAAAGAGTGGGTGGAGTTGGACCTTGGTGGGGCTGAGACTGCTGGCGTTTCTTGCCACAGCTGCCGCAGCTGTCGTGATGCTACTCAACAAACAAACCAAAACTCTTGTGATTGCCACCGTTGGGACCACCCCTGTCAAACTTACTCTCACGGCCAAGTTTCACCACACCCCAGCATTTGTGTAAGTATCAATTAATTTATTAAAGTTTTGTTTATGAGCAGTTGCTGATAGATTTTTCTTTGTTTACAGGTTCTTTGTTGTAGCTAACGGACTGGCCAGCATCCATAACTTGCTAATGCTAATGGTGGATTTGTTCGGGAGCAAGGTTGATTACAAGGGACTCCGATTTGCCATGATTGCCATTTTGGACATGGTAGGTTTAACTCCTTTCCTTTTTTCGCTTGGTCTTTTTGTTACTTTTATCAAGGGAAACGTTAACCACTTTCGATGTTTGGTTTTTGGATGTGCATGCATGCAGCTGAACGTGACGTTGGTGTCCGGTGGAGCGAACGCGGCGCTGTTCATGGCGGAGCTGGGCAAGAATGGGAATTCCCATGCGAGGTGGGATAAGATTTGTGATAAATTCGGAAGGTTTTGTCACCGTGGCGGCGGAGCTCTCATCGCCTCATTCGCTGCTCTAGCTCTAATGCTTGTCATCTCTGTCATCTCCATAGTTAAAGTTCTCAAGTCCAGTAAATAAATGCTCGTTATGTTCTTCTTCTTCGATCCTAAACACTAAACACTAAACCTCGATCATTTGTAACGCACCTCAACTTTAATTATATTTAATTATTTTCAATTTATATTGTCATATAAAAAATATTGTCAAATTCGATGTTCAATGAACGTATATAAAATCTCTTGTCCGTATTTATTAGTTGTTATGTTGTGCTAGTGTGAGTGGGAATTTTCGTTTCCGAATTTATAAGCATTGTTTATTGTTTTCGAATCCATTTTAGAAATGAAATATTCCATCCTCTTCTAAATTTCACTTTATTAATCTCAAATTTATAAATTAAAGCATTTAAGGTGAAACCTTAAATTTTAATTAACCATTGAAGTCAGAGGTGAAAGGAGGGGGCTTAATAAGAGCCCGTTTCTCAAAATTTCAAAAAATTATATTTTTTTATTATATTTTAAAATTTTATATTTATTTTTAAATTTTTTTATAATTTTATCTCTTCAAATATTAAATTTTTTATTTTTGTCACTTCAAACTTAAAATCTTGACTTTGTGATTTATTGAAGTATACCTTACATATTTAATTTGTTAGGTGAATAATTTCATGCAAAAATAAGAATTTAAAATTACAATGTAATACTTATAATAGACTAGACTTATCCATGGGTTAGATGACCCATCAAGCCTTTTTAGGCCCAAAATTGATTAGTGAAATTATTTTGTTAATGAAACTTTTTACTTGATTTAAATTTTAAAATATATTTAACTTATTAAAACATCAAATATAAGTTTTTAAAATATTTTATGGATGAAACTATTCATATGTCTTTTAAAATAGTAAATGAGAAATTAAATTTTTAAAATTCAAAATTAAAAGGTACAATTTGATAAATTGAAAATTTAAATGCGAAAAAATTTAAGGACAAAAATATTTATTCTAAAATGCTTAAACATTGATTTATACCATAAATAATAGATATACGATTTTATAAATATTTTATATTGAGAAAAATTAAAATAAAAGAAATAAAATAAGGTTACTAAAATTACATACAATATAATTTTTAATAATTTTATTTTTTGTTGAACAAGAAAAACCTAACTCCCATAACAACATAAATTATTGACATAATGTTTAAATAAATCCCCAAACTATTCAAGAATATTTAAATAAATTTTTATTTTTTATCACATTTAATCAATATTTTTATTTTGAATTCAATAAGTCTTTATGATTAATGATTGCCTAATTACCATTAGTAAAAATATTACTTGTCATTTTATATTCCATGACTCTGACATGATATTGATATGAAGAAGAAAAATATCAAATGATTATATTATCATACTAAATTAACATATCATATCATAATCAATGATAATATGCCAACATGTCATATCAGCATCACGCGATATAGAATAACAAATAATATTTTGACTGAGTCAATTATTAATTATAAAAATTTATTTAACTCAAACTAAAAGTGTAAGAGTTTATTTAACTTAAAATAAAAATATAAGGGTTTCATTGAATGCAATGAAAATATAAAAATTTATCTAAATTTTTAAAAATAATTTTGGAGCTTTTTTGTATATTATGGCTAAATTAATTAAAAAAATTAAAAAGATGCTATTTGAAAAAACTTAAAAGTATAAGGGGCGTGAATAGAATTTACCCAATTTAAAAAAAAAGAAAAGGAAAGGTATGAACTGTAGGACACGCAAAGGACAATTCCTGGTTGGTTGGGTAGTTGGTTGCCGGTTTCAGTTAATACTGCGTGCGTTTTGGGTTTTCGCGGCTTCCATTCTTTTATTCTACTTTCTCTCTCTCTCTATTATCTTTTTCTTTCCTTAAAATAATTATTTATTAATTTCTCTCTCTATTTTTCTTTTATTTAAATAATTATTTTAGATCCAATTTCCTGGTCGAGCGGGGACTCTTCTCTCCTACGTACCTTACCTCATCGATCTCTTTTCCTTTTCCAAATTAATTTAAATTTAATTTATTTATATTAACAAAAGAAAACCTTGGAATCTCAGCCGTTCCATACTTTTTTAATTAATTAAATATAAACTCTCTTTTCTTTTTCTTTTTTTTTTTAAATTTCATATTCGTCTGCTCACCGTTGATGGTTAATTTCTTTTCTTTTGCCTTACGTCTTTAATATGGTTTACCGAGTCAGAAAAAAAAAAGATTTTTTTACGTAATATTGTAGTTAATGCTAATTAATTCAGGTAAATTAGAGTTAGATTGGGATTAATAAAGATCTTTCCCTTCTGGAATTGGTCTTAGAGTTTTTGGTTGAATTGGGGCAAAAAGCAATTAATGCTATGGTTCTTGCTAGTTTTATTAGGGGAATGTGATTTGGACTGTTCTGATTTCTTTGTTCAAACAAACCCACCAGGAAACTCTTTCTACCAATTGCTAGGGTAGGTCAAAGTTAGAATCTTTCTTTTCTTCTTCTCTTTTTCTAACAATTTACAAGAAAAAAAAACCCTTTTTTTAAATAAAAATAAAATTTTTATTTAGTTTTGAGAATTCTTTCCTTCTCAAGTGAATGGAACAGTTGAAAATAGGAGCAGATTCTCATATGAAAGAGGTTAGATTCCCTCCCTTTTTCTTTGTTCTTCCTTTTTGTTCATATGTTTGATTCCCTGTTATAAATTTGCAGATCTGTTTACTACAACTTGCATCTTTCACATGTCAATTGTCTCTGATGCTTGTTATTCTTGTTATAGTATTATTCTTTCTTTTCCCTTATATTGTTGGTTCTTTAAATAGGTAAATATTTCAAGTGAATATTTAGAGGCATTATGGTATTCTTGGTTTAGAAAGCTTTGATGTTTGTCTGGTCATCAGATCATTCAGATAGCTAATTAAAGCCTGCTGTTATGAACAATGTTGATGAAAGTCCTGTCTTTTGGTTTATTCTGTAAAGGGATGGAATTAATATATGAAAATCTGTTTACATTTCACAGCTCTAAGAAAGCATCATTCTTGATATTTTACATCGTCAATTAACTATCATATCGGTTTAGATGGAATTAGTTCACATATTGTTTTCCTTTATGGGTGAAATCTTTTGCAGGAACTCATATCTATCACTTAGAAATTATGTCTTCCTAGTTTTGTGTTTACAACTTTTGTGGTTGCGTTTGAATGGGTTCTTGTTTCTAATCGTTGGAATGTGAAGGGAAACCTGTAGTATAAGTTATTTAGGAAATCCTGTTCATGAATGAGTAGAGGAATAGATTACAAGTTGTTAGCAACAACGGCTACTTATTCCTATAGTAAATAATGCAATAATGCCATTATTTATAAACTTACTTTTAGAATGCCTGGTTCAGGCTAATGAACCTAAAATATATGAATTCCTAACAAACGATGATTTGCAGGATCATTCTTCACAACTTTTCATGAGAAGAGATAATAATGTTGAGTCCTTGGGCAGTCCTCGAAGTCGAAAGGTAAATTAATGCAGTTTTGAGTAGACTCAATGTAATTGATAGGCTACAAATGCCTCCTTTTTGCAGACCAAAATGTTGTGGTCCTTGCAATAGCTTAGCCATAAATGACTTTTGTGTATTTTTTGGTTAAATGGAAGCATTTTAAGTGGGCACTTAGAATCCAGGTAGAGTCAAGATTTTTCACCATGGATTTTGAGGGCAGTCATTTGAAATTTTAGGTCTAACTATGTTAATTCAAAAGTTTTTTTTTTGTTTTTTTGAAAATTTGTTAATTCAAAAGTTAGTGGATGAATTTTTCTCATGATACCTAAAATACCGCAGTTATAAATGTTCTGGAAAAATGTTAAGACTCACATTGTTGCCACCAGAAACATAATCATTTTATTTAAAGTGGTGCACATTGGGATATATTTTTTCACTCATTTATTGTATGATCATCTAAAAATCCTCTAGCTTTATTCTCCTTCTGTTGTACAAATCAAATCATTGTTGGTATGTTTTAGGTGTCAGCAAGATGGGCTCCAGATGAAGCATGCAGGCCTATTATTGATGATGCTCCAGTGTTTTATCCAACTGTTGAGGTAATCTTCTCTTTTGAGAGTAAGGATTTGATATCAAATCTTTTTTAGTTGATAATTCCTTCTGATTACACTACTTAGAATTAAGGATGTTCCATTTATTAGGAATTTGAAGACACACTTGCCTACATAGAAAAGATTCGTGCAGAAGCTGAATCATATGGTATATGTCGGATCGTTCCACCACCTTCTTGGACTCCACCTTGTCCTCTTAAAGAGAAAGATACATGGGGATGTGCTAAATTTTCAACTCGAATTCAGCAAGTTGACTTACTTCAAAATAGGGAGCCGATGAGAAAGAAAAGTAGAGGTCGAAAGCGGAAGCGGAGGAGACATTCAAGAATGGAAGCTACTAGGAGACGTGCCAATTCTAGTTCAGAATCTAATGTAACTTATGAGGCTGATGAGAAGTTTGGCTTCCATTCAGGATCAGACTTCACTCTTGAAGAATTTCAGAGATACGCAGATGAATTTAAGGAGATGTACTTTCGAAGGGACTGTGACAAGGATTCAAAGCCTCATGTGGATGAATACGGGAAATGGGAGCCGTCTTGGGAGGATATTGAAGGTGAATACTGGCGGATAGTAGAGCAGCCAACAGATGAGGTTGAGGTATGGAGCATGGTCATCTAATTGCTCCTCTTTCTTATAGATTTCTTTTATGGAAGTCCTTGTTTACTTCTATTGGACTTTGCTTTCACATTGCAGGTATATTATGGAGCTGACTTGGAAACAGGAGCATTTGGCAGTGGGTTTCCTAAGGCGTCATCTATGTTGACTGGAAGTGATGCATATATATATGCAATGTCAGGTTGGAACCTAAATAATTTCCCGCGCCTACAAGGTTCAGTGTTATCTTTTGAAGGGTGTGATATATCTGGAGTTTTAGTGCCATGGCTCTATGTTGGGATGTGCTTCTCATCATTTTGTTGGGTAAGTCAAAAAACTGCTAGAATTAGACTTCCTCTTAGATCGCATGATTAAAAATTACTCTGGAAATTTGTGTTTTTCAAGGATAAATGATATAGTCATATAGCAGTGCCCCACTCTTATTTTTGGTCGTTGTTTTAAAATTGTACAACATGAACTCTTATAGTTTTGAATTTGTCTGGCAGTATGGTGACCTCTTCTTGTAGGACAGTCTATGTTGCCACAGTGCAGGAATTTTATGTATTTACACCTCTAGCAGCTGAATAAACACTGGAATTGTGCTCCCTAATTTGTAAATTTTATGAAATATTTAGCATGAATTATGCTTTCTGCCCTTGCTGTCTGAGCTATATAGATTTAACTTTGTTTTAGAAAAGGGGAGTGAAAGTTTAAATAAGATTATCGAATGGCATGTATATTTTGGTCTCAGTCCAGTTAGAAGAAAAACATGCTAAATGACAATCCTAGGCTTTACCTGATGCTCTTATCTATATAGTAACTATTTCTATACCTTTTGAAGGTAAATATAAGAAGAATTTTGTCATTTTGTTAAAAACCTGATCTCATAGCCTCCTTTGTTTGCCTCTGTAAATTGTAATTTAATTTTTTAAACTTTTATTCGTTCAGTAAGTGTTAGATGTCTTTCAATTTCAAGATTTAACTAATTTTAAAGGTAGAGTATTTATAAGGCTTGTTTTATCTGTTTGAATGAGAACAGGATACATATGTACTGGCATAAATAGTCTCTTGTCTAAAATATGATTTGAGAAGACAGCAGCGAGGATTCCTATTGCATCTTGTTTGACAGTTTATTGAACTCCTGCCTTATGTGGCCAGTGTTGTCTGATCCTCTCTCGATTAGGGAGCCACATCTGGGAGGAATGTTCAAAAAGTTTTGGAAATAAATAGTAGTCTTAGGAAGGTTCATCTATGCTTTTGCTCCTTTCATCACTGTTTATATTTTAGGTCTAAAATTTGGAATATCATTCTGTTATTATAACATGTAAATAATATGCTTTATAGAAGACTTATTGTATAATTAAAAAAAAAAAATAGAAGAGGAAGAGTAGCTGCAATCCATGTTTGATAATTTGAATGCTGATATTTACTCATGCCTATTTTCTATTTCTTTTTCTCATTTTTCTGTATTATGGTTCAAGCAGCATGTTGAGGACCACCATCTGTATTCACTAAACTACATGCACTGGGGTGATCCAAAAATATGGTATGGTGTGCCTGGAAGCCATGCTTCCTCTTTGGAGGCTGCAATGAGAAAGCAACTGCCTGATTTGTTTGAAGAACAACCAGACTTACTTCATGAATTGGTGAGAAATATATTTGTTTTTACTTTTTATTTTATTTTATTTTCTCTGGACTGAAAATTTTTTCCTGTCACTTTTTTTTGCATATTTTATACACTTTTTTGTTGCTTCTTGAAGCTGTGTTACTATTCTCATTGGGTAGATGATGTAGAACAAGTACTCGTAAATCAAAATGTCAATTCCTCAAGTAGCTTCTTTTAATCCTGCATCACTAGACTTTTGTACAATTTAAGAAATGAATAATGGTAAAGTTTATTGTAATGTTGAACACCTGATTGTGCACTCGAACGTCTACCGAACGTGTAGGTCATAGACATGGAACTGCTGGACCTTGGGTTCCAAGGCATCAAAGGGATGGAAGAAAGAGGAATGGGTAGAAAAGAAAGGCATCTAGGTTGCTCTATCAGCATGCAGTTCATGTTTTTTATACTTGTTATTCTTATTCATAACCAAACCTTCTGTTGATATTCACACAGAGTCTCTTTGCGTTTAACTAAAATGACTGTATGGGAATAGAACCCCATTAAATCATCACTACTTGAAATTTCTGAACAAATACCTGTGCAAATGATTTTTTTAATGTCTTCAACTCTTTATTTCATTTTATTAAGTATTGTTTCCCCCTAAATGTTGTATCTGTTCCTTGTCATTCTCTCATTGCATATTTTTTTTATTCTTTTTATGTTTCATTAGCTTATTACATGCATTGACGTTTGCGATTCATCTTTGGGCAGGTTACTCAACTATCTCCTTCAGTTCTGAAAGCTGAGGGTGTACCAGTCTATCGAGCCGTACAACGTTCTGGGGAGTTTGTTCTTACCTTTCCGAGGGCATATCACTCTGGATTTAATTGTGGCTTCAACTGTGCAGAGGCAGTGAATGTTGCTCCTGTTGATTGGCTAGAACATGGTCAACATGCAGTTGAGCTCTACAGTGAGCAGCATCGCAAAACATCGCTGTCCCATGACAAGCTGCTCTTAGGATCGGCTAGGCAAGCTATTAAAGCTCTCAGGGAGTTATTTGTTCTTGGCAGAGAAACTCCAGGGAATTTGAGGTGGAATCGTGTCTGTGGGAAGGATGGAATGCTTACAAAGGCTGTTAGGGTATATTCTCTCTCTCTCTCTCTGACATAAAAAGAAAAATTATACAAAACTTTCTCATGCCATTATGTGTACTAATATATGTAAAATTATCACTTTTAACAGATGAGAGTGCAGATGGAGGAGAAAAGAGTAAAGTGCCTTCCCTCTCATTTACCCTTACTAAAGATGGAAAAAGATTTTGATTTGGAAAATGAGAAGGAATGTTTCTCTTGCTTCTACGACTTGCATCTATCTGCCTGCAGCTGCAAATGCTCTCCTGAACGATTCACATGTTTGAAACATGTAAAGAATTTCTGCTCATGCCAAGATGAAGACAGATTTGTCCTCCTTCGCTACACTATTGATGAATTGCAAATGCTAGTCAAAGCCTTGGAGGGAAGATTAGATGCTGTGAAAGTATGGGCATATGAAGATCTTGGGTTGGTTTCTGTTAATGATTGTGATGCTCATTTGTGTAAGTTGATTCAGGATAGTGAGGGATTAAATACTGAGCGTTCTCAACTAAGGGAAAATGGATCTTGTTCACCAAGAATGGAGAAAATGGTGGGAATTAATACTCCTTGCTCGGATGGTCATGTTTCTTCGGAAGTATTGCCATCAGAGTGCCAGCATGGGACTAAATTAAATGGTTCTCATGTCGCTTTGGATAGTCATAACAATGTCTTGAATGTTGGAGTTCTTGTCATGGAAAACAGAGTGAATTTAGAGCAGGATGCCTGCATTGACCTGAATCTTAATATTTTATCTGATCATACTGCAAGCAAGCCAATGTATGCTTGTGATAGCCCTAATAACAACAGTGTCACTGATGTTGAGACATTGTTACCCTTTTTTAAGAAAGAGAAAATTTGTGGCTTTGATGAAGGAAGAGAACCTGATCTAAAGAGGATCAAAAGAGATTGTAGCTCGTCAGTTTCTCGAGAATCTCCCAACAAATATCAGTGTTCAACTTCAAGGGTTTGTCAGGATTCTGATGGCTTTGATGGCAAGAAATTGTTTGGTGTTGAACTTCGGTTTCCACATTCCCAAGCAGGACAATCTAATACCTTGTTGAAGATGGAAAATTTCAACAGCTCAGATGTAAACGCATCTATGGCTGACCATGATGGTTCTATTACAAAGTTGAATTCTTCTGTTGAACCTTTAAATTTTGGATCTGTCATCTTTGGAAAACGATGGTGTAGCAAGCAGGCCATATTCCCAAAAGGTACGTGACAATTGAAATTAAAATTTTCAAATATTCTTTAATCCAAATTTTCTCTCTTGCTGATGGAAGGATTTTGTCCTATTATCTTGCATTCATGCTTGACTTTTTCAGGATTTAGAAGCCGTGTGAAGTACTTTAGTGTGCTTGACCCAACAAAGATTTCTAGCTACATCTCAGAAGTCTTAGATGCTGGGCTCCTTGGACCTCTATTTAAGGTGGGATTAGCTCTTGTTTGTCTACTTTTGTGATAAAGAGTTGCTTGTGGAACTCCAGTAATTAATAAAGGGGGACAAAAGCCAAAAAGAAGAAGAAAAAAACAAGAAGAAAAAAAACAAAGAGAGAGAGAGAAGGGAGTGATGTTTGGGACATAAGCTTACAAGCAACCAAAATTACACTATGAAGATTGTCACTGAGTTAGCCTGCATGTAGAACCTTACATCTTTTATTCTATATTTCAGGTTACTTTGGAAGGCTGCCCCACTGTAACCTTCTCAAATGTGTCAGTGGGGAAATGCTGGGAAATGGTGCTGGAGCAACTAAATCAAGAAATTCTAAGACGGAGCAACCTAGGGGAAAGACAGCTGCTTCCTTTGCAATCTCTGCAGAGCATCAATGGGCTTGAAATGTTTGGATTTCTCTCACCATCCATAATTCAGGTATAGATGCCTTTATGCAGATTAATATGATTAATTCAGCTGGTAGTTTTCATAACATCAGTTGATAAGTTGTGATATATTCTACATAACTACATCTGAAATGGCATGCATCTTGGGAGCAGTCTACAATGCTAATGCATTGCTTACAAGTTTGCTGCCTTATTTTTGTTCTATGCTATTGATAAAGGTTTTTCCAACTGCTCAACTTTTTGACATGTTTCAAGTTCCCCTAATGGTGCTTATCAGACTTGAATGCCTTAGCTAACAAATATGATCCCTTGTGTTTCTTATCATGATACTGGAATATGGTTTAGCAAATATGATGATGTGATAAACAGAAATGTCATTTATTAATCCTTAGCTAGCATGTACTCTACCACACCAATCCACATTAGTTTTAATTCACTCCGAGTCAAAAGCCTTTTAAGATCATTAAATTCTTATCACTAGATGCCAAATTGTTGCTTTGTTATTTTGGCCAGTGATGCCAAATTTCTTCTGAATCCTAGAATTTATTGTAGCTATAATAATACACACAATAAACCTGATCAAGTACCAAAAGGATAGTAGTGTGGCGATCTCTCTCACAAACACACCAAAGACCAGACACAGATAGTGAGGGGAAATTTTGCATAGAGCATACCTTCATGCAAAGCAGGCATGAATTCAGTTAGTAGTAAACAAACAAACATACTGACACCTAAATTTTATGTCTCGCTGTGTGTCTTATCACTTTAGTAGTGATATCTGAATTCAGTTATTTACTTCTTAATGAATTGCTCTCCTCCAGGCTATTGAAGCTCTGGATTCAAATCATCAATGCTTGGAATACTGGAATCACAAGACTACTAGCGATAGCAGTGAAGTTAAACAATATGCATTTAGATTGAGTTGCTCTGTAGGTGAAACAAAGCCGAAAGTTTTTGGTTTTGATTTGACGATGCACAATCAGGATGATCTAATAAGTCAGCATTCAGTTGATGAAGAGGTACAGGTAGTCCTAAGAGGACTATTCAAGAAGGCAAGTCCTGAAGAGTTGAACATAATGCATAGGATACTCTGCAGCGAGGCGCAAAGTGCTGAATGGAGAGTGGCATATGAAACGTTGACAGAGGAGATCCAGAAAACATGTAGATAAATTGAAGGTGGAGAAGCTTTAGAAAATAAGGTTATAAAGGAACTAACACGTTTTCTAGGTCATTCTTATTGAGAGCAGTTTTTTAGCTTAATTTTTCGACTTTCAGGTCCATTCTTTCAAGAAATCCATAAGGGGTACACAAAGGTCCCACATGCCTGAGGCACAATCATTGGCCATTTGCTTTAGAGTCTGTCATTGTTGATGCCTCTAACTTATTGTAGATAAGACTACTTTGTACCTTGGAAAATTTTGCTACCCTTACTGAAATAGATGTCTTTTTAGTAATTCCTATTTAGATCATCAGTTTTTTTTTTATTTAAATTTTTGATGCTGCACTCATATATCATGAAGGATAAGATTGATCAGAAAAACATTGCAGAGCTCATCCATGAAGGCTTAATTTTATTATGTTCTTTCTTTTTTTCACTTCTCATTGTTTTTCCAACCAAGCAAAGTCTTAATATTTAAGTGGACCAAAACATAAGGAAATTGTAAATGTTAACAACTAATTATTACAAACAGTAAATGTAATGAAGCAAAGGGACATAGAAAATGAGAACAATTCTGATTCTAATTCTTGATGAATGCCAGTATGAGGCAGAATACAAAGAATTAATGCAATATCATCTCAATTCTCAGACAAGGAAATGTACCCAAAGAACAGCAAAGAAAGGTACACGAAGAAAACAGTCAATGGAACAGTGATTAAGCCGAGATTAATACCAGAATTAAGCAAAACCCATCAGAGACCAAGAGGATTCCCATAAATCTTGATGGTCCAAACCACCCAAGGGATGAGCAACAAAACAAATGCAAACTCCCCATACAAGCAACCTGCATCCGACCCCTTCATATCCCCATCCCACAGCGGCTGAAATATTGGAGGTGGAGGCGGCAGTGGGGGGGCAAGGATAAGGCCCCTATCACCACCGTAGGCAGTGTAGTTGAGGAGCGAGGCAATGCCATGGACAGCAACGGCGGATGTGAGGTAAAGATCAGGGTAGGAAATCTGAGAGGCATCGAGAGTGAAGTTGGAGAGGGAAGTGTTGGTTATGAGGATGGATTTGGAAGGAAGTAAAGTTGGTAAGCGAGAGAAAGGCTTGAAGAGGGTGAGTTGTGAGAAAGTAAGGCGCTGGGGGACAATGTGGTAAGGGAGGATCAAAGGGTCAAAGGCAGCGGTGGAGGAAGTTGGGACTTGACCTGGGAGTGGGAAGAGATAATCATCGGAAGGGACGAAAAGGGTAGCTGAAAGTGGAAGCATGAAGACGTCAGAGGCTGAAAGCATGTTTGCCCAACTGTTGAAGTCCCCAGCTCCAATGAGAGCGTCAATGATGTTGTTCAGTTGGTGCTGATGCAGCGGAGGAGGTGGTGGCGGTGTTGGCGGTGGTGGTGGAAGTGGCCGATGCCGATGCTGATGCTTGGCAGCGAAAGGGGAAACGGGAAGGAGAATTAGGAGGAAAAAGAGGAGGAAAGAGAGAGAAGAGTACTCAGTCATCATGACTCATGACAGAAAGCTAGAGAGCTGATTCTGGTATCAGAAATAACTGACGCCTTCAGTCCTAACAAACTCTCCCCGCCAAAACTCCATTGTATGGCATTATAGTAATTAAACTGCCACTAATGGGGCACTCTTGGGTTTTACGTCTCTTACAAAATTTTTTATACATTTTTTCCATTTAAACTCTTTAAGGGTTTATATTTTCATATATTTTCTTTTTTTTTGGTTTTAATTTGTTTATCATGAATATTAAATATTATAACAAACATTTTTTGTCTTAACTATTTTTGTTTATTAAATACAAATTAACGATTAATTGATTAAAAATTTTAAAATTTTGATATTTAATCTTGAAAACTTTTAAAATTTTATTAATTTATATCACAAAATTGATTGATTTGATAAATTGAACAAAAAATGTTAAAATTAAAATTGATCTAATTAATTAATTTAATTGAACGTATCTTCCAATATTTTTATTAATTTAATTTAATTAATTTTATTTTAATGGAAAATTACTCACCTAAAATTTATTAAAAGACGGGTTTGGGTCTCCAATCGGGTCGGTTGGTGTCGACTTCTCTGTTGCAGCTGATAGTAATTATTCGTCCCTCATTTCTCACTTTCTATTCTCAAAAGCTTAGGAAGACAAGATGCAGGTAAGCCTTCCCCAATCAAAAACCCTAATTTCCTATCTTTATTTATTAATTTAAAAAAATTCAATCAAGATCTTCCCTATCTCTAATCCCTAACCTTGTTTATATATTTGAAACTCTCTTTGATAAAATGTTATCAGGCAAGCGATAGGTTTAATATCAATTCTCAGCTGGAACATCTCCAAGCTAAATACGTTGGAACCGGCCATGCTGATTTGAATAGATTGTTAGTTTCTGACACACCCTTTTTTTCCTTCTAATTTGTCTTTCTTTTTTAAGAAAAAAAAAAGAAATTTTGCTGATTTATTTTTTTTTCCTTCGTTGAATTGGATGGTAGTGAATGGGCAGTGAATATTCAACGCGATAGCTATGCATCGTATATAGGGCATTACCCAATGTTGGCTTTCTTTGCTGTGGCTGAAAATGAATCCATTGGAAGAGAGCGCTACAACTTCATGCAGGTAAAACAATTTCTTTATTTTTTGTTGGGTATTTTTGGATGAGGTAAGATGTTTGTTTGCCTTGCCTGCCATTTGGATTTGTGTGAGGTTTGGACAAAATTATCTGGGTTTGGAATTTGATGGGATATGAAGCTATGGGTGCTCTTTTCTTTTCATTTTTTCCCTTGGGATTTGACTACGCTGCTGTTGGGTTTCAAAATGGTAGCTTTGTGTTCCAAGAGACCAGTAGTGTTTACAACTGAAAGAGAGTTATTTGGTTTAATCTCTAAGTGCTGCAAGGATAGGAGTATCCCAAGGATGTGTGGAAACAACATATGATATATGGGTTGAAAGTTTGCCTTAGGGTGAACAAAGTATAACACTTTATCCATGTTGTTGAGTGCCAATAGTTGGGAATTGGGATAATGTTTTGTTGAGTTGTGGTAGTTCTATTCTATCCTGTAGGGGATGTGTAGAGTAGTTGCACATCTTGCACACAAGTGGATGTCACATTGCCCTTCACAAGTTACTCTTACTAATGAACATTATGAGGTACATCCTATACCATAGATGGGACTCTTCAATACGTTCTGGACATACTAGCGGCTGTTCTGATTGGTATCCACTTGTCTCTATTCATCAAGTATGCTGAACAATCTGTATCTTTTGGGGTATTGGTCCTGAGCTACTGGTCATTCCCATTAGTTGTAGGAATGAGTCTAATTTATATCATCCTACTAATGATGAACCAAAACTCAACATCTTGGTTGGCTAAAGGAGTTTCATTTTATTTCAGATGTTTAGTGATGTATATCGAAATACTTAGTGATAAATGCCATTAGTTGGATTCATTTTGTTGCTCTTGTTTACTTGAAATTGCTAAGGATTGTCCAATCCCTGAAGTGAATTACATTCAGATTAGCAGCAGGGAATAATTAGCTTCAAACCCTCATGACTCCTCTCTTTTAAAGGTCTCAGCTGCAGTGTTCTATTTCCTTTTGCTTTGGTTTTCATTTGCCTGCCAAACCAATTTTAGGTGTAGATCTTTTTGCTTTGGTTTTCTCTCTGTGTGTGTGTGTGTGTGTGTGATAGATTCTAGGTATAGTAAATATCTAAATCATATGTAGAAAAAGCTTGTATATGTATGTGTACAGTTGTGATAATGATGATCCTGCAGACTACTCCAAATTTATGATACTTATCCCCATGTTAAAATCCTAGAGGTTTAAATATGTTGGTAAGGTAGTGCAGCTAATCTTGCTTCCTCTGTGCATACTAGCTTGTCATGTTGTTGTTTGATTGAATTGCCCTTTTCTTTCCTACTTAGTGCTAAGCAGCTAAGTTACTAACACTACTTGTTGGTTCAATTTGTCTTACCATCTTACCTTCTCGTTTCATGTAATGAAGTGGAATTTGGTTCTAGAAATGGTTAAACACCCTGTTCCTTCCCTTTATAAGCTTTACTTTTTTCTTCCATTTATAGTATTTTCTACCTTTTGTTAGACTATTGTTCAACTTTATTTTTGGTTTATCCAAACTGTATACTCCTACTCTTATGTGATTTTATTGATATGATGACTCAAGCCTTTAGTAGGAGGAGTCTGAATTTTGTATTAAAGCATATCATTGTTATTTGAAAACCCATTTGGAGGCAATGAAGCCAAGTTATGGGTTGTAATATAGCTGTCCTACAAATGCCACAAATATTTCAGGGCATTTGAACAGTTAAACCTTGCACATGACATACAGTACGAAAATCAATTAATCTCTATCTCTTTTAATGTGTATATGTGTGCTAGAATCACCATCTTCTCCATGTGTACTTATTCTAAGATATAAGCTTTTTTTTTTTTTCTTGATGTGATAGTCGAATATTATATTGTTAGAGGTTGCATGTTGTGAATAGCTTGGCAATCTTCTTCTTGTTTCATTTTCTCTCCTTTTTTCTTTTATTTTTTCTGGCTTAAACGTTATTGTAAGGTATGATTATTTCCGATCTTTATGTACAGAAAATGCTACTGCCTTGTGGTCTGCCTCCTGAAAGAGAAGATGATTAAAAACTGGTGGTTGGGCTATGCAGTGAAATGTTAGGAAGTCCAAGCTCTTCCCATCTGGCTGGAGAGTTTTCTGATTGAATATCCATCAATGTGTTTGTCTTGAAATGTGAAGTTATGTCCTGCTGGTGAATGTCATATGATTTTGGTGAAAAATGACCTAACATTGTAGCCTTTATTCCTAGCATAGATTTGTGGAATTGTAGAACATCTGTAGTTCTTGAATGTGCCTTACCAGCATGATAAAATTAAAAAAAAACCTTACAAATCAGTGACTTATTTTGTTGCCCCAGTGTACTCCCTAGCATTGATTTGTTAAAAATGCTACTTACTTTGATATTTTAATTTTAAAACATATTACTTCTTAAATTTTCCTTATATTTTGATAATAAGGATTGCTAAGCAAACCTATTGCATTGGTTTTGAAAAAGTTAAAACTATAACTATGAACAAGCCAACAAGGATGCAGCTGCTAATAACAACTTTCACCAGGTCTGCTGAAAACAGAGATTGCTGAGCAAACCAAATCAGTAACGCTTACATCTCTCATTTCCTTCCTACCAGACATAGCCTCAGTGAATAAAATGCTTTCCTCTGTTTCAATCACCTTTATAAAAGGGAAGTAACAGAAGAATAAATTTCAGCATGGGCAATTGGCTGTGTAGGCCAAGAACTAGGAGTACATTTCCACCATAACAATAAAAAAATTGGAGACTATAGGCACTCCAATCGTATAACAAGCAACTGTTTACAAGATGAACACCATTTAAGTTGGAAAATCATGACAAATTAAGAAAAATTAAACCAAAGATGTTTGTTTGTAATTACATATAAGGATGGTATGTGCACTCGAAGACTCATTGCAAAATGACAAGTGTTATGAATCTTTGTGAAGGTGAATTCAAGTGAGGTCATTTTCATCCAGTTGTTCTTCCTCGTTAGCAGCATCGGTCTTAAACGCACTAACATCACCAGTAGGCAACTTTCTTGCAAGCTTTATGATCTGCAGCCAATTTCATTTCAGTCAAATGTATGCAATTGAGTGAATTGCAAGTCCCACCCCATTGGCTATATCCACTTTCTAAGATTAACATGAAATGCAAATGGATAATTCAAAAGCAATCAAGATTGTCATTAGATTAACATGAGATGCAAGTCCCGCCCCATTTACTATATCCACTTTGTAAGCTTAAATATGTGATTTTAAGTATTGCTGAAGACTGCACAGTTTTAGGCATATAAAACCAGCCATGGTTGCATAAGTCAGATCTATCTTCAATATGTGATTAAGCCCAACCGTCATGTGCAGAAGATAAAATGTCTTAATTATATCATCAACAATGTTATGAGAGAGGATCATGCATTTCCAAACACAAAGGTGCAAGTAGTCAAAAAATTTACCACATTGTCAAGATTGGAAATAGCACTAGACTGAGCCACACGTTTGATTTCTTCTACATCACCTTCCGTATAAGCAGAAAGAAGTTTACTAGCACAGCGGTTCTGATCACTTCCTAAAAACGCATCAATTCTGAAAGATCCAAAGATAATAATATTTTTGATCACCTTTTTCTCACAAGAAAGTCATTATACAGGATAAAGATAGACCCCAAAAAACGAAAATCAAAGTACTATTGATTTGTAGATGCCTTCTGCTACTGCATTAAAGATTGTTGTGCTAACAAGATCAGGTACTTGAAAGCCATAAATCACAGCCCAAAGTTAGTTAATATATGAGTACTATGAATAAGTCAATACATAGTGTTACAAAAAGGTTGCTGAGAGAGAACTGCACTTACTGAGAGCAGTCATTGTAGCACTTTTCTGCTTGCTTGAAGTCATGAGCATAAAGATACACAATAATTGCACTAAGATATGCCTGAAATTTTATAAAAGAAAAAAATATTAGAGTTAATGTTATTTTTATTGGCAAAGCTTCCCTACATTAAAAAAAAAAGACCTGGTGCAAAACAAGTAAAAAGAACAGTAGCCACATCTGCAACAGATGATTGCAAGTAAGGGAGATTTTAACACCACAGACTTTTAAAGACATGCATGGATGTAGAGAGAGGTCAGCAACAATTACCATACTTCTCGAGAAAAAACTATCAGCTGAATTAGAAAACAAAGAGAAAAGGAATGGCGAATGACCGGATACTAGTAATACAAGCAAATGATTTGGGTGCATGATATAAAGCCGCACCTTGCATTGACTATTTCGAGCATTGCACTTGTCAGCTGCTAAGCCCAATCTCAAAAGGAAAGCTGCAGCATCTGTGTACCTGAGGATAACAAAACCATAAATAATGCCCATTCATATTAGGTTTGCTTACATATGCAAACAAGGTAATTTCCTATAAACAGATTTTCCAAATTTACAGGCAGTTCAACACATACAACAGAAATCTTACAAGTGGTCATGAGTCCAGTGCCACCACATGGGCAGTTTCTTGCAAAACCATAAGAACAAGGAAGTACTAATCGGACCCTACAACCAAGCAAAGGCCAAAAATTGGCTTGACAAATAGCATCACAATTCACTAGCTTAAGTCTACTCAACCTGAACTCCCTAGTTCTAGACAGCCACATCAATGCATTTAAAATCTGTATTAGACTACGAACTAATGATGATATGCTTGCAAAAACAAAATCGATGGTCCAGTTTCTGTTCTTTTTCCTCTTTTATTTTCAGAAACAGCAGCATTCAAATTTTAAGAATATATTAGACATATGACGCACAAGAACATCACTTTTATTTTCTCTATCATATAAAGAAGGATTTAATACATATAAACATTATATGTATCTCAATATACTACAAAGAAGCAAACCCTTACTTCTCAAGCTTTACATAAACACTAGTGGCAGCACGATATAGATCAAAGGCCATTTGTTCCCTTCCATCATCTTCAAGAATAACACAAGCATCAGTATACAGTTGAATGGCATCATCAGGCAAAGCATCCTCCAAAGCACTACAAAAGGAAAAAAAAATACTAAAAGAATTAAAAAAAGAAAAATAAACTATGATTGTGATGTCAATGGTCAGGCGGCTGGTAAGCTATATTGATGCATAAGAAAGAAAGACAAAAAATTAAGAAGAGTTTAATTATATTATTTACAATAAACAAGAAAATATCATGAAATAATCCAAAACCAACAAAAGCAATTCTAACTATTAGTTACTAGTGTTTGCCAGCCTATTTGAATCAAATGGCATATTCATATATCCATAATGTGGCGCAACAAGATACTATTATGGCATTGAAAAGTTTAAAGAATTTGACTTCAGTTGACCATATAAGATCAAGCAAAAAACTTAAGCAGTTCAACTTTGATTGAAGTTAAAAAACATTATGTCAAGCTTCCAACAAATGTCTCTAAGCAGGATTACTAGTTGTAATGGCAAATCTCACCTGGAAATCATAGAGCTCAAAAGATGAACAATCCGAATTCCAACAAAAAGGTTTAAGCAATGTCCTTACCGTGCTCCCTTGGCCAGTGCATCAGATGCAGGTTGTGGTCTGTCACACTGCATGTATAGCTCAGATGCCTTTCTATAAAAGTCAATAACTTCAGTCCAGTTGCGTAGTTCCTTTGCTAGAGCAGCAGCAGACTCCATGTGCTTAGCAGCATCCCAAGGCCTGATTTGCTTATAAAGGATGTGACAAGGGAGAAATGTTCACTTCTTGGGCACAAGTGCAGATCCATTCGGAATCGGGCTACAATTGGGGACGTAAACCCTCTCTTATCACATCCCCATCTCAAGATTCAAATTTCTGACCTCCAAGTTGAAGTCTCGAAGTTTTAACCATTTGAGCATGGGATACATGCTAGATAATAATAATAAAAAAAAAGAACAGAAAAACAAAAAAATGAAACAATGAAAAAGTTAAAGAAACTAATAAGGATACGAGGATAGCATCTCTTGTCCTTGTGAAGCTTTCTCGAATGCCACCTTTGCTTTCTCATAATTTCTTGCAACTCGAAATCCATTGGCTACAAGTAGATAAAATCCAAAAAAAAAAAAAATCCAAAAGCATTACCAACTTTGTTCATACAAAAAATCCAATCAATGAAGAAAGGCCCCAAAAGCATGGAAATTACATAGTAAGAATCCAAAAAAAAAAAAATCCCATTTTTCAGATAAAATCTTAGAGGTTGAATAATGGGTTAGATAGCATTACCAGCTTGCTCATACAAAACAGTGGCACTTTTCCAATCAGCACTCCACCTTGTAAGACTCAGCTTTGTTCTACACATACAGACAGAGGAAAAAGAAAAGTTGGGTCAGGCTGATTAATTGACTTTGCCGCCAAACCAATATGATAAATCAACACTAAAAGGGATGGGATCGGATATCAAATAAAAAAGTTGAAATCCAAGAATCTTAAGTGGTAATTTACAACACATTCTTCTACAAATATACAAGTAAGATATTTGTAAAGAGAGGGGAGAGAGGCTTACAGCTTGTCGGCTTTGGAGATGAGCTTGTTGGGATCGGAAGTGGACATGGCGTCGGAGTGATTGGAATTGGACGGAACCTATAAAGTAAAACTATAAAAAGTGTAAAACCAATCCACCCGCCTCTACTCTCTGAACTAACTTTGGTTTCAAACTTTTGGATTAGCTTTGGGTTTAGAATTTGGGGGTTGGCCCTGATGCTTCATCCCCTCCTTCCCTTCCCATTCAAGCATGGGTTCGGGTATCCGGACCTACTTGTCTCAATATAAAAGAACTCAAGCGGGTTTGAGACGGGTCTAAATAAAGAGCTTGCTACCCATTTCGAATTCGAGATTTAATACCGACTGCTTTTTAGTTATTTAAATTTTGATTTTAAAATTTTATTTGTTGTTAATTATGAATTTTAATTTTCGTTTGATTAGATGTGAGTAATTCTTTGTTTTTTTTTTTAAGTTTTGAGACTTAAAAATTGAGTATTTATCGGATAGTACTTATTGAATTTGGATAAGATTGAAGTAATAATTTTTTAAAATTAAAAAAATATTTATAAAATTTGAGTGTTTAGATAAATGATAAAATTTGAAAATAAAAAATAAAAAATAATTAATATCTTATTATTGTTATTCTTAACCCTCATTTCCTTGATAAACATGAAGCATCAATGTATTTGGACTTAACATTTTCCTCAAGTCATCCACTTTTAGTTGAAAGTTGTAAATATCTTACGGTATAAAATTATACAATTGTAATATTAATTTAAAAAATCAACATAAAATCAATACATAAATATCTTTTCTTTTAAAAATTATAGAATAAAAATAAAATAAAACACAATTTAAGATGAATTTGAGTAATTTTATATGTTTTCCTGTGTGTGTAAATAAAAAAACACAAAAATATCTATATTACTTATATATAACGACAATATATACATTACTTGGAGAAAATTAACTCACTAAAACCGCATAAAAAAATCAAATGAGTTACATAAATAATATAACACTAATTAATTATTTTTTTCATTACAAATTAAAATTTGAATATAATTTTAATAGGACATGAAATAAGTAGAGATGTCCATAAATCAGACCAAACTTCGTGTGCCAGAAGCAGAGTAGGAAATTCATCTCACAGAGGTCAGGTTAGCACGCTTGTTAAGAGGGTGGCTCTGATGCACCAGGTGGTAAGGCGGTTCGAGAAAGGGATCAGAAGGCCCGAGCCATCCCTCGAGGTTCACCCTGCAATGTTTAGAAAGCTGATCCATGATGGTTCCACTGCATTATGCCCTTGGACTGAATCAATCACTTGGCAGTACTTTAATAGCAATTGATGGAAGTCATTTGTAACTATAATAGGAGTCACAAAGAAGGAAGCATTATTTTTCTTGTAAGAAGGTTGTCCTTGTTCTTCCACTAGATTGAAAGGCAATGTGTGCATTGGCCGAACATGTCTAAGTCAACACGTACATAGGCGCAAAATCATTGCATCTTCCTGGCTGGCAATCACTCAGAAATTCATCAAAACAATTTATCTCTTCAAACCCACAATTCATTTCACCCTTCTTTCTTCATCTATCAGATATTTTCATCATGGGAAATTTGTGCTCAGTCTCAATCTCAATGGAGGGCACTGTCTCTCGTTGCTGGGATTGCGTTGCTCGACAAGCAAGTTACACATGCAAGCTTGAAGATAATCTTAAAGCTCTGAGTGTGGAAGGGGCCAAACTGAAAGCTCGAAGGGATGACGTGAACCGGAGGGTAGATCTTGCTGAACAACAACGTATGAAGCCGCTCAACGAAGTTCAACTCTGGCTTTCAAGTGTGCAGACTGCGGAAGCAGAAGCTGAGGTGTTGATCAAAGATGGTCCTCAACAAATTCAGAAATTATGTTTTGCTGGCTGCTTCTCCAAGAATTGTAAGTCTAGCT
>NW_018397274.1:352702-356715 GCF_002168275.2 Theobroma umbraticum
GAGAACAGGCATCTATGCCTATAAAAGATGACCCTCCTTATCCAACAGAAATAAAAAAAACCAGTAATATCTCTCCTTCTTCTTCCTCAAACATCTTCCAAGTTTTCCTTTTAATAACTATTTTCCTGCAAAAAAAATATTATAGAAGTTTAATAATCTTGTTATACTCCGGTGAGTGCTCAGTGGATTGATTTCGTCAGTGCAAAACGCCATCAATCATTGGGCTTCATTGTATTCTTCGAGGTTTATACGCCGTAACTCTTTTGCACACATACAAGTGGGGGCGAATAAAACCTTAAAGATAGTGGCATTGATACACGCTTTGAAGTCAATTTTTAAGTTTTTCAGTTTGGTGTTCTAACAAGGTATTGAGTGTTTTGTTTTTAGAAAATATGGAGGGTTTAGAGAAGCTAGAAATTACGGAGTGTGACAGCATAGAAGAGGTGGTAACAAGGAATATAGAGAAGGAATTAGGGGAAAGCAGAATGAGACAAACCTCGTCGCTCTTTCCCACTAATAGTAATACTATCACTCCTCGCTTTCATGCACTGAGCAAGGTTTCAATAGACAAATGTCGCAAGTTGAGGAATCTGACATGGCTGATTTTTGCTCCAAATCTGACGGCGCTTCAGGTAGGTTTGTGCCCAAGAATGGAAGAAATAGTAAGTGAAGTGAGTAAAGCTGAAAATGTGGTTGGAATTTCGAATCCAAGCCCATTTGCTAAGCTAGAAAGGCTTTGGTTAGAAGTTGTACCTGAACTGAAAAGCATATACTGGGATGCCCTACCCTTCCCATGCTTGAGAGAAATCGCAGTACGGGACTGCCCAAAACTGAAGAAGCTTCCGCTCAACTGTGGCAGTGCAAAGGGGAATCAAATCAGCATTGTAGGAAGAGAAGAGTGGTGGAAAGAGGTTCAATGGAAGGATGAAGTCACTCGATCTACTTTTTTACCCTCTTTCAAACTTCTATCATGATGGAAAGAGCTAGACTGGAAGGATGAAGCCAATCTAAATGCTCTTGACATCCTATTCTAAAGACCACAGAGGAGAGAGGTGCGTGATGTTTCAGAAGCAATTTTTCCTTTATTTTTCTCTCTCTCATATTATCATTGTGTTCAAAGGTGAGATGGCATGCTAACTGTTTGCTATGGTAAGGTCTCTAAAATTCCTATCCTAGTAGCATTTTTATTTATTCATCAATCATTCTAATCTTCTTACAACTACACTAATCGCTTCTGTTTCTTTACTCATTTTAAAAGTTTAAACTATCTCCAACACGACTCATAATAAGATCAGAATCTTCAAATTTTCTATTGAACAAAGAATAATGCAATATCTTCAACGAAATTATGTGGTATAGAAATAGAATTTTGAAGGGCTGGTACTTGGGAATGGATTCTTTTATCATGCACAATCGTCTGCTTGATCTGGTTTACATAAATGACATTGGAAAATTCAGGATTAATGCTCTTAATACAAAATAATCGGTACATTTATGCTACACACCAAATACAGTATTTAAGGCTAATGCATCATAATTATGTGACATGAATTGAATTTCCAAGAATTCAGATGTTATACAAGAAAAGAAAAACAACCTTCTGCATTAATAAAGGCTTCAACATTCTGGTTTACAATGTTAATTCATCTAGTATGGCAACTCTAAATTTTCCTTTCCTTGCTTGGAAGGACCCCGTAATTTTCAATTCTTCATCGTCTTCATTACATGTACAGCAAACACAACATCTTTGGGAACAACTATAGAAGCACTAACAAATTTTTCTGCACGTTTGCATGTCTTCTTATTCTTTTTTGGCGGCAGAGACTGGTGCGTGGACAAGTCAATCAGCCTGATGATAGCTATATGTATTTTGAAATCAACATGGAAAGAAAGGAGGGATGCTGGAAAAGGCTAGAATGGGAGGAGAGGATTTATGTCTAATAAATTTCCAGAGTTATGATCTAGAGAAGCAGAAAACAATGAAGAACTCAAATGCAATAATAGATCACAAAGTGTTGTTGCCTTCTACTCTTCTCATCACAATTTTAGTTTGCCTTGGACCTTTGAGATTGAAATTTGTATGCTCTGTTTTGTGTGGTTGTCTTGCTTTTATCATATCCTAAACTTGATTTGTTAGGCAAAATTTTTATTCATATCTATCATTTGATATTTCTCGACCAAAATGAAACAAGATTTAGACTTGTTTTTATGCAAATCGCTGCTTACTGCATTTTAGTTCTTGTCGTGAGGTTTGCCATCTAAATCATCATTGCTTGCTGCATTTGGTACAGTGAAGGTCAGAAGCTGACTGACGACGAGGCTTGCACTTTTAAACGATAGTTAAACGATAGATACACTTTCTGTCTACATAAAAGAGTTAGTTCTATCAGCTGAATTAGAAAACAAAGAGAAAGGAATGACAAATGAATGGATATCCAGTAATACAGGCAGATACTTTGGGTGCATAATATAAAGTCACACCTTGCATTGACTGTTTAGAGCATTGCACTTGTCAGCTGCTAAGCCCAATCTCCAAAAGGAAAGCTGCAGCATCTGTGTACCTGAGGATAACAAAACCATCAATAATGCCTATTCACATAAGGTTTGCTTACATATGCAAACAAGGTACTTGCCTATAAACAGATTTTCCAACTTTACAGGCAGTTCAACACATACAACAGCAATCTTATGTGCGGTCATGAGCCCAGTGCCAAAACATGGGCATTACCTGCAATCTGAGAGTTCTAAACTTGTCTTCAAACAAGAGTCTCCATGTGGTGTCTGAGGGAATTTTAGAATTGGTTTCACTAGAGTGCCTCCATCTACAAGGGACAAACATAACAGAGTTGCCAATTCAGTTTCATAGATTGTCAAAACTGCGATATTTGGACTTGGGGAGGACACCAATCTGTAGAAAATCACATGACAATAGATATGTAAATTTTCAAAGCTGCAAATGTTCAGAATGTATCCAATCAATAGATGCGATGATAAAATAGACAGTGTCCCAAATGGAGGTATTGAAGGTTTAACAGAGGAATTGAATGTGCCATGCACACAAATAAAAACTGTTTTGGCTCTTGAAAGCCTCTTAATACTGTGTGTAATCAGGCATTGTAAATGTCACACTAACACCAATCACAATCGAACGCAAATGAAGAAGTTAAAAGCAATGGAAACTAGGCGTGCTTGGTCTTACTCTTTAGGAGTTCCTTTCCTTTTGCACAAAACAATAAAAAAGGAATCTGAAGCTTACAATATCCTATTCCTATAATTTCTCGACCAAGATCAGAAGGCTCCTTAATTTTATCTTCTCTTTTTATTTTTTCTCATTCTTGGATCCTTGTTAAATATAAAGCATTATGATTAGGCAAGTAATTTAAGTAAATAAAGATTCCATTATCGAAACTATGAAAACAGACACGGGTTCTTGGACACCCTGTTTTGGGTATTCGGACCTATTTGACTGGATACGTAGAATTCCAACAAATTTGAGTCGGGTTTAAATAGAGAGTTCGCTACCCGTTTTAAATTTCGGAATATGATACCATATGTATGATACCATATCATCTCTAAAAAAATTATGAGTGCTTTAAGTTTTTTAAATTATTAGTTTATTCAATTTAAAAATTCATTTGTCATTAATTATGAGTGAATTTTAATTTTAATTTTAATTTTATAATTATTAATAAATTGCAAATATCAAATTTGGTGTAAATTTCTTTCTTACTTGGATTAGGTTTGGGTCAGGTATAGATGAACTAGATAGATTTGAAAAATCGAATATTTAATTTAACAGGTTCGAATATATAAAGAATATTATTTATCTAATTTGAGCAAGATTCGGTTATTAATAACTTTTAAACAATAATAATGCATTTATAAGATTTGAATATTTAGATAAATGATAACAACCTTCATTACATGTACAGCAAACACAACATCTTTGGGAACAACTATGGAAGCACTAACAAATTTTTCTGCACGTTTGCATGTCTTCTTATTCTTTGGGC
>NW_018397274.1:356725-358950 GCF_002168275.2 Theobroma umbraticum
TGGACAAGTCAATCAGCCTGATGATAGCTATATGTATTTTGAAATCAACATCGAAAGAAAGGAGGGATGCTGGAAAGGGCTAGAATGGGAGGAGAGGATTTATATCTAATAAATTTCCAGAGTTATGATCTTGAGAAGCAGAAAACAATGAAGAACTCAAATGCAATAACAGATCACAAAGTGTTGTTGCCTTTTACTCTTCTCATCACAATTTTAGTTTGCATTGGACCTTTGAGATTGTAATTTGTATGCTTTGTTTTAGGATGTATGTTCTTTGGGCAGAGACTGGTGCAGGGGCATGTCAATCAGTTTGATGATAGCTACATGTATTTTGAAATCAACATTGCAAGAAAGAAGGGATGCCGGAAAGAGCTAGAATGGGAGGATTTAGGTCTAATAAATTTCTGGAGTTCTGATCTTGAGGAGTAGAAAACAATGAAGAACTCAAATGTAATAGATCACAGAATATTGTTGCTTTTTTCTTTTCTCTTGAAAATTTTACTTTGCCTTGGACCTTTGAGACTGTAATTTGTATGTTTTATTTTGTGTGGTTGTCTTCTTTATATCATATCCTAAATTTGATTTGTTTGGCAAAATTTTTACTTGATGTTCTTAACAGACAATCTCTATGCCATTGATTAGATGAGGTAAGTGATTAGATAGAAAGTATTAAATGTTAAATATAAATTCTTATGATTAGGTAAGTGATAGTAAGCTAAGAAACATTCCATCTTCAAAACTATGAGCATAGACATTAAAGACGCAAGAAAAATCCGAGAAAATCATTTCGAAAAGAAAATACTAGTATTACTTTTCTTGTTAGAAGGTTGACCTTATTCTTCCACTACATTGAAAGCAATGCATCCATTAATGAGTCAATCTAACTTATTTTAGGACCAACCAATCACTGCTGCAGCTAATAAATAGTTCTAATGCTAATGGCTCTAAAAGTCTTAAGTCAATACATTACTGCAAAAGAATTAGTCTAAGTCAATATTATTAGTTGCATCTTCCTCCACTCAAAAATTCATCAAAACAATTACTCTCCTCAAGCCCATACTTCATTTCATTCTTCTTTCTTCGTCTATCAAATATTTTAATCACTAAACCAGTTAATAAAAATATAAATAATAGAATATTAATCAGTTATCTTTATCCATTACAAATTAAAATTTGAATCTAATTCTAACAGGATGTGAAATAAGTAGAGATGACCAAAAATTGAACCAAACTGTTTGTACCAGAAGAAGAGCAGAAAGAGGCCAAATTAGGTCGCATGTTGAGAGCATGGCTCTCATGCACCAGGTTGTGGGGTGGTTCAAGAAAGGGATCAAAAGGGCCGAGCCATCCTTCAAGGTTCACCCTGCAATGTTTAGAAAGCTGATCCATGATGATTCCACTGCATTATGCCCATGGTCTGAAATTTTGAGTCAATCACTTAGCAGGACTAGCTTAATGTAGATTGTTTTGTTTTTAAGTTGTTATGTAAGGGTATGGTAATGGTAATTTATATTAGCCTTTATAACTTGGTCTATTAAACCAACAGGACAGGAATATTTTTATGTCAAACAGATGACAGAATTTCTACCAAGGATAAATGGAGCTTTATGTCCAACCGGACAACCTATCTCTGATGCCAATCCGTGGTAGTTTTTTTCACTTATCTTAACAAAAAATTTCTTTGGCAGTTCAAATTGTTAGTCAGAAGGCTGTCCTTTTTCTGCCACTAGATTGAAAAGCAATGTGTATATTGGTCAACAAAGTCTAAAGATTGCCTGGTCAATATGTACATAGGCGCAAAAGCATTGCATCTTCCTTACTGGCAATCACTCAGAAATTCATCAAAACAATTAATCTCCTCAAACCCACAATTCATTTCATTCTTCTTTCTTCATCTATCAGATATTTTGATCATGGGAAATTTGTGGTCAGTCTCAATCTCAACGGAGGACACTGTCTCTCGATGCTGGGATTGCATTGCTGGACAAGCAAGTTACACATGTAAGCTTGAAGAAAATCTTGAAGCACTGAGGGTGGAATTGGATACTCTGAAAGCGCGAAAGGATGACGTGAATCAGAAGGTAGATCTGGCTGAACAAAAACGTATGACATGGCTCAGCGAAGTTAGTCTTTGGCTTTCAAGGGTGCAGACTGCAGAAGCAGGTGCTGAGCAACTGATCAAAGATGGTCCTCAAGAAATTCAGAAATTATGTTTTGCTGGCTGC
>NW_018397274.1:358960-426373 GCF_002168275.2 Theobroma umbraticum
ATTGTAAGTCTAGCTACAACTTTGGTAAATAAGTGAGTAGAAAACTTGCAGAAATAGTTGATCTAAAGAATCAGGGAGTTTTTGAAAGGGTAGCTGAGAATCAACGTGCAGCCCAAGTGGATGTAAGACCTACCGGAACCGCAGTAGGTTTGGAACCGACATTTGATAAAACCTGGCGTTTACTTGAACAAAACAATGTGGGTATTATTGGTTTACATGGCTTGGGAGGAGTAGGTAAAACAAAACTCTTGACCCAAATTAACAACAAGTTAAGCAATGACCTAATGGGTTATGATGTTGTAATTTGGGTGGTGGTGTCTAAAGATCACTACATCGAAACGGTTCAAGAAAAAATTGGTCAAAAGCTTAGCCTTTCACATGATGAGACATGGAAGAATAAAAGTTTTGATGAGAAAGCTGTAGAAATTAGGAAAGTTTTGAGCAAAAAAAAGTTTGTTATGCTGTTGGATGATGTGTGGGAGCGGGTGGATTTGATCAAAGTTGGCATACCTGAACCGGATCAGGAAAATTGTTCTAAATTAATTTTTACGACTCGCTCTTTAGATGTATGTGGACAAATGGGAGCTCATAAGAATATCAAAGTAGAGTGTTTAAGCAAAGCTGATGCTTGGAAATTGTTTGAAGAGAAGGTTGGAGAAGAAACCCTTAACAGCCATCCAGCAATTCGAGGGCTGGCTAAACAAGTAGCTGCAAATTGTGGAGGACTACCTCTTGCACTGATTACAATTGGTCGCGCCATGGCTTACAGCACGATGCCTAAACACTGGGAACATGCAATTAAGGTTTTGGAAGAGTTTCCGCATAAATTAGCAAGCATGGATAAAGAGGTGTATTCTCTTTTAAAATTTAGTTATGATAACTTACCTACAGACACTATGAGATCTTGCCTTTTGTACTGTAGTTTGTATCCCAAAGATTTTGAAATTCCCATCGATGAGCTGAAAGATTATTGGTTTTGCGAGGGAATTTTGGATGAATCTGACAACATAATTGATGCTCGAATGCAAGGGGAGGACATTATCAAGCATCTTGTTAATGCTTGTTTATTAGAAAGATGTGGAGATTTTGCAAATCGCGTAAAGATGCATGATGTGATTTGTGACATGGCTTTATGGATAGCTCGTGAGTGTGAAGCACTTGAGAAGAGATTTTTCGTAAGAACAGGGGTAAGATCAATTAAGGTAGTTGACGATGAAAATTGGAAAGTTGTAAGAATGTCATTGGCGTATGGTCGAATTGAAGATCTAGAAGGAACACCTACATGCCCTAATCTTCAAACTCTATTTCTCAACAATAACCAGTTGAAGGTGATTAGGGATGGTTTCTTCCAATTTATGCACAATCTGAAAGTTCTAAACTTGTCATCAAACCACTCCCTATGTGAGTTGCCACAGGGAATTTCAGAACTGGTTTCACTAGAGTGTCTCGATCTACAAAAGACAAAAATAACTGAGTTGCCAATTCAGCTTAAGAAGTTGTCAAAACTGAAATATTTGGACTTGAGGGGGACAATCTGTCTCTTTAAAATCCCACGACAATTGATACGTAAATTTTCTATGTTGCAGATATTCAAAATTTTTCCAATCAATGTTTCCAGGGCTGACATAGACAGTGTCCTAAACAGAGGTAGTGAAAGTTTAATAGAGGAATTGAAATTCTTGCAACATTTGAATGTGCTGTGGATGGAAATAAACACTGATGTTGCTCTAGAAAGCCTTTTGAGCTGCCACAACTTACGAGGATGCACTGAGCGACTACTTCTCAAATATCGAGGGCAGAAAAAGGTATTCAATGTTTTGTTCTTGGAAAATATGGAGCGTTTAAAGAACCTAGAAATTAAGAATTGTGATAGCATAGAAGAGATGGTAACAAGGAATATAGAGGAGGAATCAGGGGAAAGAAGAATGATAAAAACCTCCCCGCTCTTTCCCACTAATAGTAATAATATCACTCCTCGCTTTCATGCACTGACCAAGATTTCAATAGACTCTTGTCGCAGCTTGAGGAACCTGACATGGCTTATTTTTGCTCCCAATCTGATGCGGCTTGAGGTAATTTGGTGCACAAGAATGGAAGAAATAATAAGTGAAGTGAGTGAAGCTGTAAATGTGGCTGGAATTTTGAATCCAAGCCCATTTGCTGAGCTAGAGAGGCTTCATTTACGTTCTCTGCCTGAATTGAAGAGCATATACTGGGATGCCCTACCCTTCCCATGCTTGAGAGAAATCATAGTATTCAACTGCCCAAAACTGAAGAAGCTTCCGCTCAACTGTGACAGTGCAAAGGGAAATCAAATCAGCATTGTAGGAAGTGAGGAGTGGTCGAAAGAGGTTGAATGGAAGGATGATGTCACTCGATCTACTTTTTTACACTCTTTCAAACTTCCATACTGATGGAAAGAGCTAGACTGTAAGGATGAAGCCTATCTAAATGCTTTTGACATCCTATTCTAAAGACCGCAGAGGAAAGGTGCGTGATATTTCAGAAGTAATTTTTCCTTTATTTTTCTTTCTTATATTATCATTGTCTTCAAGGTGAGATGGCATGCTAACAATTTGATATAATAAGGTCTCTAAAATTCCTATTCTAGTAGTATTTAATTTATTCATCAATCATTCTAATATTCTTACAACTACAATATTCGCTTCTATTTCTTATGTTTCTTTACTATTTTGAATGTTTAAACTATCTCCAACAGTATTCACAATGAGACCAAAGTCTTCAAAGTTTCTATTGAACAAAGAATAATGCAATATCTTCAACGAAAGGGTGTGGTATAGAAATAGAATTTCGAAGGGCAAGTACTTGGGAATAGATTCTTTCATGATGCACAATCTTCTAACTTGGAGAGGAGTTGCTAAAGGATAAGAGATCTTGAGATAAGTCCTTAAGTGGTGTCTAGCGATTAAGGTTGTGAACAAGAATGTTCCAGTAAATTGAGATGGGGGGAGTGGCTGAGTTTTAAAATGAATATCCACAATAGAATGTGGTTTTCTAGAGAACTTTTACAAATAAATTCACTTCTTATTGTGGCCATGTAGGCCCGAGGGGGTGATGACCAATAAAGAGAGGTGTATGAGGGGAATATGATCAATGATACATCATGCGTGTGAGGGGGTTAAGTTTAAACCATGCACTTAGAAGGTTCTGGTTAGTTGCATAAGCTTGGGGAGTTGTGTTCCAAGGGGATGTGATCTTAGTTTTGCTTCTCTAACCGTTCATGACAGCTAAGTTTATTAGATGGATGATTGTGAGGGAGGGTGGTGTCGTTTGGAATTTGATCCATGTGACCATCCTTGTGTGTTTTTGGTAGGCGAGGGACTCACACTGACATTGGAGATGTTGTTTGCACGGTTGAGAAAACAGGTCATAAAAATTTCATTAGCATTTAAAGTGTATTCATCTAAAGCTTCAGGACAGCCTCTTGGGGTTTCCCACATGCCACCTCTTGAGAATTTGTTTGAAATTAAATACTGAGGAGACAAGTAAGTAAAGCGCTTGGCTAGCCCGTGTTGAGGGTTCAATTGGAGAATGTCAAATAAAGGTGTTACTGTTGGTAAGAGTGATAACTTGTTGGCACAGGCATGAGAATTAGAAGGGGGCTGTTCAGGTGTATGCTTTATGTAAGAGCCCGTTATCGTGGAGCTGCGCTCTAAGACTAGTTGGTCCATGAGGGATGGGGTGGGGAATGGTCTTTGGTTGGCGTTCGCTTTTGAAAATTGCAAGTTTGATTGCAGAAGGAGCTGTTGAGGTGGCATGTGTTTGGCAGAGATCACATGTGTGTAGGTTTGTTGGGAAATGTTGGATAGGTTGTGGTTCTAGGAAATGTAATTTTTGGTACCCTACATCATTAATTGTGGTGTATGATAGGGGATGATATACAGGGAGTGACCTTTTTGCACATACAGCTTTGGAATGTTAACCCCTGTGATGTACCCAAAAAACAAAAGCAAAGTTTTCACTTTAAAAAGGTTTATAGGACTTCCAGGAATTAGTTTTAGTTCTGCTCTTTTCTGTCAAATACTGAATCTTGACAATTCACAGTAATGCTTGCATTCTTACTCTGTGAGTAACCTTGGAACAATCCAACACAGGAATGACTTTTGCATGATCTGATTTTACATAAATGACATATGAGAATGCAAGAATGCTCTTTATACAGAATAATTGGTACATTTATGCTATACACCACATACAGTTTTTAAGACTAATGCATCATAATGATGTAACGGTGTCAGACATGAACTGAATTTCCAAAGAATTCAAATGTTATAGAAGAAAAGAAAAACAACCTTCTGAATCAATAAAGGCTTCAACATTGTGGTGTATGATGTCAATTCATCCAGTATAGCAACTAGTAATTTTCCTTGCTTGGAATGACCCTGAAATCTTAAATTCTTCATCGTCTTCATTACAGTTACAGCAAACACTATATATTTGGGAACAACTACATAAGCACTAATAAATTTTTCTGCACATTTGCATGTCTTCTTATTCTTTGGGCAGAACTGGTGCGTGGACAAGTCAATCAGCTTGATGATAGCTACGTGTATTTAGAAATCAACATTGAAAGAAAGGAGGGATGCTGGAAAGAGATAGAATGGGACGATTTAGGTCTAATAAATTTCTGGAATTTGAAAACAATGAAGAACTTATCACAAAGTTTTGTTGCTTTTTTTCTTTTCTCTTGACAATTTTAGTTTGCGTTGGACCTTTGAGATTGTAATTTGTATGTTCTATTTTGTGTGGTTGTCTTGTTTTTATCATATCCTAAACTTGATATGTTCGGCAAAATTTTTATTTATGTCTATCATTTCATATTTCTCAACTAAAAGGAAACAAGATTAGACCTTTTTTCTTGTAAATTGCTGCATTTTAGTTCTTGTTGTGAGGTTTGTCATCTAAATCGTCGCTGCTTGCTGCATTTGGCGTGGTTGATGGTCAGAAGCTGACTAACGACTAGGCTTGCATTAGAAATTTTGGGATCACAAATGGTGATCACATTTTGTCATGTTGAATATTTTTGTTTAGTTTCAAGGAACTTGTGAATTTTAATAATGGTAGTATTTACAATTTGGAAGGTTCGACTGAACCATAGCCAAAAAGTTGTATGTTTTTGATCATGGGTACATTTTTTAATAAATTTAATTATTTGAAATAACAATGCTTGTTACATCATTGTTGAATATCTAGTTACAACAAAGTTAGCATTCTTAACTTGGTTAACACATTACAACACAAGAATGAAATTTCAAACAGCCCAACTACCAAAATCAATCTTTGTCTGTTCATATGGATTATGGTACTGGAGACTCCCATGTAAGCATATAGCCTAGTTTCTTGCCCACATGAAATTCTAATGTAATTCATTATCATTAAATTTTTCTTAAGGATTGTGTATTTTTTTTTAATATATACTTTTTAATACATAATACATTGAAGTTTATAGCAACTTCAAAAGGAGCCTTTCTTAAGCTATGAGCATTATTAAAATAGGCCTTCATAACAAAAAGAAGGATAAGTTTCTAACAAACACTTTAGTTGCCTATGGTGAAAAATAAATTGTTGGGAAATTGGATTTAGAAAGGTTAAATGCAAACATTCAATTTGAGACAGAAGAAGTATATATTAATGGTTTCAGTGTGTAGCATTAAAATTTTAACACTGAACTTTATATAAGACTTTGGCCTCCCCCAAACTAAAAATCCTGTTTCTGTCCTTGTGAAGAAGTTAGCAAAACATAAAAAAGTTTGTTTTCTCTCACCAGCTACATAAGGAAGAGATAAAGAGTAGGGCTCAAGAGGTATTCTCAATAAACAGCCAAAAAGATGAGCAATTGAACTAAACTGCAAGTTAACGAAGTCATAAAGCATTTAAACACCACAAACTCCTAAAGACATGCATGGACGCATAGAGAGGTCAGCAACAATTAGGAGCATCATACCAGTCGAGAATAAATTATCAGCTGAACTACAAAACAAAGAGAAAGGAATGGCAAATGAATGGATATCTGGTGATACAGGCAAATGATTTGGGCGCATAACATAAAGCCGCACCTTGCATTGACCATTTCAAGCATCGCACTTGTCGGCTGCTAAGCCCAATCTCACGGCAGTATCTGTTTACCTGAGGATAACAAGACCATCAATAATGCCTATTCATATAAGGTTTGCTTACATATGCAAACAAGGTAATTGCCTATAAACAGATTTTCCAAATTTACAGGCAGTTCAACACATACAACAGCAATTTTACATGTGGTCATGAGTCAAGTGCCAAAACATGGGCATCGCCTGCAAAACCAAAAGAAAAAGCGCTTTCTGGACCCTATGACTAAACATCACGATTCAAAAGCTTCAGTCTACTCAACTTGAACTCCCTAGTTCTATACATGAGGATAGCATCTCTTGTCCTTTCAAAGCTTTCTCATAATCTTTTGCAAATAGAAATTTATTCCCTACAAGAAGCATGAACATCAATGAAGAAAGTCCCCCAAAAGCAAGGCAATTACATCGTAAGAATCCCCAAGAAAGAAATCCGAATTTTTCAGATAAAATCTTAGAGGTTGAATAATGGGTAGACAGCATTACCAGCTTGCTCATGCAAAACAGTAGCACTTTTCCAATTAGCACTCCACCTTGTAAGACCCAGCTTTGTTCTACACATACAGACAGAGTGAAAAAAAGTTGGGTGATACTTATTAATTGATTTTGCCTCAAACCAATTTGATAAATTAACAATAAAAGGGATGGGAAAGGATTGTATCGGATATCAAATAACAAACTTCAAATCCAAGAATCTTAGGTTGTAATTTACAACAAATTCTTCTACGAATATATAAGTAAGATTTTTGCAGAGAGGACGGATAGAGGAGGAGGCTTACAGCTTATAGGCATGGGAGATGAGCTTGTTGGCCTTGGCCCCTGATGCTCCACCTCACCTCCTCCTTCCCATTCCCTCAGGCATGGGTTCTAGCAACCCCACTGCTGGATGGCAATGGGCCATTCAATCTTTGGTACTCGATATATTTGGATTTCTTTGGGATGAATTTGCATAGGCAGTTTGCTACCTCTTTTGAATTCCGGTAAGATATGAGTATCATAGTTATTTATATCATTATTCCTTGTATTTTAGAACTTGTTTGTTGATAATTAGGAGGAAACTTGAATTTTAATTTCAATATTTGTTTAATTTTGCTTTTTATAATTAGTGGAAGCGGATAGGATATAATGTAGCAACGAAGGAGCTAATTTATTTCAATTTATATGTTTATTTATTAGTAAATTACATATATTAGATGTGAAACAAAATTTTTTTCATTTGAGTTTAGATTCGGGTCAATTAATCCATACACATAAACTAAAAGAGTTCAAATAATCAAACATTTAACGAAGATGTGTATTTAATTTGAATCAAGTTTGAATAGTAAATATTAACGATATATTTATAAAATTTAAATATCTTAATAAATAATAAAATTTGAGTATAAATGTTTTAAACATAACAAGTATTCTATACGTTGTAATTCTTAGTTCTCATCTCTTATGCATTCAATCAACTCATAATAAAAATAAAAATAAAAAAGAATTTTAGACATTACTAATAATTATGTATGCATATTATACTTTATTAATAACTAGTTATGGGATAAAGTGCCTTGCATGTGATTGTATATGTTAGAATTATCGTTTTTAAAAAATTATTATAAATTGGAGTAAAATTATGTTGAATAATTAAATAATTCAATTTGATTAATGCACATAGGTATATAGAATTATATATTTTTAATAAAATTTCATATAATAATTAGCATTATACAATAATCATAGCAAATAAAACTTAATTAGATAAGACTATGAAATAGGAAATAGTCCTCTAGTTTTTCTTGTAAACTTTTTTTCTTTTTGAATGTAGTAATAATGCTAGTCTTATATATAAAGGGTATTTTTCATTATTAGTAATATCATAGAAGAAAATAGGTTAAATTATGAAATAAGTCTTTGTACTTTATAAAAGTGGTGGATTTAGTCCTATACAATAATTTGTAAAAATTGAGTCTCTATACTTTCTAAGATTAACAATGTCAGTCGTTAACAATATTAAAATTTTTTTATTATTTATGTTGATATGACATTTTTTTTATTGATGTGACATTGAGTATGATGATATATTAATGATAATGTGTTAAATTTTTTATTTGTTTCATAATATTCTTTTATTATTTTAAATTATAGAGCATAAAAAATAATCAAAATACCTTAACAATTTACGTGCTAGTACATTTTCTTCAATTTAGTTTCTCTACTCAAAATAATAATAATTTAGTCCATTGATTTTGATAATTACTTTAATTTAGTTTCTCTAATTTTTTTTTTCTGAAATTACCCTTTACAAAGTTGACGTTAGCACTGACATGGCACTACTTGTCGACATGGCATGTGAAGAGAGCTAGAAATGCTGATGTGGCAATGCCACATCACTCTAACATGTTTTATATGGCAGTACCACGTGGCATTAATATGCTGACATGGATATGCCACATGGCATGTCAGGGAAGGCATTACGTGTCAAACTCTCCATCAACAAACATCCATAACACGCCACATGGCATGACAAGAGAACGACACGTATTTCTTTCTTATTTTCTCTGAAACTATTACAGGTTATTGAGTTTTAAAGCCAAAACCTTATACAAATACAACAAACTCATTGCCACCGACTCTAAACTTTTGCATTTAATTATATATTGCTTTCGTTTATTTTCTTCTTTCCTTTCCTTTTTTATTTTTTTTTTCTCTCATCTCCCTTCTCCTTTAAGTACCAAACATTGGTCACTAGTCACTAATTGGCAATTGTTGACAATGGACGTTTGTCATCAAACACTGATTGTCAATCACCAAATGCCTATTGTTGATCGTCAAACATCAACCATCGATTGTCTATCTTTAAGAGAGAAATTAGGAAGAGAGAGAAAAAAAAGAAAGAAAAAGAGAAAAGGAAAAAAGATAAGAAATACAAATAATATATAATCAATTGTAAGGGTGTAAAGTCGATGGTAAGGCGTTTATTGCATTTGCATGAGGTCTTATTTTTGAAACTCAACAACGCACAATAATTTGGGAGAAAACAAAAAAGAAATACATGTCGCTCTCTTGTCATGCCACATGACGTGTCATAGATGTTTACTGAAGGAGTCAAAAGAAAAATATTAAAAAAACTAAAAGAGTCGTAAGAAAGATATTAGAAGAATTAAATTGAAATAATTTTCAAAATTAAATTATTACGATTTTAAGTAAAGGGACTGAATTGAAGAAAATGTACTAATTCAAAGACTGTTGAGGTATTTTGACCTATAAAAATTCCATTGTTGTTTGCCTTATTACATTTTTTTCCTAAATCCTAAAAATCTATTTATATTTTTAATATGTTTCTTTCTCAATCTGGTTTAAAACCATTAGTTCACATTAGATAACTTCAAGTTTGCACTTATAAATTCCATGTCAGAGCTTGGTCACGTTATATCAACACTATTATTGCATCATTCATGAAATGCCACTTCATCATTAAAATGTCATTAGATTTAATGTCATGTTAGTAAGAAAATGTCATATCAATATAATCAAACGTCAGTATAGATATTAGAAATTTTTAACACATTGGACTAACATTGTCAATTTTGAAAAGTACATGGACTCAATTTTTATAAATTATTGTATAAGGATTAAATCCATTACTTTAATAGAGTATAGGGACTAATTGTAAAATTTCACCAAGAAAATAAATAATAAAATAAAAGATAAAATACCTTTACCCTTATAAGTTTTAATTGAAATTGCTTAAAGGTCTATTAATTTTCAAAATGGACACTCTGCCTAAAAAAAATATTTTTTGCTGGACACGTAGGTCTAACTATTAGTCAACTGTTAGGTGATATTTGGTATTTTACAGTACAATATGATTACAAGTAATGTAATTACTGCAAGTAATATGATTGTAAGCAATGCAAGTAATATGATTGCCAGATAACATTGTAGCTTTTGGTTTATAAGTACTTTACTTCGAATGTAATGTTAATTTTCAAAATTACTCTTATTTATTAAAATATAAGTGTAATATACTTGTATTTTTTATTATTAATTTTAGTATAATATCATTGTTAAATATATTTTTAATGTTATACATTTTATTTTTATTTTTATTATAATATTATATATTTTATTTTTATTTCTTTAATATAATTTTTTATATTGTATATTTTATTTTAATTTCTTCTACTTATATTACATAAATTTTAGTTTTTTATATTATATTTTATTTTAATTTTTAATTCTTATATTATATATTTTATTTTAATTTTTTTATTTTAATTATAACATTACAAAATATTTTTAACAAAGTAATAAAGTTGAAAGGTAAAAATATCTTTAATAACATTGCAGAGTGTAATATTATGTGATTACATTGTTTTTGGACTGCAATAACATTATATCCCTTGGTTGTAATACGATTGCATTTCATTTTTACATTGTAGCGGTATGTTGTAAAACAAACATTATAATATATTAATTGAATACATTGCATGAAATGTGCTTCTACTTCCCTCATACCAAATGCTACCTTAGTATTTTTGTCAATTTACTAACGTGGCAAGAATAAAAAAATAATTTTACCCTTAATTAATTTTTATAATTACTATTATATAATAATATTATTTTTATATTAATTAAAAAAGAGATGCCTTCTTTTTTTTATTTTTTTAAAATATAATAATATTTTTTAAATTAATAAAGAAAGAAAAAGCATTTTAGTCTTTTCATAATTTTTGTCAACGATATTTGCACTCTTGGTGTGAAGTGTCTATTTTTAAAACTAATAGACCTTCATATAATTTCGATCAAAATTTAAAAAATAAAAATATTTTTACCCTAAAATAAATGTGTGCTCTATAGATCGGAGATGTATTGCTTCACTAACAATGGTATATGGTGTAAATGACAATTCAATTTTCTTATGAACATTAATAAATTTGTCAAATATTTCCTTTTGGATGTTTGGTTCATTATATAAAATTAATCTATGAATATGTATAATTGATAATTAATTTATAATAGAAATGTATAAATTATTTAATATTATTTTTATTAAAATAAATATTTTTATTGAAAACCATTTAATAATGAGATATAATTTATTACTATTTATTAAAAATATTTTTAATAACAGTCATTTTGATATAATGAGAATTTTTAATTATAAATTGAAAAAATATTGTTCGCATAGATTATAGAAAGTTCATCAAAGGAAAAATATTCAAATCTTCTACTTTACTCCTCTTAAACAAATAAAATTAAAAATATTTTAAGATTATGCAGATAACCGAAAAATAACTTGATAAAAGAATTTTTTTTATGCAAATAATTTTATCAAAAATTTAATATTTTTTCTGTAATATGAAAGTGGTCATGCATGTTAGACAAATGTTTACATGTTACAGCACTCTACACTGATTCTTCTTCTTCTTTTCCTCTTTTATCAGATAGTAACGTATGGCACTCTTTTCAATCCTTCGTTTTTCTTTCTCTCTTTGAATGCATTAAGCATCGAAAATGTGAGAAACTGCCTCTTCGCTCTCCCCTATATAACAACTTCCCTCGTGGCTTATGGTCTGGCACGACCATCGAGAGAACAGACAGCCAGACGGAAAGCTTTCATTCAATTCCAAGGGCATGCAAATTGTCTATATAAGATCAATGCCTCCCAGCTTTTCAACATAGCAAAAACATGGTCATGGCTTGTAAAACTTGTTCAATGTTGTTGCTGTTTCTAAGCCTGGTTCTGGTCATCAACCTTGTGCCTCAGAGTGATGCAGCTCGCCGGCTTGCCGACGAGATGATACCCAAAGATCAGGTGGCTGGACTGGGAAACAAAGAGGAGGCCAAGATGAAGAGCTTTGGGGAGATGAAGAACTCGCCACCCTTTCCCTTTCCTTTACCATTTTCCTTACCGGACATGCCGTTTGCACCACCCCTTCCTCAAGTTCCGATTAACCAGCTCCCTCCATTCCCATTTCCACCTCCCTTTGGTGTTCCTCCATTCCCATTTCCACCTCCCTTTGGTCTACCTCCATTTGGTCTACCTCCATTCCCTGGTTTTCCTTTCCCTCCTGTCGCTTTTCCTCCCATCCCTTTCTTCTCACCTCCTCCTCCATGATCATTAGTTGAATAAGTTTTTAGTTATGTAACAATCATCTTCTGCTTGTAAACTCTGGGTTTTGAACATGTTCTTTTGCTAGTTTACCTCTTCTGCTGTTTCATGTTCCTTGCCTGTATTTAAATATGTGCCAAGTGGAAAAATTGTTTCTTTTGATAAAGTATGGTAAGTTATGTATGATAATGGATGCTTTTAACAATTTTTTTAATATATTAAATCTTAAATCGTAAAAAATAAACAAACCCTATAGCCTTTCTTTTTAGATTATTTTAATACAATTCTTTTCTTTTTATTTTAATTGATCTTTAACTCTCAATTGATATTTGACACTGCATGGAACAGAAAAGAGAGGCCTTAAAGGAACAAATTCAAAAATAAAAAAACGCCAATATATTCAAGGTTATCCATATATAATGCTAACAATGATAAGTAAAAGAAATTTTATTTATGCTTTTTGTTTGAACGAGTACAATTTCGAGTATGAGATATTCGAATTAAACTCTTTAAATACTTTCTCGTACATATTCAGGTGCAGATAGATATTATGAGAGATTTACAGGTTGTCCTGCACCTCACTCGGTGGAGCTAGGCGTGTGGATGGAGGTGATGGAGTGACCGGAGAAGATAAAGGCAGGGTGGGGATGAAAGGAAAAGGAGGAAATTGGGGTAGAGAAGGCAAGCTAGGAAATGGGAAAATTGGTGCATAGTTAGTGTCCATAGAGGCAGGAGGGGGCAGTGCTGATGAGTCTTGGAAAAATGGGAATGTTGGTAGCACTGAGTCATCATCACCTGGTACTGTTTGTGTTGGTGTAGCGAAATTGGGTTTGCTCAAAAGCTCCGAGGGCACTGAGTCAGCTCCAAATTGGACTGTCAATGGCTTTTCAAGCTTTGGCAAATGGCGAGATGCTGAGCATAGAAGGAAAAGAGAAAAGATGATGTGGAAATGGAGGAGATTAAGAGAGAAAGCCATTGATGAGTTAAGCTTGAGGATGTGTAAGTTAAAAAAAAAAGTAATGAGGTTTTTTATAGGCAAAGGCGTGTGCTGAATGCATGGTTAGTGTTCACTTGATGCATGAGAAGTCTACTTTGAACCTAATAACATATTGTCAAAGTTTTGTATCTTGACCTTTGACTGATCTTGAAACTATGCGAAAGTTTCTTTTTATTAATAAAATTAAATGACTTGGAAGTAAAAATAATAATAAAAATCTTATAGGAATAAAGAAAGTCTAGAAATAAAATATATTTCTGAAATTAAAAATAAATACCTAATTATTAGGTTACTTTAAAATTATTATATACAATAAGAACATGTTCGATTCTATGGAATAAAATAATAATTTCTCATTATTTTGTTAATAGAATGATCAATTTTAGAAAATCCCCATCCTTCCCTCGATAAACTATTTTGCTTGATTGGGAATAGGTTAACTTTTTTATGCTTACAAAAATGCTTTTTAATTAATTTGATAAATTAAAAAAATTAAAAAACTCTTAAATTTAAAAAACCAAACTAACTTCCATTAATTTAATCAAATTCGAGTTAAAATGAAATCTCATAATTACTTAATTAGTATTAATTAAAATATTATTTATTAATAAATTAATATTTTTTAATATATATTATTTTTTACTTTTTATATTAATGATATATCAACGTAATAAAATAATAAATAATATTTTAATTAATAATAATTTATTTAATTTAAAATTAAATTTTATAAAATTTAATTAAATATAATTTAATTAAATATAATTTAAAAAATTCTATTTAGTATAAAATTTTTTACTCACCAAAAAAATAATATGTCACTCGTCTACCATTAAAAAATCTAAACTCCGCTTTTAGTTTTTTTATTCTGTCTCCCTCAGATCTGCTTCACTCCTTCTCGCTCTAAAGCAGACTGCGGCTCAACTCCCCCGCCGGCCGTTCCCGCCAAAACCCAGTTTTCTCATTGCCTTTTGCCGCCGTCCGTTCATTTTCCTTCTTTCCATCTCCTTATCTACCGGTGAGCATTCATGTCTACCAATTTCAGCGTCTCCTCTGATTTTGTTTTGTTTTTTTTTTTTTATTTCCTGAATGTAGAAGCAAAGGCTGCTTGTAGACAGTTTTGAGAGTTCTTGTGAACCTTATAATACTGATTGTGTATGAAAAAAGTTTTGAGTTCCATTATTTCGTCGAATTGCTGGCAATGGCAATTCCAGACGCTTCTGCCATATTTGCTTTCAGCTAATCACTCATTTTCCTCTCAAAATGTAGATCCAGTTAGCTCTTCAGACTTGCCTCTCCTCCCATTTTATTTTTTATTTTTTTAAAGAAATCTGATTGCAGCTTTTTTTTTTTGCTGTTTTTGTTTTGTTTTCAATATTGGATTTTGTTATCATGATTGATTAGTTTTAGCAGTACTTATCTTTGTATTTTGTATTTTATATTTTATTGAATCTTTGTTGTTGATCTTCTATTCAAAAAAAGAAGCTGAAATGATTTTGGGATTCTGGGCTAGTTAAGAATCAACTGTTTCTTGATGTTTTCAAAATTTTTGACGCCCTTAAATTTTTTACTCTGCATTCCAGTATGTTCGCATAAAATGGCTTAGAATAATTTTAATATCTGAAAAACTAGTTGGGTTTTGGTTGGAATGGAATTCTTCATTTCTGTTTGAATAAGAGAGTAGGACAGAGGGATATTATTGTGGGAAATTAGTGTTTGGTAGAAGATAATGCAAGTAACTTATTAGAATTATCTACTTTTTAATCTGATTTTGAACTGTTAGTGGTTTTTTTTTTTAACTATTAATTATCACCTAAAATTATTCTTTTATCTAATCATGAAAATAAAAGTTTAACCTTCATAGTTGCATTTTTCATAAGGGAAAATATATGAAAATTTAATTTTTTACCCCTTCTTATTGTGGGAAATTAGTTTTTGGTAGAAGATAATGCAAGTAACTTATTAGAATTATCTACTTTTTAATCTGATTTTGAACTGTTTGTGGTTTTTTTTTAACTATTAATTATCACCTAAAATTAATCTTTTATATAATTATGAAAATACAAGTTTAAACCCTCATATTTGCATTTTTCATAAGGGAAAATATATGAAAATTTAATTTTTGACCCCTTCTTTAAAGTTTTTATTCAATTTGAGTGGGGTCAAGGAAAAAACCAAAATTTTCCTTGAAAATGTATGTATGTATATATATATATAGTAACTTGTCAAAAATTGACCCCACTCACATACACCCCTGCTCATCATCAACACAAGCAATTGCATAGTATTATTATGGTACACCAGCAGAAGCATAGACAAATTTCTAAGGAGAGATATATTTGAATAAAATATTTCATAATCTGAAGAAACCACACGCACCATGTATTCAATTCAAGATATGAATACAGATTTAAATAAAAGACAAAGGTTGTGTATAGATAAATGACATCCGAGGTCTCCTCGTACTTGAATAGTTTAATCATTGCTGTTTTAACTTTCTCAAGGATCTGCAACCTGAAAAGAAAATTGGAAATATGAATCAGTTTGTATTAATTTTCCATTACAAAGTTGCACGAATTTTGAATCCATCTTAGACATTATATTTGCAATTTGTGATCAAAATTGTCACAGAATATTATTTGGACTTTGGGATCTTCCAACCCAAGGCGATGGATACCTCGTCTGTGCTTTTTAACCAGCTCAAGGTGATGGTTTTCCCACTTAGCTTCTTCTTCTTCTTCTTCCATTTTTTTTTTTAAAAAAACTAAATTAGTAATTTATATGGATAAATGTTGAATTTCAGGGTGCTGAGCCATTTTTCTTATTTGCTGGTCCCAATGTTATTGAATCTGAAGATCATATTCTAAGGATGGCTGAACACATCAAGACTATCACTACCAAGTATGGTATTTTTTGAAGCAGTGCCTTAAATTTGTACAAAAAGTCTTGACATTGATTACTTTAGTAGCAAACATACGAAAGGTGTAATATCTTTGTTTTGGAATTTTTGTAGGCTTGGGTTGCCTCTGGTTTTCAAGTCAAGCTTTGACAAAGCTAACCGAACGTCCTCCAAATCATTTCGTGGTCCAGGAATGGCTGAAGGCTTGAAGGTTTTTTGTTTTAATTTTTTATTAATGCCTTTGTGCAATACTTAGAGTGTGGACGTATGCCTTCGATTTAGATCATCTCATCACAGAGAAGTCTGTTGTTGTTATAAGATTTTTTTTTTATCAATAAAAATTGTTGCATGCTCTTGTGTTATTCCAATTGATATGCATGATAATGTTGGGAAAAAAGGTGTAGTAACATTGATACTTGGGAGTTGTTACATGGCTGCTTTAGTTACAATGTATGATAATTGATACATGGTTGCTTTCATTGTATTTTATCTATGATTCTATGGTTACTTACTGCTACATCCGTCCATGTAGCTATGTTCGTGTAATTTTTAATGAGAATATGCTGAGTTTGGTTTTAAGATTGTTATTGAACTTCTGGTGTGTTTCGACATTGCTAGAGTTCGTTTTTCCCTACTATTCCATGACAATTTTGTTCAGGACTTACAAATATAATGTCTAAGATGAATTGAAAATTGTGATAATATATTCATATCTTCAATTTCCTTCTGGGTTGCAGATTCTTGAGAAAGTTAAAGTAGCATATGACATTCCTATTGTAACTGATGTCCATGAAACTATTCAGGTATGAGGAAAGCTGGAATATCATCTATTTATACACTTTGTCATTTATTTTAAATCTATGCTTATGTCTTGATTTGGATACATGGTGTGTGTGATTTTTGCGGATTATGAAATATTTTAATCCAATATATCTCTATTTAGAAATTTTTCTATATTTTTGCTGGTGTACCCATAACTATACTGTGCAATTGCTTGATTTGATGATGAGTAGGGGTGGAGCTAAAATATTGAGAAGTTACTGGATATATATACATCGTCATGGAAAATTTTGGTATTTTTCCTTATGACACTACTAAAATTGAATAAAAACTTAGAAGAAGGGGTTAAAATTACATTTCACCTATTTTCTCGTATGTAAAAGACCAAATATAAGAATCCTCTCTTAATGGTTATATATGAAAATTTGAAGTTCTAAATTTGTATTTTCGTGATTAAATAAAAATTAATTTTAGGTGATAATTAGTTAACTAACTAGTTCTTTTAATGATTGTAAAAGGAGTTAGAATTAAATGCCACAAATATTAGTCATGGAAAGAATGGTATGAGAAAGATGAAGATTTATCTCACCATATGCAACTCAATCTTAGAAAACAAAAATATTAGTATTTCTTTTATTAAAACAATATACAAACGAAGACAAAAAACATGTTACAATTGTCTAATCATTCCTATCGTTGCACACGCACACCTATACATAAAAACTTGCCAACTCTAAAATAATGTTATTAATTTATTTTCATATTATGTTTTTCTGAATAATTCACTTAATTCTATCATTTATATTTTAGATTTGTAATTTTATTATCAATATTTTGAATGACATAAGATGTGAGCTTTTTGTTTTTTTTCATGTATGGTTAATTATATATGATCCCACTGAAAAGCTTTTGTGACTTTGTCACTGATGATGAGAACAAAGTAATGTGGCCAATGAACTATTGTACTCTCTTAATAGTAAATCTGGACTTCAGACTTAATGGACAAGTCTCCTTTGAATCACATATTGTTTAAAGTAGTAGTTTGATGTAATCAAATTTGCCATGCTGAAGTCAATTACTAACAAATCTTTGTAAATATTTTTGGTGCTTTCTTTTCCATAATATTAATCTAGCTAGGAGCAGAAAATGATATGTCAAATTGGAAGTGATCATGTCATGAATACACCTTTTGCTTGGGAAGTCTATTAGTTTATTTATTCTTGCGATTTATTGTATAGGTTGCGAAACTATGACATATCTGTTTGTTTTATCAGTGTGAACCGGTTGGAAGAGTTGCTGATATTATTCAGATTCCTGCATTTTTATGTCGTCAGGTTAAGTTGATATTTTATTATTAACAGTACCCTTCTGTGTCTAAAAGAAAAATAATTAGGGTTGACCTGGGTCCTTGGTTGATAAAATTTTCTCAATTTCTATTTGACAGACAGATCTTCTGGTTGCTGCAGCCAAGACTGGAAGAATTATCAATATCAAGAAAGGCCAGTTTTGTGCTTCTTCTGTAAGTGTTCTGTTTTATTTTATACTTTCACAAAATTCAAAACTCTCATTATACATACGTGGTTTTATTACAAACTCTTACGCATAAGCAAACTCAACTTATATGTTCTAATTATGCATGGATGTTCATTGTAATTATGCATATTTGTAGGTCATGGTAAATTCTGCAGAGAAGATTAGATTGGCTGGGAATCCAAATGTGATGGTTTGTGAGAGAGGCACCATGTTTGGCTATAGTAAGTTATTCTGGGCCTTTTGGCCAAAAAGGAAACAGGTTATTTTGGATCTATATTCCAGTTCTTTAGTATCTATTGATTGATTTGTGTGTGTACCACTCATGCAAGTGAGCGGCATTAAGGCAATAATTTCAGAATAATAGGTATCAATTGTCAAATCTGTCTAATAATTTACATGAATGCTTCAAGAACTTATATAGGAAACAGCAGAATTAGGTTGGGTGGTCCAGGAGTATATCATTTGATTTGTTGATTGATGTTCAAGCATCCAATTAAAACTAATTGGTCATAGATGGTGAGATCTGACTTGAATATAGAGCCACAACAAACTCTAGACTAAATATAACATTACTTATCTCTCCCCTTGACATGTGGGCCAAAACAATTAATATGAATAGCCCTATAAAGTTGACATGAAAAAAGGCAACAAATAATACAGGCTTTTGTTTTATGTTAAATTTTCCAACATTCAACTAGTTAGTGATAGGTGGAGAGGGCCCAATCTCAATATAATGCCATAACTAACTCTCTAAACCCATGTGGGATAACACTAGGAAGACATAACAACATAAGAAAATGGTATGTGTGGGTTGGGGAATTCTGTTTTTGAGAGGGCATATCTACAATCCTAGTGAGTGGTTATTATTACTTTCCTTTTATTTGGATCCGCACACTTAGACCTTGGGTGGGGTTGGTATGGGGTTGGGCGGGGTAGTGTTCTCCATTGTCCTAGGGATTTATGCCTTATAAGAAATCTTTGTGATCTTCCCATTTTCCATTCAAGCATCTAAAAACAGATCATACCTCTCCTCATGGTATTTTTAAGGGGCACTAGGTGTGACCACGAGAAGTTAATATTATAAAACATGGTTTGGAAAACATTGCGGGAAGGGTGCTATTTCTCCTGCTTTGCCTCCAGATATTCTATAGGTACTCATGGATTTATGTTTCTGCGACAGTTAAAGTGCTAATCCATTTTTCTATGTGATCAATGCTTAAACAAGTTATTGATTCAGGTTTATGTTTTTGCATTCTAATATTGTCAATCAACCCTTGATTTGGTGTATAAAAATTTTAACTGTAATTTAAGCTTAAAATCACCCCTAATGAATATTCAAATCGAACTTATTAATGCCTCAGTTATTTTTCCTTGCCCTTTTTGATTGATCTTAAAGCATTGGTTTTGATGTACAGATGATTTGATTGTTGATCCGCGTAATTTGGAGTGGATGAGGGAAGCAAATTGTCCTGTGGTAAGCAAATAGTTTATCTTATGCTATATCTACTTTTTCTGATGTTCCTTTTCCCCCTGAAAATATTTAAATCATGCAGTCACACACTCAGGGGTAGGCCTCATCTTGCCCTTTTATCACTGGACCTAGCCCTAGTTGGCTATAGCCTACGATGTTTGCTTCAGATATTGCGTGGTGATGATCTGCCAAGATACTTCCACCATAAAGTTCAAAATAATCTTTGCTAAAACATTCCAGATAACTTCCATTTTTTGCATGTGCCTTTCATTTGCAGTATCTCTCTTCCTGTGTTTATGAATGAAGAGGCAAACTGCAAATGAAAGTGATTATTTGCCGTATGGCTTTTGTCCCTGTGCATATTACTTGAACAACTTTGGTTCTGTTTGCATGCCATTATCTGGTTGACTTGATTATCTGATTTAAGTATTTCAATCCAGGTAGCAGATATCACACATTCGTTGCAACAGCCAGCTGGAAGAAAGGTAGGATAGCTTTGCATATGACTTTTTGTTTTCCAAAACTAGAATGTGCTGGAGTGCTGCATTGTTATGGATGATAATGTTTGTTAATCAATGTCTTGATATTCCATATGTTCTTTTAATTGGAATTGTTTAAGAAGTTGGAAAGAACCTGTCTCTGGTTTTGAATTGGGATTGTTGACCAACGTTGTTAGTTGTTATTGGAAGGACAATCTTAATGGGATAGGCAAAGGTAGATGTAATTTTTAATGAAAATTGTTTTGACCTTCATAAATCTGAATGTTACATATCCATTATCATATTTAGTAATCAATTTTTTTGATGGGAGGGTTCATGGACATAGTTGGAACTACTCACTTTTGAATGTTGACACTCCCGGAACTGTTTCATGCCTGACCGATCCAGCATATTTCAGCTCAGGGTTAATTTATTTTACTACGAAAAGGACAATATGGATGGTAGGGCCCCTTAGTTGTCTTTCCTTTGTAGTTTTTTTTTTTTTTGCCCTATCTCTGGACCAAAGGGAAGGTTGGTGCTAATTCAAAATTGAGTTAGTGGCAAAAGCACCCAAAACTGCATTAATTTTTCCCTACATATTTTGCTTTTTATCATTGGAAATTCTGTCCATTTTATTTCGTGTGGCTAAGTATTGATCAGAAGTATTTTGATTATATTCGGCGTGGAATTGATATATATGTGGCAACTTTTGTTTTCTTTGCCTCTATTTCTGCTAAATGTTTGTTGCTTGCTATAATTGCTGCTCTTTATGCATATAGGTTTCTTGGTTATTATCCCTTTTAGTTTATTAGTTCCTATCTCTTCCGAGTTTTATATTCTATGTAAAAGGGTTAAATCTCTGCTTTCTTTTATAGTTGGACGGTGGAGGTGTAGCCAGTGGAGGCCTTCGTGAACTTATACCATGCATTGCAAGGACTGCAGTTGCTGTTGGAGTGGATGGAATTTTCATGGAGGTATTTTTTGCTTGACTGCCTGCTGGCAAGCTGTAATATAAAGTGTTTGAGAGCTTATAACTGGAGTTCTGGGATGGGTTTTACTCAAATTACAATTTTCAGGCATTACCTTTGATTTTTGAAATTGCTGCAGATCATTGCAAAGTTGTGCATCTGCAAAATAAATTCTCATATAACCTCTATATAGATTATGTTTCTAGTTTAGGCAGCTGAAACTTTCTCTTTGATATTTAGGTGCATGATAATCCTCTGAATGCACCAGTCGATGGTCCAACTCAATGGGTGAGTTAACGTTGTAGTTTACACTTGCTTAAACAAAAGCACATGGTATCTTTAGGTCCTCAGGGTGTGGACTTATGCAGGCAAGTTTTATTATCAGACCATATTATCAAGCTGTATACTTATCAGAATCTGTTTTGCTTGTTACTGGAGATAGCCTCTACGCCATTTGGAGGAACTGCTGGAAGAGCTAATGGCAATCGCTGTAAGTTCTTTCCCCGTCATGATATGAATGGTTATGTTTTAGTGTTTCCAATGTCAACATGGTTAAGTTTTCTCATAATATGTTAATGTGGAAAGGAGTAGAATTAATCCCTCTCATTACTTTTTGGATTATGTGGAGGGAGAGCTATAGAAGGGCTTTCCAGATTTGTGTGTTACTCGGTTTTGTTGTCACTTATTTTTTATTCATCAGGCAGCAAATCTTGGATATACAGGATACCTATGTCTTAGTTCATTTATTGCTTAGTAATAATAACTGGCCTTCTGCATGGTTGCCATCCTCTTGGTGCCTTAAGTTTATTCATTTATGAAATAAGTATGATGGTATTTACCAATTATTCAATTGATGTTTTGTAGAGAGTAAGCAAAGGGAAGCAACACTTCAACATTGATCTCACACCATATCATGTTTAAGAAGGTTTCAAGAGTTCTCTAAGTGGGTAAGCAGGCAATTATCATTTCATTCGTGCCATTATTAATATATTAATATAGAACTAGTGGTTTTATGTCATCACAAAGCTCTACAAAGGATAAAGCAGATGTCTTTTATATATAACTCCATCTAAATAATACTATTCTGTTTTTAATTATAAAAATAGTCTGCATAATATGTGCTAAGGGCCGGACCAATGATTCAGAGACAGAATTTAAAAGTATTTTTTTTAGATTTGATAGTGTTGATTGTGGTCATATTTCTAGGTCTCTGTTTGCTATGGCCAAACCCATAAATATGAGATATCCTAGAATGTTTAATCTTATATTCAGTGCTGTTGCTGTTATTCTTTGATTAAGTACTGCTCATGTTTGAAGTATCATCCTCTTCTTTCTGGATTTTCAGGTGATTGTTTTCCTCTTGCAGGTGATTGTTTTCCAGTTCAAGCTCGTTTTGGTACAAGAACATGACAATCCTCCATAGACCATAAGCATTTAAGCCAGGATTGATTCTTGAATGTTGCCACTGTGAGATGGTAGTACTGCATGATTGTTCTATAAAAGCATTCGTAGATTAGAATGAAACTATGAGCATATTAGGCTAAATCAATGGTTGTAATTGTATCTAGGATTTCGTGGTGTATGCACATTCGATCTAAGTTTAAGTAGACAATTATTTGTTATTAGTCATCAATTGAAAAGACCTGATTTGAATGATGATTTTTATAATAAATAGTTTTCATATAAACTTTTTATGTTGTTCTAGTACTTTTATACTATTAATTAATTTAAACTTTAGTTTTAAAATATTGTTAATAACTAATTTTACTCACAATTTTAATTAACATTACGTCTGGTTTTGGATGCAAGCAAAAGGTCTTACTCATTACATTCTATTCTGTTCTTAAAAGGAAAAGTATATCATCACTCTCAACATTTAATCATAATTTTTTAATTTTTTAATTAAACATCATAAATAATAGTATTAATGAAACATTATTCTATCAAGAATAATTGGACCTCCTTGGGATGTAAAACGGTTCTCTTTTTTAATCATGTCAACGATTAAAGTAGTGAAATTTTGCATCTCGTTTTGAAAAATTTTAAAAAAATTATGCTACATATATATAAAATAATTGGTTAAAAAATACATAAATTATTAAGAAGAAAATTATTATACCATGAATCCATTGTTTTTAGTTTGGAAAGAAACTCCAGGCAAATTATGCAACCATACAAGAAAACCCCTAATAAAATAAAAATTAAGTCACGAAAATTAGTACTACAAAAATATTATATTGAAATATTAGAACTATAAAATACACAGCATAATTAATTGATTTACCCATAATTCCTCTTAGCATAAACGTAAGGTCCAATTTGAAGTACTGCATATAATCTTTCATCTTGAATGGTTTTAATAAACCGAATGAGGTCAAGATTTTCATTAAAATCATGTTGACTACGAATTGGTTTCTAAGTGTACTAGTATACATAGGTTTCAATTGTATCTAATTCACCTTCTTTGAACTTTTTAATAAGATCGGGCCGCATCTAATAAAACAAAAAAAATCATAATCTAAATATATTTATATTAATAAATAAATTTATAAACAGAAAATTCGATACATTTAATACTTTTGCTGTGCTTCTTGGGTAATGAATTGAAGTAGAGATTAAAATTTTATGCAATCCATCAATTATGAAAGCTTTGCCATCATGGGTGACATTGGTAGCATTACCAAGAAGTAAGAAAAAAAAAATAGCAGCAAATAAAGATTTAAGTAACTCCATTTTTTTTCTTTTTGGGAAGAAAACTATTATAAGTAAACTTGTAATTGGTTTTACAAACTAGTTTTAGGATATAACTAGTTTTAGACTCTACCTAATAGTTTCAATTAGGTTTAGAATTTTTATTTATTTCTTACAAAAAAGAAGCAAATAAATTATTTTCTTTGGTAAATATTAAAAGAAAATTTGAAATATACTAACTAGTACACGATTATCTAATAACAAAACAGGAAGAGATAAAAACTCATGTTTAATTAAAATTTAAGCTTAATTACAATTTAATTTGTAAACATAATCTTACATGATTAGCTTATCAAAAAAAATAATTCTAGATGATTAAAATTGATTAAAACTAATACGCTTTTAATATTATTATCAACTAAACCAATACACTTTTAATATTATTATCATAGTTAAAAGTATAGTTATTAATATGTTACGACGTATATTATAATATGTTATTGTATAATTGATATATTGATATATCGTATAATTCATATTATAAGTTGACATATCGTATGATACGATTGATACATTTTTAAGTTTAATTAATTATTATAATTTTTTTTTTACAAATTTAAATTATTTTTTTATAAAAATTAGTTTCGCAGTACACAAGTTGCACCAGGCTTGCCCATCCATTTCCCTTTAGCTAAAATAATGTCACATGTTATATTTATTTATAAGGATATTAATGTTTTATATATATATATATATTCAATAAGAACTTGAAGAACAAGTTCAAAACAAGTATTTATACAATTAAAAAATCTCGTATCTCAAATTAACTAAATCACCTCATCTCCACACTAAACAACTTTGATTCTTATTATCTCGTAATAAATGAATATATACTTCTTGATAACCTTGAAACCTATTATCTTACAATAAATGAATATACCCTAACATCCATCCAATTAGGAGAGATTGTTACCTAAAGTCTACATAATGGTGATAGAAAAAAAGAGAATATTGAACGTTATCGCACGATACACGTACGATATATATTTCTTATATTAACATTATATTAAGAAAAAAACTGAAGATATATTTGATATAAATTTCTGCTAAAGGAAAAATAAAAGATATATGACATGTATATATTACGATACTAATTAAAAAAAAGATAAAAATTGATATACTGTACCATTTTAAATAAATTAATATTGAACGTGTATCGCACGATACACGCATGATATATATTTTTTATATTAATATTATGTTAAAAAAAAGCTGAAGATATTATTAATTTTAACATTGTGAAATCATTACTATAATTTTGTAAAATTAAAAAATACGTTATATTTTTTTCACTTTCGATTAGTATATATAAAAAATCTTAATCTCGACAAGTTCGAATCTTATTATTTGATAATAAATGAATATGTTTTACTCGACAACCATGAATCCTATTATCTCACAATAAATGAATATATCTTGCCATACATCGAATTGGTAGAGATTGTTATTGTGAAGTATTCGTAATGGCGACAAAAAAAAAATTGATCTAAAAGATCAAAATTTTAATATCCAAAGTTTCTCAACATTGATTTCACACCATATAATGTTTAGGAAGATTTCAAGAGTTCTCTAATTGGGTAAGTAGGTAATGATCATTTTATTCGTGTCATTATTAATATATTAATAATGAAATAAGAAGAAAGAATAAATCATAGCAACAAAGAAAGATTTAAATACGAAATGATAAAGATGAGATTACAAAATATAAAGCACAGCTTATCGCACATGGTTTTATCCAAAGACTTAGTATTGAGTATAAAGAGATATATTCTCTTGTGGTGAATGTAATTATAATTTTATATTAATTAGTCTAGCAATAAATGAGAAGATTAATATGCGTCTGCTGAATGTAGGTAGAGCTTATTTATATAGCTCATTTGATAATGATATTTATATGAAAATCCTTGAAGGATTTAAGTTGCCTGAAGTACAATATTTGAATTTTTAAAAAATTTATTCGATTAAATTAAATAAATTTTTGTATAGATTAAAGTAATAAGATACTTGTAATATAATTGCCTCAGTGAATATTTGTTAAAAAATACTATAAAAATAATTCTATATATCCATGTATTTTATGAAAGGTTTTAGATTTGAATTTATCATAATTGTTGTTTATGTTGATGACTTGAACATTATTAGAATTTTAAAAAGTTATCCAAAATCGTGGATTACTTAAAAAAGAATTTAAGATGAATGACATTGAAAAAACAAAGTTTTGTTTGGGTTTTTAAATTGAACACTTGACAAATTAGATTTTTATCTATCAATCAAATTATATAACAAAAATATAAACAAACCACATCCATTGAGTTTGTTCCACATCCCATAGAAAAGGGATAGAATAGAACGATAAAACCAGTCTAAATGCTTTTAACATCCTATTTTGACAATCTTATTTAAAAATTGCAAAGGAAATATGTGTGATATTTTAAAAGTAATTTCTGCTCTATTTTTCTTTGGTATATTAGCATTGCCTTTAAAATGAGATAACATGCTAACGGTCTGAAATAAGAATTTTTCTAAAACTTTTATTTTAGTAGAATTTTTTTATTCATCAATCATTTTAATCTTCTAAAATTTCAATATATTTTTTTCTCTCTGTTCACACACGCACCAAGTGTGTCTACAGTTCTGGCGGAAATAAAAGAATAATATTATGAATGGCAAATTAATTATGAAGAGCTAATATTATTGCATGAGGATTCTGTTGACGGAAGGCAAAGACTAGATTGGTGCTGTAATAGGAACATAGGGCTCTTGCTTTCGCTGACTTAAAATTTTTATTGGAACATAGGCTTTGATGTAGGTGAAAAGCAAAGTGATTCGATTGCAACATGCCAAGTTTCCCATTCCATCAATTGGAAAAAGGATTGCTTGCAACATGGGGTGGAATTTTGATTGCATCAATCACATTATGGTGGAAGACCAAGACAAAAAGGGTTAAGAGTCTTATGGAATTCTACCTAAATAACAATTTCAGAACAACATATTAAAAAGTAATATTTTATAAATTTAAATATTTATAAAAATTGTTTAGAACACTCCGACCTAATACCTAAATTAATATAAGCATACTATTTCCCCTAACTTTAACTAATATAAACAAACTATTTCCCCTAAATGCTTACTCAAAAGCCAGCAAAAGGTAAATCCTAGTATTACTTAAAATCCAAAAAAAAAAAAAAAATCCTAACAAACGGCCTCCACTGCTAGCCTTTTAACAGCACAATAAGCTTTTCCAAATTTGTCTTCAGAAATCTCAAAGGAGCATGACTCCTTGCCAACACATTCTTTCTCAAGGATGGACACTGCATCCTCTGTTGACTCACATTCGGTCTTCTTGAAGGATCCACAGACACCTTGTGGGTCGCCAAAGCTAGCGAAATTAATTCTTGAAATCGGTCGGTTATGACAAGACAGTGCCACCTTCTTTCCCTCATGAGCATTTATGCATGCCGTCCCAATCTCAACAGTCTGGAATTGTACTCCAGAAGGATTACCACCAAATTCTTCAAACAAAACCAATGTGTTCTCACCATCTTTAAGGAACGATCGTGGAACATGGTACCTATCAAATAACAACAAAAATTAAAACAAGAGTTTGGATTCACAATGTGAAATATTTATGTAAAACATAATTAATTGCTTACCATCTTTGAGTAGGTTCGCCACACTTAGACACACACTTCTTGTCACTATATGCACCACGATAATCACAAGCAGCAGTCTGGCAAGCGTGCTCATCAGCTATGTAACTGGGCCAATACCTACCAAGACTATGACCATTCACCCATGCATGGCCCTTGCCTAAACCTAGTAAGTCCACAACAACTGGAGCATTTCCCAGTGGAGCTTTGAAGGTTGTCTGCATTTTCCCAAGAACAACAATCAATAAACTAATCACAATAACAGTAATGTTACTATCCATACTATAAATAAATTGATGGTGCAAATTACCTTGTACCAAGTCATATTCCTGTCAACAGGAAGAGAATCTGCTGACCATTTCAACTTTGAAGGACAATCTGTTTCGTAAAGCTTGTTTGCAACTCCATCCAACCCGACCTTGTATGACCACTTATGTGATGATAAATCTTTGACTACTTTGCCATTGCCTTTGTGAGCAACCAATTCGACAGGAGACAGAACTCCAGTAACATTCAAATCAAACATGGGGCCATAGTTCTGTAGACAATTTGTCAATAAAATCATCAAAACTGATAGCAAAATTATGATGGGTGGTATATATGTATCTATATACGTTACATACCTGTAATCCAACTGTGGCACTGAGCAATGATATCAAATTCTTTCCAGGGTTCAGCTTGACTTCTTTCTCGAAAACATACTTTTGACTGCCATATTGGGCCCATTGAGAACCTATGTATTCTCCGTTGACATAAGCGTGAAGAACATGACCGCTATCAGTTACACGAAGGGTAGCCTTTCCAGTCACAAGGGGATCATCCTTGGGAAGCTCGACCCTTGTCATGTACCACAGATAGTCACTAGCATCATTTGCCATAGCTTTTTGATCAATGATCCTGTTAGCATGATGGTCTCCCTTCCCTTGCACAGCCGTCCTCTCGATATTCTCAGGTCTCCACACCCACTCCAGAGAATTGGGTTCATCCTCAGCCTTATTGGGTTTCTTTACCAACACTGAAGTTTGAGCATACACCTTTGCAGTGTTGTATGCTTCGTCCTTGCAGTCAGGAAGAATGCTAACAGACCATGCTGGAAGATAATAATCAATCCCTCCGAATTTGACCACAGCGTCTGTTTGATTGTGTGCATTACTCAAAAAGCAGCTTGATTTCTCTTTTGTCGAATAGAGAGTAGTCTAAATAATATAAATTAAAAAAAAATATTAGAACATATTTATTAAATATTATATTTTTTAAAATAAAAAAAAATCAATCTTACCGAAATAGAATTACCCAAATCTGTATTTGTGACGTCACCATGAGTAAGAGTATACTCCATCGAATGCAAGACATCATGAAGTTGCTTCAAATGTCCCCATTTTGGTTGATTTGGATTTCCTATTAAAAAATTAATTAACAATTGATGATAATATTTTAATAAAAAACAAAATTTATAGAGACATGAACTATGTATTGAAATTATTACCATATTCATCAAGAGGTGCATTGTAGTCATATGTAGTAGTGATATACGGGCCACCTGAAGTTCTACCAAAATTGGTGCCACCATGGTACTAAATGTTTAACCCAAGTTAGTAAAAAACAAAATATACACAATAAATTGTTTCTAATATGAGTAAAAAATTAATTAAAAAAGCACTGACCATGTAATAATTTTGGAAAGTACCACCCTTTTGGTAAAAACGAGCAACAGAATAAGCAAGATCTTCAGCTGTTCTATAAGGGTCAGCACCACCCCAACTCTTGAACCAGCCAGTCCAATTTTCTGTCCACATCTTAGGGCTACTTGGATTATTTGGTTTAAATTCGTCACAGTAAAAACCATTGCATGTGTTAATCTGATCAAAGAAGAAATCAAATATCAATTACTATAATAATTAATATTTATTAAAACAAAATTTACACATAATTCATAGATAAATGTATTACCATTGGCTTTGGAGCATCTTGTTGTTGACACATGATCCATGGGACACCAACGCCTAGAGATTCAGCCATATTAGAGCACCATTGAATATATTCCTTTCCACCGGCTCCATAAGGACCCATAACATTTCCAAATTCATTCTCAATCTGTACAAATTTGTTATAATATTAATTAAACATCATATATAATAATAATAATAATAATAACACTGAATCATTGATGTATATATATACCTGAGCAAGAATAATTGGACCTCCTTGCGATGCAAAGAGATTCTCGTTTTTGACCATATCAACTATCAAAGTAGTGAAATTTTGCATCTCATTCTGAAAAATTAAAAAAGGAAAACTATGTTACATATATAAAAAATAATTAATTAAAACAAATGAATAATTATTAAGAAGAAAAATCATTATACCATGAACACATCGTTTTTAGTTCGGAAAGAAACTCCCGGCAAATTGTGCAACCATACAGGAAAACCCCTAATAAAATAAAAATTAAGCTACGAAAATTAGTATTATAAAAATATCAAAATTCTAAAATACACAAAACAATTAATTAATTTACCCATAATTCCACTCAGCACAAACATAAGGTCCAATTCGAAGTACTGCATATAATCCTTCATCTTGAATGGTTTTAATAAACCGAATGAGATCAAGATTTCCACTAAAATCATATTGACGACGAATTGGTTCGTGAGCATTCCAAAATACATAGGTTTCAATTGTATCCAATCCACCTTCTTTGGCCTTTCTAATAAGATCAGGCCACATCTAGCAAAATAAAAGAAAATCAAGATCTAAATATATTTATATCAATAAATAAATTTATAAACAGAATAATTCGATTATTATTATTAACATGTAATAATATATTACCTGTGCTGTGCTTCTTGGGTAATGAATTGAACCAGATATTAAAACTCTATGTACTCCATCAATTATGAGGGATCTGCCATCATGGGTGACATTGGTGGCATTAACCTGAAATAAGAAAAACGAAATAATAATAGCAGCAAACAAAGATTTGAAGAACTCCATTTTTTTCTCTTCTGAACTAAATGGATAGGAAAGCTAGATGAATAGGAATAGTGGGGTGAATATTGTATTTATAGTGCTAAATTTTAAATATACGTATTTGTCTAAGATTATCATAAACAAAATTGTAATTGATTTTAGAATATAACTCAATCTCTATTTGAGAGTTTCAGGTACGATATAATTAGTTTAGTGTTTTTATATAATATTTCACCAAAAGGAAGCAAAACTTAGAGGAATTTGATCAATGAAAGAGTCATGACATGGATGTAATTAATTTTCAATTGGAAATAAATTTTCTTTGGAGAATATTAAAGAAAATTGTAGATATATACTAGCTCGTACTCTCACATCACAAAATTTTCTCAATAACAAAATGGAATCTAGCCAAAGGAAATAAGAAGAAATAAAAGCACATGTTTAATTACCATTTAAGCTTAATTATGGTTTAATTTGAAGACATAATCCTGCATGAATTTATAAAAAATAATTCTATATGATTAAAAGACTAAAACCAATATGCTTTTGATATTGTTGTCAAAATTCAATATGCTTTTGATATTGTTATCATAGTCAAAAGCAAAGTTATCAATATATGCAATACCTACAATACTATTAATAAGTTGATATATTATATAATTAGTATCAATTTACATAATTATTAATATTGTACGATACGTATTACATATTTTATGATACGGTATGATATTAATAAAAAATGATATATATTAATATATTATATTATTTTAAATAAATATTGAAAGTGTATCGTATGATACAGGTATAATAAATGTTTTTTATATTAATAATATGTTAAACAGAAAATTAGAGACATTATTAATTTAACTTAATATTTTTCACCTAATCAATTAAATTCGCATGGTTACTCATAATGCTCACATCATGAAACTCGTTGATGAGTTATAATTTGATGAAAGGGTAACTGCTAATCTTTATTTGTAGTTGATCATGTTGTGTTTGAGAAAGGCACGCGCTTTAATGCCATGATGAGCCACCAGTTTAGACTTGAAACTGCAGTGAAAGGTGAGGTCAAGTATGCAGGTAGAAGAAGTTGTTGCTGCTGCCATTACTTCAATTTCAGGACATGATTACCAACCTTTTAATTTTGTGTTCTATACAAACCTCTATTCCTACTTCAAACCCGATTTCATAGACTTTATAATATATTGAAATTCAATATTTTTATAAAAATTAAATATCATACTCAACTAATAAGTCTAATACTTAAATTAAAATAGCCAAATAAATTCAAAATCCAAAGGCTTTTCCAACAGATTGACTCTTATTCCCACTATTAATTCACCTTCAATCTTCTTGAAGATACGCACATACCTTATATTGATTCCACCTTCCATCTTCAACATTTATTCTTTGAAAGTAATTGATGTCTCAAACAATAGGCTATCACGTAATGTTCCAGTTCAGTTTTTTACGTTTTTGGCGAGGAGTTTAATTAAATTATATTGAGATGATGATTGCAAAAGGTCAGTTTTTAGGTTAATTTATCTTAAAAAATATATAATAATTAACTAAAATAAAGGGAAAATAAAAAAAATTATGGCCTAATTCATTATCAACAAAATATTTATTGATGATATTCGACAAATTTATTAATAATAATTTTTTATATGATTAAATTTCATAAAATTTTAATTGGTAATTTTCATTAAAATTATATTTTTTTTTCAAAAATTCTCGTTGGTAAAATTCCAAATTTCATATGAAAATATCCATTTCCAATAAAAAAATTCATAAACACAAATATCTTTTTTTTATTTTTTTAACTATTTTTGTTTTTTCTCTAATTTTTTATGTTTACTTTTAAAGATAATTACATAAAAATTAAAATACAACCAAATAGATAAAAATAAAATAAATAAAATAATAAATTTTTATTGCTAAAATATAATAATTTACAAAAATGCTTATGAATTCTAATTATATAAGAAAACAAAAAGGAAATATATTAGTAGCTTTGGTCATACATCATGCATAAACCAAGTAATTCCAAGGCACAACAACGAAATGCCTCACTTAACACTTCTCTTGTTCCCTAAATAAAAAATTCTCTCATTAAGTAAATCTTGTTTCTAATTATTTATAAAAAAAGGATTCGAATTTTATTTTTTTAAATAAAAAAATTATATATCAACTAATAAGTCAAGTACTCGAATACAAATCTTATCCAAGAAGTGCTCTTTTTATTCATCAATCATTCTAATCCTCTAAAATTGTTACCTTTTTTTTTTCTCTCCATTCACCCACGCACCAAGTGTGTCCAGAATTCTGATAGAAATAAAAGTATAATATTATGAAGCAAATTGATACAAATTAGAACCAAGCAAATTTATTACGTGAGGATTCTGTCGAGGGAAGGGAAAGACTAGATTGGTTTTGTAATTGGAACATGCAGGTCTCTTGCTCTTGCTGACTTAAAATTTTGATGGGAACATAAGCTTTGATGAAGCAAGGCGATTTGATTTCAACAGGGCAAGTTTCCCATTCCTGTGTCTTGTCATCAATTGGAGAGAGACTTCCTTGCAACATGGGGTTCCATCAATCATATCATAGTCTGAAAAGCTTGACGTATTGCGCGACTGGTTTTCATTTATCGTGGAAGACCAAGACAAGGGGTCAAGAGTCTGGGTGGTGGCAAGGAGTCCGCCTGTGCGTGTGGAATTCTACCTAAGCAATGCTTTATGGTCTTCTCTCAGAGTCTTGGTCTTGTTGACGAGTTGGTCCTTGAATCCTATTGAAGCAATGCTTTAAGCAAACTTCCTTAACCATCCTGCAATTTCCATCAATTCTGTTTCTTCATCCTTCCCACATCCATGAACATGAGAAAATTACATTTTCTCTCGTCAGCTTTGTTCATTCACTGCTGTTTCATGGTTAGCTACGCCATGATTGCTGTGAGGAACCTCACCACTGACCAGCATGCACTCCTCGAATTTAAACACCACATCATTGATCCTCAAAACATCTTAGCCAACAACTGGAGTAACACCCACTCTGTTTGCAACTGGGTTGGTGTCTCCTGCTCTGCTAAGCATAGCAGAGTCATAGCCCTGAGCCTTCCCAACATGGATCTTACAGGAACTGTCCCTCCACACCTGGGAAATCTCTCCTTCCTAGTGTCACTTAATTTGGACGACAACCACTTCCATGGCCATTTACCTTCAACCGTTTACAACATTTCCTCCCTACAGATGATCTCTCTTGCATCTAATGGTCTATCTGGTAGTTTGCCCCAAGATATATGTCGCCATCTGCCCAAACTTGAGGCACTATACTTGCACTTGAATGAGTTTGCCGGTCAAATTCCATCCAGCATAGATGAATGCAGCAATCTTCAGAATTTAACATTGTACCTCAATAGATTCAGTGGCATCATCCCTAGGAGTATTGGCAATTTAACAAGGCTCAAATTAGTAGACATGAGTGGAAATAATTTGGCAGGTAAAGTTTTTTTTTTTTTGGCCTTTTTAACTTTTCTTTGGTCTGAACAAATTATGACTTTGGTTTTCATTATGGTGACAGGTGAAATCCCTTGGGAAATTGGAAATCTTCTGAGTTTGGAGGAATTTGCGGTTGGAGACATGAGCCTAATTGTTGGCCCAATCCCAGCTTCCATCTTTAATATTTCTTCTTTGAAACTAATTTATCTCTACAACAATAGTCTATCTGGCAGCATTCCACAGAATATGTGTTACCATCTTGTAAATCTTGAGACCTTTGTTATATCCTACAACGAAATTTCTGGCCATATTCCTTCCAAAATAGGTGACTGCAGAAATCTTCAATATTTATCATTATCTTATAATCGGTTCAGTGGGTTCATCCCAAGGAGCATCGGAAATTCAACCAAACTCAAGAAGATATATGTAGGTGTTAATGATTTAGAAGGTAAAGTTCTATTGTTTCACCTTTTAATCTCAGTCTCATATCTATTAGAACATATAAATATAATTTCGATATGATTTGTAATATTAGAAAAATCGATTGCTTTATATGATTCTAATCTCATATTTTTACCTTTTTCATCAGGTGAAATTCCAAGAGAGATCGAAAATCTTATTGCATTGGAGTTATTTTCAGCCGTGGACATGCGTCTAAATGGGGTGATTCCACCTTCCATCTTCAACATTTCTTCTCTGGAAGTAATTGATGTCTCAAACAATAGCCTATCTGGTAATCTTCTGGTACAGTTTTTTTCTTTAAATTATGTTGAGATAATTATAAAAAAAAAAACTAAGTTTTTGGGTTAATTTATCTTAAAAAAATTATGATAATTAATTAAGATAAAAAGAATGTACCCAAACATTTAGTTTATTGAGATTTTGGTTCTCTAGAGACCAAACAACCTAAAATCAATTTTCAATTAAAAGTCAACAGCTTAAATAAAAGAGATGATTTTTTTCTTTCAGAGATCTTTTCTGGAAAAAGTCAAAACCCTGTCGGAAATAACTTTATTGACAGAATTCCAATAAAATATTTCATCAAAAATACTTATATGAGTTGTACCTTTCATTGAAAATGAAAGATATTGTTGATAATGGTCTGACTATTAACACCGGGAAATTCCATTGATAATATTAAAAAAATTCATTCGTAATAGTTTATTTATATATTATTAAATTTCCCTAAAATTAGCTGATAATTTTGGTTGGAATTACTTTTTTTGATAAAAATTTTCGTGGATAAAAGTCCAAATTTCTTTGAAAATATCCTTTTCTCAAAAAAATTCCATAAGTAAAAATGCCCTTTTGTAATTTTGTATTATTTTTGTTATTTTTCTCTAATTTTTTACATTTACTTTTAAAGATAATTACATAAAAATTAATTAAATACAACCAAACAGATAAAAATAAAATAAATAAAAAATTATTTATAGTATCTTATGGAAGCAAACGTGTACTCCCCTGCTTCTTCTTCTTCTTCTTCTTCTTCGTATCAGCTCAACTCTGTTTCCCACCAAATGCAACTTTAAGTTTTACATAATGATGCAATTGCATTTCCTTCTTTTTTATGTAGGTAAATTGCCAGACATGAGCTCTGTTTCAAATCTTGAGAGACTCATTGTGTGGGGAAACAATCTCAAGGGAAACATCCCAGACTCTATCTGCAATGCTTCTAAGCTCACTCTCCTAGACTTAAACAGGAACTCGTTCCATGGCCTTATTCCAAACACACTTGGCAATTTAAGGTTCCTTGAGGTGTTGCGCCTTTGGTCCAACAATTTGACCACACAAACTTCAAATGGTGAGTGGAGCTTTCTCTCTTCCTTGGCAAATTGTCGGCATTTGAGAGTTTTAGAGCTATCATACAACCCATTGAATGCCCTTCTTCCAAATTCTATCTCAAATCTCTCTACTTCACTCCAATATTTACGTGTCAATGATTGCAAAATTGGAGGCAAGATTCCCACGGAAATTGGCAGCTTAAGCAACATTATAGCATTAGGCCTTGCCCTCAATGAGTTGAGTGGATCTATTCCAATGACAATAGGAAGGCTTAGGAATCTTCAGGTTTTGCATCTTGATGGAAATAGATTACAAGGGTCCCTTCCACATGATCTTTGTGGTTTAAAGAGATTGAACAGATTATCATTAGGTGCTAATGAGCTTGATGGACCTTTACCGACATGTCTGGGTGATTTGACTTCTTTGAGATATCTGAACTTGTCCTCTAACAAATTGCATGCGACAATACCTTCATCTCTTTGGAGCCTCAGAGATCTCTTAAGTGTAGACTTGTCGTCAAACTCTCTTATCGGTCCACTTCCACTTGACATCGAAAATTTGAAGGTACTAATATATTTGGATTTGTCAAAGAATTTGTTATCAAGTGATATTCCAGACACAATTGGGAGTCTCGATGATATTCAACTTCTAGCACTTTCTAGTAATAGTTTACAAGGTCCTATTCCTAAATCATTGGGCAACTTGATAAGTTTGGAAGTCTTGGATTTATCAGACAACAATCTCTCTGGAGTCATTCCCAAGTCTTTGGAACAACTTCTTGATCTCAAGCATTTTGATGTGTCTTTCAATAGATTGGAAGGACAAATCCCCAGTGGAGGGCCCTTTGCCAACTTCATAGCTGAATCATTCATGAAAAACTATGCACTTTGTGGTTCACCTAGATTACAAGTCCCCCCTTGCAAAAATACCATCCATCGACAATCTAAGAAGGCCCTTGTGCATGTGTTGAAATATGTTTTACCAACAATTGCTTCAGTAATAACAATTGCAGCCTGCATTATTGTCTACAAAAAATGGCAGAAGAGGAGCACAAGTTCAGAAATTGGGGAAGATTTGATTCCGTTAGAAACATGGAGAAGAGTTTCATATAATCAACTCTCGCAAGCGACTAATGGCTTTAGTGAAAACAACTTGCTTGGTTCAGGAAGTTTTGGCTCTGTATATAAAGGGATACTTTCAGATGGGACAAATGTTGCAGTAAAAGTTTTCAAGTTACAAATAGATGGAGCATTTAGGAGTTTTGATAATGAATGTGAGGTGATGCGCAATATCCTTCATCGGAATCTGGTCAAGGTCATTACTAGTTGCTCTAATATTGACTTCAAAGCCTTGGTTCTTGAATATATGCCTAATGGGAGCCTTGAGAAATGGTTATATTCTCACAATTATTTCCTAGATATCTTTCAAAGAATCAATATAATGATCGATGTAGCATCAGCACTGGAATACCTCCATTTGGGACATCCAATGCCTGTAATCCATTGTGATTTAAAACCGGGTAATGTCTTACTAGATCAAGACATGGTTGCACATGTGGGAGATTTTGGTATTGCCAAACTATTGGGAGAAGAAGAGTCCATGAAACAAACAATTACACTTGCCACCATTGGCTACATGGCACCAGGTGATGTTTTAATTACCTATTCTAACATGTTTTAATTACCTTTTTAATTATTTAATTTTGTTTAACATACAGAATACGGATCAACGGGAATCCTTTCTGTAAAAAGTGATGTTTATAGTTATGGTATTCTATTAATGGAGGTCTTCACAAGAAAAAAACCCACAGATGAAATTTTTGCTGGAGAAATGAGTATGAAGCGATGGGTGGAAAGGTCATTCTCTGATGGAATAATTGGTGTAGCAGATTCGAGTTTAATGCATACAAAGGATGAATTCTTTGTTGTTAAAGCAAATTGTATATCATCTATTATGAGGTTAGCTTTGGATTGTTCGGCTGAATTACCAGAAGACAGGAAAGATATGAAGGATGTTGTTTCCATGCTCAAAAATATTAAAATAATGCTTCTGAATAACATTAAGGAGGATCAATAAAGTAAGGCATACATTTGTTTTTGTAGTTTGAGCTTATTTAATAGAATAAGTAGTGGTGCTGTTTTCCTAATTGTCATAGCATAAAGCTAGGGTGAGACTCTGGGAGAGATATTTTATGTTTGTACATGGGAAGATGAAATCCCTTAGAGAGAAATAATTATTGAGAAATATAGCTTTACTTATTTATATTTAGAAAATTTATTATGTCAATTTTTTGCTCATATAAGTGAATTTAAGCCCAAAAGAAAATTATCATTTACATTAATCATAAAAATTTTAAACTTCACAAACGAAGTTAGGAGTTTACAAATGTTTCATTATAATATATATTGTCATGAGAATATATATATATATATATATATATATATATATAAAGAGGAAACTTATCCTATACATTACCATGGAAGACACACCATACTACCAATAGATAAAGGTGGTAAAATTTGACTGAACCAAAAATATTGTTCAAATTAACCCAAAATCAAACTTGACTCATCAGAACTAACCAAAAAAATAATTTAGTTGAACCAAAAAATAATTGAATTTGAACAAGTCATGATCTAAACTTTAGGTGATCTGAACTTGCAATGAATCGAACTTAAAATAATTCAAACTTAAGGTGATTCAAACCTACAACAACTTGAACACGAGATCGATTTGATTCGAAATTCATAAAAACTTGAATTTATAATTTGATATAAATTTAATTTTTAATTTTTTTTGAAATGTACACAAATTTATTACTAATTGCCGAAATCAAAAAAGATTTTGAATTTTTATGATTGTAAGGAAAATAAAATTGATATAATGATTCACCTTCAGAAAAAAAACAAAAATATATAAATTAAAGAAAATTGATTATTAAAATAAATTATATTCTTGTTAAATAATCACATACGATCTTAAAATATTTGAACCATAAAAATGATTTTGTTTAAAATGAGTAAACGAACAAATGATAAATTTTTAAATTCATATAACTCGAACTCAAAGTAGTTCGAATATGAATTTCATATTCTAAATTTGAATCGATCCGAAACTAAAATAAGTAAAACTCGAGACTATTTGAACCCGAATTAATCTTTAACTCAAAATAACCCAAACCCGAATTGCCTCAATCACCACATGTACTAATTAGGAGACGTCTTACTCCTATACATCTTGCTTGGTTGGTAAGGCTGGGTCAAGTCTATTTTGTTCAGTTATTTATTTATTTTAATTTTCAGAGTCTCTATCTAGTGTATTAAAGGGAATATATGTGGGAAAAGTATTTCTTCTCTAAGATTCGTTAACTCCTTAAGAATTAAGAAAGAATAAATGAGAAATGAGAAATAAGAAGCAGAATTGAATTTGGATCGAATGAAACAAGGATGTTGAGCGTGTTCATTGCTGGGTTGGTTGTTGGGGTGTTAGCAATTGTCGGCGTGGAAGTCCTGGGAGTGTTGCTTGTGTTAAATCGGTTGAATCGGAAGATCAAGAAAGAATCTGATGCGACCCAGCATCCCAAACTCCAAAGCCAACAGCCCCTCGATTTCGCTTACAGCAAGCAGGTATGTCCCCTCTGTGTTTGCTGAGATTTTTAACCTCCATTTCATTCAGTCCTTTTTCATGTGTTTAGGGGATTGTTTGGGTTTTGGAACCGGAAAAAGTTCCACCCAGAGAGCCCAAGAGAAAGAAGGAAATGCTGTTGGAGGTTTCTCCCGCTCGAAAACATGGCAAAATCGAGGGCAACAGCCTGATTTTGACACATTCTGATGCTTCCCGCACTACTATTCCCCTCAAGGGCTGCGTAATTGAGGCTGTTTCCGCTACTAACTTGCCCTCGAGAAAATGGTACTGTCAATTTTTGCTGCTCGAAAAATGTACATTTATTTAGTATTTACAACAACAATTCTTGCTTGAATGTCAAGGTTATCCATCCCATCCCATCGTTTTGCTTTAGGTTTCAAAAGGAATTCTTCTCTCTTTCTGAGTTAGCCTCTGAAAATTAATGGCAGGTCTAACAGCACCATTGGTGATAATTTCCTCATTCACTGAAGAATATGATGCCACACTTAGCTTGCCACCTTAGTATCACACAATTCGATTCTGATATCACTTAATTCTGTCTTTCCAGTTGTTCACTTTCAAAATATTTGACTTTTGCCTCATTCGTTTCCCTTGTATTAATGGTTTGACAGGGCCAAGAAATTTCCAATAAAAATGGAAAGCAAGACTTCACCAATATACAATGGATGTAAAATCATTTACCTTTTTCTGGAGACTTCCTGGGAGAAGGAGTCATGGTGCAAAGCTCTTCGTCTTGCTTCATGTGAGGATAAAGAAAAGTTGAAGTGGTTCACCATGTTGAATCTAGATTTCCATTCTTACCTGGCATCTTTAAATGCTGGATATCCTTCATTAATGAAACCCTCATTAGGTTTTAGTGCTGAGCCAATTGATAAGGGAAGTGGGCTTGATGGAACTTCATCAAAAGTTAGATTATTTTGGAAAAAGCTGTCCAGAAGGGCTTCGAAGCCTGGTATGGAAAATAAGGGAATTTGGACTTATCAACCTGTCCGTGAAGAGAGAAAGACTGAAAAACAGCAGCCATTCCAAGATTCAGTGACAAACAAGGCGCCGAACAGTTTGATCGAAGAAAATATGGCATTTCCATTATCACAAGGTTTTCCTCGCTCAGCTAGTCAAAGTTGTACTTCTGTTGCTTCTGATGCTGATTCTGAACAAGACAGGCTAAATTTCGATGAAGGAACACTCTGCTGGAACTTGATAATTTCTCGAATCTTTTTTGATATCAAAGGCAATGCAGGGTTTAAAAGTTCCATTCAAACACGGATTCAGGTTGGACAGTCACCAAAATCAGACTTTGTGCTTTTCTAATTTTTTGTGTATGGTATTGCCTCTTCATGTTTCTTGTTGATTCATTAATTGCACTTTGTGAATCAGTCTACTCTCTGATTGACTCTACCAAGGTGAAGAACAAAATGAAAATGTTCTTTGCTGCTAGGCATAATTACGTTGACATTGTTTTGGTACAAAAAATTGCACCTTGACAATTTAGTTGGTTTTCCAGCCTAAAAGGGCGAAAAGACAAAATCTTCTGTTTGTTTTGACGGGTGTATTTTGAGTTTCCTAATTCAGCCTCTCCTTTTATCAGTTTATTTACCTGTGAAGGCAAAGTTTTGGTTTTTAACCAAGTATTTTGGTCGTCAAGGTATACTATATTTTTCTTGTGTGTACTATTACTGCATCAATGTTTTGATTCAGATGTTCAATGGCCATATTGCCTTCTACTTTTTCATGCAATTAATTCTATTAAAAATATTTGACTGTACATTTGAAGATAGTTCTGATGATTTTTATGATTTGATATAACAGAGAACATTGTCCAATATGAGGACCCCTAGTTACATAGGTGAAGTCATTTGTACTGGTGTAGACATTGGGAATCTCCCACCTTATATCCATGCAATGAGGCTCCTCGCTACAGACATGAATGAGGTATGGGCGTTTGAGGTTGATGCTGAATACTCTGGTAGAGCTTTGTTAGATGTTGAAACAAGACTTGAAGTTCAGGACCAGGCTTTTCAAAAAGGCATAGTGGATGCAAATTCAGAATCAAATTCTGTTGAGAATATGTCTTCAGACCTTCTTGAAGGCTTTGAGCACTTTGGAAAGCATTTGAATCTTCCTGAAGAGGATGAGGTTGACCCTAAAGTTGGTTAGTATGATAATGATATATATTTTTGTCCCCTTCCTCATTCACTTGGCTCAAGATTTGCTGATGCATAAAATGCAGTTTATTATTTGTTTACTTATGTAGTTATTTAAAAAAAAACACGGATTTCCAATTATGCACAAAGAACGTGGACACTCATTGGTTAAGATCAAAAGTTACACCCTTTTTAGGAAATTATAAATCACAACTTTAAGAAATTCCTAGATGGAAGGCCTTGCTGACTCCAGATCTCTGTCCTGGTGTTGTCATGTCTTTGTCTCTTGCTATAAATGAACCCCCCCCCCCCCCCCCCTCTCGGTATAAGAAGGTTTTATGTAGAGAAGCAGGTTGTATGTGTATGAGATGCCTATTCCCAAATTTGCATGACATGCTTGCATGGTGGACCACAACTTGTTTGCATGGCATGGGTGGGCTTGATAAGGAACCCTCTCTATGTGATTTCTTGTTGCGAACATACACATTAAGACATGTATGGTTGTTAGGAGAGGAATCTATGCATAACTTTTCTCCTCTTTTCACTCTTGAATTTTCTACTCTAATGGTTTCAACATATTACTTCATTTCCCTCCACTTTTCTCTATTCAAAGATGATGCAACTGTAACTACATGCGCTTCTCTTTCAAATGCAGCTCTTTCTGTAGCTTCACCTAATTCATCAAGTATAATTTCGGATTGGTCCTCTGCTTCTGTTTTTACTCTATTAATCTGGCTAGGATAAATGATGCTATTTTCATCCTTTGATTTCTCTCTCTTTCGGCTTCAGATGGTCTAAAAGGCTCTAAAGCTACATCGACAACAAGTTATGTGTCTCGCTGGAAGGCTGTTCTAAATTCCGTAGCTAAACAGGTTTCACAGGTTTGTGTATAATCTATTTACACATAGAAGTTTTTCTGCTAAGAGGAACTCATAAAAACGGCAATCAAGGGTTATGGAGGTATTTATGTAATTAAAGAAGAAACTTTGAATGTTAATATGAAAACACCCATCTCCCCTTTATAAATCCTCTAAAAGTAGATAGTTCAAGATCCTACAAATTGAAGAAGGGAACTTCATAGATACCAATTGAAATTCTTTGAACTTGCTTGGTATTTGAGGAACAGACAGAACCCTTATTTTACTTCTCATTGAATGTAGAGCAATGAGCCTATCCTTTCTGCATCTGAATATTGTGTTATTGAATATAGAATGTTGTATTTGAATATTGGTTTGTTAGTAAAAATGAAATTTGTGGGTTGATTTCATATCATAAGGACAGGTCATATCCAATTTGAAGAGAGGTTGAGAAATCACCAATTCGAAGAAAGAATGTCTGGACAGATAGGAATTTCTAGGGATGGATAATAGGGAGAGAAACTAGAATTCATAGGGAAATTAGGGGGAAAAGAGGAAGAAATAGAAGAAATTAGGGAGAAATAGACCACTCATTTCAGTAGGATCTACTGCAGTAATTCTTGAATTTGATGGACAAAATTAAAAGAATCAGACCTAGTAGATCTTAAAGCAAGCCATTGACATTTGCTGGATTAACAATGTTATTCTTTTGTTGTTGTAGAGGCCTCTGATTCACCCTCTTGATCCCAATAGGATGGTTCATATATTATCAACATGGTGTTTGTCATGCCATTATGTTCTTGACGAACTTATCTGATATTTGCATGTTTACTTAATCGCAGGTTAAAGAATACCGCTGTGTATGGGTCTTTCATCATGTTATACTGATTTGAGCATATTATTAACGTATTCCTAATAAAATTTATTCCATATCATCTATCATTGAATCGAAAATTTTGTCTTTTATTATTAAACTAATTGATATTTCGAATTGGAGGTGCCTCTGTCTTTGTCAATAAGGGTTGCATCCCTTCGAGGAACGCTGCGGATATATATAAAGCCACCTCCTTCTGATCAGTTATGGTTTGGCTTCACCTCCATGCCTGATATAGAGTTTGACCTTGAGTCTTCTATTGGGGAACACAAGATTTCTAGTGGACATATTGCTTTGTTCTTGATCAGTCGGTTTAAGGTATGAATATCATTTGTTACATAGTAATATTGCTTGATGAAAAACATATTTCAGTTTTTTTTTTTCATTTTATTCCTTAAATTGCTTAATGAAAATTTCCAAGTGAAACATCGGTTACCCTGTTGCACGAAACACACAAGAATTTGGCACACCAACTACTTGAAGAGAAAAAAAATGTTTTGAAAAATTAAACAAAGGAGTTGTGTTTTGGAAGAGAAGGTACATGATAACAAAAGTGGTTTTTTTTTTTTTTGGCAACTGCATGTGTAGCAAAAAAAGAAGAAAAAGTGTTTTATAAAAACAAAGTTGAAAAGATGTATATGTCTTAGTTTTATATTTATTTTTGTAATTTTATTTGGTTTTAAAGGAATTTTATCTACTGAGTTTGTGTCATTTAACTTGACACTGAACTGAGTAATTAGGCTTATACATTAGTATAAACAAAATTCCCTCCGGCCTCCTTCCCTGCCCCAGAATGGCAAAAAAGGGCTTTCAATCCAACTGTCTTGACTAATACACCTTATGTTCCCAAGTGTTTATAGAAGGAAAAATTTACCTTTTTTACCGAATTTATGCAGTCTTTTTCATTTTAGCCATAGAAAACGAATGATGAGCTATTTGTCACAATTTTCAATGCTGGACTCAGCTTTGATAGGATGATAGAAAACTGCCAAGTGGCTTTAGCTGATGCTTCCATCATTTGCGCAGGCGGCCATACGGGAAACTATGGTGCTTCCAAATTGTGAAAGTGCATGCATTCCTTGGATGTTAGCAGAAAAAGATGATTGGGTCCCAAAGAAAGTTGCCCCATTTATATGGCTTAATCAAGAAGCAGTTACTGATAATAAAATTGTGCGTGAAGCTCAAGGCCCTCAACTTACGGAATCAAAAGCGAAGGAAAACAGGAGAACCTCAGACAGTGAGCATCAACAACCAAAGGTGGATTCCTTGCAGCCACCAGTCGTTGATTGTGCAGCCATGCCTTCTTCAAGCTCCGTGGATTCTTCTACTATAAGGAGTAAGTCCTTGCAAGATCTAGGAACTCCCCTTCTTGCAACTGATGAACCACATGAAGCATGCCAGGAGAACAGAGAGGAAGCTTCAGAATCACAGTCATTATCTAGGTCACTGGTAGAGTTTGAAAGGCAGAGTGATGTAATTGATGACAATGATTCAAGGCCAAAGAAGGTGGGTAGAAAGGCAAGGATGCTTGATTTGGGGAAGAAAATGGGGGAGAAATTTGAAGAGAAGAGGCGTCACATCGAAGAAAAGAGTAGGCATATTGTTGAGAGGATGAGAGGACCTTGAGACAACTGAAACAAAAACCACCATTGAAAACTCACAAGGTATTCAAGGCAATATTCTTGATACAATGTTGCTTAGAAAAGAAAGTGAATTAAGAACTATAGCAAAAGAATAGTATTGCTATATCATATAGAGGAGGGATGAGCTATGATTCGATTATTAGTTAACCGATTCAGATACATTTGTTCCTTAAATACAAAAAATTATACTTAGTTCTGACTTCTTTATCTTATAATCACCAAGTGTGTACATTACATATGTCATGTAATATTATTCCATATTCTTGTTTCCAAATTTTTTCCGAACACTTCATTGGTGGTGCTTTAAGAATGATGACCACAAAGTGTCAAAAAGCAAGAGCCATCTAGAGGTGTGGGTTTTCTATTTCCTTGTTTGAACAATTGCTCTGCAATCTTCTCATGGTTGATTTTAGATGATGTGAATGTTGGAAAATTTGACTTTCTCAACATTATTTTGATGGAGAAAATTGTGTGAAGATTTTGAAAAGTAAAGGAACATATTGATTCAAAAGAGTCATGCTCTTGTCCCATCATTTTTGTTCTAACTAATTGTACACCTTGGCATGCATGGTTTGAATTATTTACTAAATCCAAAGATAGGATCCATCAATTCATAGGTAAGTCGATTAATAATTGGTTAAATCCAAACATGAGATCTATTTATAATCAAATTAATTAATTAATAAATGAAATATTAAAATCCATGAATAAATTATAATAAGCACGCGAGTCACAACTCACATTTTCGAAAAAAAACATCTTTATCCAAAAATACATATTTATTACGTAAAGAAAAATCTTTATTCATAAATTTAAAATTCACCTCAAAAGTAAAGAAACATTTTTACTTATAAGCCCAAATACCTCATCTCTAACTAATATAAGATTCGTGAACAATATGAACGAAACAAACTGTGAGGGTGACAGTTAAAGGGGTGGCAAAAGCAAAAAGAGAAGAAAAAAGGGATAGGATGGCCAAAATGAACCACTACAGATTATTCAATCGATTGTGGTATATCTAAGATTACAAATAATTTGGCATTTACAGGATAATGAATGAAAAAATTGGTTAACAACATGGAAGCTAAAGAAGAAAGCAAGAAAGGCAGATTATAAAACACAGCAAAGAACAGAAGAAAACACCTCCCAGCAAAAATCCTCAGCCATCAGTCCTATTGTAGGAAAATTTGACAATAACTGATAATGGTATGTTGATATTATGACCTTGGTTTCCAAAAAGTCCAATCCTCCCAAAGCTGGCAGAAGTGTTGATCATTGTGGCATTAAAGATAATAGTCAAGACCTGCTTCTCTCCAGTGCCAATAAAGAAATGAGTTGGACTGACCTTCATGGAAACCCCATAAGGAGCACTCCAGCCAACCTTGTAAGTTTCATTGCCAGCAATGTTAGTCACTGATCTTTTAACCGTTTTAGACTGGTTCAGTTTTGCAATGGTGATTGAAGGCAGGTTCAGGTCAGCACTGCCAATGGTAGAATTATAAACCCAACAGTTTTGACCAGTGTAATTTAAGACCACGGGACCAGAACCGTTAATGCCACAAAGAAAGGACATATAATCATCATGAGCTGCAACAACCAAGTATATGAGGTTAGAATGAGATGTTCATGGAATAGTCATCTAAGAGCAGTAGGACCCAAACAGATATCAGAAAATCCTTAGATTTCCATTGACTAATACTTCATGACTTTCTTCTGTTTGCAATTTGATAAACAATAATTTTTAACAACATATATATACAACCTAATGCAGAATAGCTCATAAAAAGTTATATTTACTAAAAGCAGAATGACTTACTAGAATCCAAGATCAGACCCGGATCAAGAGCTGAAGTGGCATTTACAAAACCACTGCCCATGTCAAATGGTGTTGCTGGAGACTGGTTTAAATCAGGATTAGTATAGGCACGCTGGGCCATTATGGGGCCACCACTCTTGTCATAAAGAGAAGCAGTTGTAGAAAGTGCAGATGCAATGGCTGCAGGACTGAAATGAGGAAACTTTTGCTTTATCAGTGCAGCAAGCCCAGCAATATGAGGTGCAGCCATGCTCGTCCCAGACATAATAGCAAAGCTTTCACCTGTAAGGTCAAGTTATTTGTTTAAGTAACAATGCGACTTATGTAGAATTGTAATTGAGTTATTTCTTTATCTAACACCTTGGAATTCAACTGAGTCTGTGCCAAGAGAACTCCAGGCAGCCCATATCAAATTTCCAGGAGCAATCAAGTTGGGTTTCATTATGTCTGCATCATCTAGAAAACTGTCCTCTGGATCTGGTCCCCTGGCAGAATAATACATAACCTTTGGAGCAGACACGCTGTAGTTTGCTTTCAGTCCACCTGAAATGCTTGCAACTGCCCCAAATCTAACAATTTTCTTTGTAAGTCCATCTCTCTCCAATGAAGAATTGTAATATTGGAGTAAAATCTGTTCAGTATATATAATCATAATAAATTAGTGAATTCTCAGTTTGTTTGTGTGTATATGTGTGTGTGAGCGAGAGAGAGAGAGAGAGAATATACTCTATGAGCACAGGTCACAACTTAATCAAATGTTTTGGAAAGAACTAAAAGGTTTGCCGACCATATGCAATTACAAACAAAGAAACAAGAAGTTGATATGTAAGAAAAAGAATTCGCATATGCCTTCATGATTTACATGCAGAACCTTCACCTTGGAATCATCTGGGGATGGAATTATGATGCCGGGCATTTCCAATGGCGTGGGATTGAGCTGAAAGCCAATTACAAAAGGGTCCATGTAGAACACAACTCCAGCTGCACTAACGTTTTTCGCGGTTTGTACGGCCCGCTTGATGGTGGAGAGTCCAAGTACAAATCGGATTGAATAGCTACAGATTAACAGGTTTCCTTCAATAAGTTCCGGGTTAAAGTTACTAGAGTCTTGGCATTCGCCCACATACATATCATCGGCAAGTGTTGTGTCATTGCATAGAGCATGAAGTGCAGAAATCAGTGTATACGTTTCATCTTTATCCGTCCCCGCTGCCAAATAAGGAAGAGAAAGAAAAGAAAGAGTAATATATCCCACTTACTAATAATGAGTAATATGAATGGAATCTACAATAGCAATAATTACATGCATCAGTTGAATAGATATAATCTATTGGTGTATAAGATCAAACTACTAATTATAAATTTAAGGAGTGACAACAATCTGTTAATGAAAGAGATTAAATGAAGTCAACCAGCATATAAGGTCCAGGTTTTATCAGGTCCATGTCTAAGTTAAGCATGTGAAGCATATGGACACAGTAATGTACCACTCAATATGCAAAGATTGACACAATTGTTATCCAGTATTTCAGAATCACTTTTAAAAGTAGGAAGAGGGATTTAACAATCAAACTCCTTCACGGAAAATGAAATATGCATAGGAAACCAACTAAAATTACAAAACAGAATAAGAGAAATTCTATATATATACTTCTCTTTTCTTTCTTTGATCCACAAGCACGCAAAACAAATCAAAAAACCTGTTATCCATCACTTGATCTCAAATTGATAAAGAAGGAAATAGATTTGAAAGGTAAACTTACGTCCAAGTCCAACTCCAGGGATGGTCACGTTGTTTCCAAGGATGATAGAGTTAGAATATGCTCTGTCATGAGAGGCAGCACCAATGGTGAAGATCCATGGACTGAATGAAGACATGCTCTTGGGTGATGGTCCAGTATTGCCAGCAGCTTGCACAACAAAAATGCCAGCCTTGACAGCTGATAGCAATGCCATGTCAATAGGATTGAAAAATGTTGCAATACCAGGTGGACGCCTGTTGGGAGTGATAGATAAGCTTATTATGTCCACCCCATCTTGAGCTGCCTGCAAATGTGGGATGAACATGTACTTGATTATAGACACCAAATTAACGGTTGCAAGAAAAGGAAGGATGTTATTGCCATGCTGAATTTTTACAAATAGATAAATATATTTCCGCTTTAGGCAGAAGAAAATCTTGACCAAGAAGACTTCCCATTTCCAATCGAAATTCAGCGGTCTAACAAAAGGATGCCTAGCACTCAATTTTGCCAAGGGAATTCTCAATAACTAGAGGATCTGAGAACATCCTCATGGTTGCCATTTAGCTAAAATGGGAACCACCACGACCAACCCCTCTCCCCCCAAAAAAGAAGATGAAGAAGACAAAAGAAGCAGAAGCCTTGTAAGCATCAATGCCATGGCCAGAAACTTTTTATACCAATATGCTGGTTGAAGTCAAAATGTTAGGAAAAATACTATTAGATTTTTGGTCCATAAATAAGCAATTCCATTATCTTAACTTTACTAATAGTAATCAAGCAAACCACATAGTAGTTTTCTACCATGAATTTGAACACTTTATTGCCAAAATGCCCCTTAAAATTCTAATAAAAATCAATACAAATATGCAGATTTTTAATTATTGAAATAGAAGAAAATTTTTAATATTTATTAAGCATACTTTCAATTACATTCTTAATACTATCGTAATTGTGTTCCAATGTTGAATATCATTGAAGGTTCATATGGTGGAGAAGGAACAAATCACGCACACTTATAAAACTACAACCTCTATTTTTCCTTTCCCCTTTGGGACTCTCCTTCCTCTTCTTTGGCAACTTTGGCGTTCAAATCTCTCATCTGTCAGATGACCAACCAAAGACTCAAATTGTTTACCCATAAGATAACAATTAATTGGTCTTCATTAATTTAAAGGGGATTGGCACATGAGCTTGACCAAGTTCAATAATTTTGAGTTCCCTTGATGAGGGGAGTTGGGTTCTTTGTGATTTTGGTGGGAGTAGAAAGAGAAAAGGGGACTAAAATCAAGTATTCTTGGTTGTTTCAGATGAGAGATAAGAGTGCAAAAGAGCCATGAAAAACTCCAATTGCCAAAAAGCATGGAATGGAGCATAATGCTTAATCCTATTTATGTAGGTTTTGACATTTGGCAAAGTCCTGATTAAGGCTCATCTTCTCTTAAAGAAGTGAACTGAAAGATCCCAATTAGATTTTAAAAAGCAAATTTCAAAAAAAAAAAAAGGAGAATTAGGGAGTAAAACTTATGCAGCTTACGACTCAACAATTTCCCACCCACTAGTTATAATATTTCTACCCCAAAAATGTAACATTTATAGTTCAAAAATAATCAGCGTCCATAGCTGCCTGAGGCAAGCATTACACAACTTCAGGCGGCTCAAAGAATCAGGGGAGAAATCAATTTTAAACTTGCCAAAAATTAAGAACATAACACTTTCGTTAGTGATTGCTTTGCATGCAATCATGTGACAGAACCTTATTTGCAGAACACAAACCCAAACTATGACGAACCTGGTCTATGCCAGCAACAACATCTGCAGCAAATCCTCCAAAGCTCTTATATAAAGCCTTGTAAACAGCAATACTGGAAAATATGGCCACGTCATTAATATAAGCAAATAGAAATGAGACATATGGAAAAAGTACATATGTTTGTATGCATTATATACACATGTCCTTACATGCATGTGCACAAGTTGAAAATATTGACATATAATACAAAATAACAGAAACAGGTGTATGCGCACAATAACCAGTCTGTATGTACTGGTATGTATATTTATACATGCACAAACACAGAAGAATACAGGCATAATTAATAAACCTTTGCCTTACTTCCATGAGGCATGCTATTCAAAAATATCAAAATAAAAGGTTCGCAATGTGCCCATCATGAGTTTAAGTTAACCACATATTGCCAGCTTCTCGATAATACATTTCCTGTTGATATTTGAATGAAGATAGATTCTTTCTAAATGTCACTTCCAGTACATGGCACATAAAATAGGATATCATTTTATGATCAGCTGTTTTCAGCATCCAACTTTAAACAATTTGGCAATAGGTGGGGAGACCCAACTTGAATATAAACCACAAGAAACACAAGACCTCATCTATGTGGGATAACCAGCTTAAAACTTCCCCCGACATGAAGGCCCAATACCAACAACCAAGCCAAACTATGACTACAACGTAGACAAACACAATAGGGACAACAAACAACACAATAAACCTGGTCTCTGATACCATGTTCTCAGAGACAATGGATTGGAGAAAACTAGAGAGACAATGTGGAAGTCTCCTATGTAGTTATATTAAAATATTAAGTACCAAAGAAGCTAGACTTCAGCTTCAGAAATTTCTCATGTAAGACCCTTTTACGTACCTCAAGTACCTTATACATCCTTAGAGTTGTAGAATTATATCCATACATTTGTTCATTTATCCTTTGTAATAATACCCTAGCTTATTTCAACCTATAAAGATTACTATTTGTTAGAGAGAAGAAAGGTATTTCATATAACAAAAGTATATGAGACTCCAACTTCAGAAATTCTCATATAACACATTCAACACCTAAGGCAACCTCAACCGAGTAAGGATTTCTCAACTTAAAATTTAACAGATTAAAACCCAAGATAGTAGGAACAGATTAAAACACAAGACAGTAGGAACACTAGAAGTCACTCTATCAGCTAGCACTGGTTGCGATGAAAGTTAAAGATGATAAGCTTCTTTTGGTACATTTGCTTCTGCCAAGATTTTCATAGACATAAAAGACAATAGTAACTGAGATCCAGTTTCAGAAACTTACTGTGAATGAGGGGCCATCCCACTAGCATTTCCAAAGTGGTGCCCTGCTACCACCACTGGAATCCCATGGTTTCCTGCAGCAACAGAAGCTGTATGCCTGCATTTATTAGATTTACTGCAGCATTAGAAGATCGAGTCAAGACCAATAATATCAGGTCAATTTGTAAACGGGTGACTGGAATTTATCGCAGATCATTCACCATTGACACTTTGTGGTGCTTTTCAATAATATAGGCCCATGTTTCGTACATTTAGAAAAAAAAAGGTTACCTACAGTATTTAACAACATTCAAGAAATTTTGTGATCACCATCATCTTTAAGATTTCAACATCAAGCAATTTTCTTAACAGGCTAGTATATTTTGCAAATAACACAGACTTTATTGCATCTCCAAAAACAATATGATATTTTCCAAAACTGATGGCACTTAAAAGATGATACCAGGTGTGGGAAGTACTATTCTTAAATATACAAGAAGAAAACAAAAGAGAAAAGAATATCACAGTAACATATATACATATATATATATATATATATATATAGGCTTATGGCATTTATCAGCATTGTCCCATGGGAGTAAGGAGAAAAGAAAATCGGGTTTGACCACATAATAAATCCAACATGGCAGTCCCTTCAATGCAGCAAAGAAGGATGGTCAAACAAGTTTGTCTGTGCATATAGAGCCTAAAAGTGTCTCAATGCAATGGAGTGAATGTTTGGGAATTGTGATCACAACCATAAGAGACCTCATTACAAGAGTCAATCTAGAATGCGAGAGCTTGAAATTTTGAAAGAAAAGGGGGAAAAGATAAAGTAAACTAGCATTAGTAATGTAAAACAACCATGCAACAAATTCTTTACTAATAAAGTCATTTCTTTTTATTATTTTTTTAATAACTTCTCATAATTGCATCTGTTGTCTGGCTGTAAGCAGAATCATTTAATTTTATTCAGATTCAAACTTCTAACATAAATTTTCTTTAAATCCATTCCAATGTTTAAGTTTCTATCTGAGATCAAGTAGTTTAATTTGTTTCTTATCTCCCTTGAAATCTAAAGTAACTTGCAAGTCAAACTCACAAAAGAACAAAGAACTAGCAATAACACTAACTCGATAATGATCCATAAAAAATGCAAAATATTCACTCACGTGCCATGGCCATCACCATCAAATGGTGATGCATAGTCCTGAGATGAATTAAATATTCCTCTTGTTATAGCAGATGCTGCAAAATGGCGTGCTCCAACAAGCTTCCTATTGCATGAACCAGAAGGAAAATCCCGAGTCACCTCACAAATCCCAGAAAAATGGGCAGGAACTGGGTATGAATGCTCTGATGCATCATCAGCAAAGCTGGGATGAGTTGGATCAATACCAGTGTCAATAAACCCAATCACAATTCCTTCTCCTGCAGTTTCATATCCGCCTTCTTGGGACCATGCTCCCTTCGGTAGACCCAAGAACTGTGGAGTATGGGTGGTTGCAGTTCTAACAGAGAAATCCAAGACAACATTTGCAACTTCTCTTCTCCTTGAAAGCTTGCCTACCTTGGAAATAGAAGAATACAACTAAGTAAGAACCTTGTTCCTAAATTATAAGAAAAGTTTCAAAAAGGAAATTAAACGTTTCTGTGTATTTGAGATACTAAGAGCGTAAATGATATGCAAAACTATACAAAAGGGTAGACGTCAAACATATTTTTTGGATTTAGAAAGTACAAATAAAAGAATATACTGTAATGATATAATATCAAAAAGCATTCAGCAGCACAATGATGATGATAACATGACAAAATGATGGTTAATTGTGAGGAATGTCGATTGATGATATACCTGTTCAGGGGTAACAAGCACAGCAAAGCCATTTATCAAGTAGTGGTAACTATACAACTTCAGATATTTCTCCCCCCTCAAGGCTCGCCTCAATATAGAATCATGAACTCGAGAAAAATAAGAGCTAGAATTTTGATGCGATCTTGAATTATTCCTAAATGTAGAAAGATACATTCAAAAGAAACAATTAGTCCACCCTTTTAAGATTGACATCTCCAAACAACCTATAAAGGCTTCCAAGAAAAAACAAAGAGATATATATATATATATATATATATGTGAATTGAGAGAAGTGAAAAAGGATACAACAAACACAATAATCAGCATGTAGCAAATTATTGGACATTTATGTATGTCAACATGGTGAAGCTGAAGGCCTTCCATTTTTTCACAGATTTTGTATCCAAAAAGGCATCTTGCAAGTACAAAATAATAGTCGTGTACGAGCGAAAGTTTCCATTTAAACAAAAAGGGGAGGTTTAAAAAAAATTTTGATGGTGATAATATGACAAAAGATAATTTTGGGTTGGGAAAAACTAAAGACATGACATATGTTAACTTTGACAATTCCCTAACAGCCAATACCCCTTAAGCCCCACAGGAGGACCATTATCGTTTAGAGAATATTAACAATAAACCCTCCAAGAAAAAAAACAAAAAGCTTACCTATCAGGACATAGATTTTCTCTACATAACTACCAATTACGTACTCAAATTGTTAAAACAACGAGTAACAGAATACAACCAAAAGAAAGAAATCAAAGTTATTTTCAGAATAAACCAAAAAAAAAAAAAGGTTCTTGGTAACAACGGCTCTATTCTACGACTGAGGGTAAAATTCCATGCCTTGGTTTGTGAAACCTGTTTAATCTCCCCGAAGCAACACCATGGTGGAACCCCTGATAACCCTTCCTTCTTAGTTCCTCCTCAAAGTGATGAACAGCAGGAGCTTGCTTAAGAGTGACAATGTACACAGCTGTAACTGTATCTGAATCTGAATCCCCCTGACTCAGAGTGTTCACAAACAACCCAAAACAAACTGCCAGCACCAAATACACCCAACAAACGTTCGCCATTTTCTTCGAAAACAAAATCCCAGATTCCCACCGACACGACCAACACCTCCTCTGAGATATGCAACAAGAAGCAAAGAAAAAGATCAGCAACCCAAACCCAAGTAGCTCATTTTGCGGCTGTGGTTGACAGTGGGGTGGGGTTTTGTTTGAGATGTAAGAGGTGAAGATTGAAGAAAGAAAAAGCTACGCTTTTGAGGAATGTGGGAAAAGCAAAAGAAATGAATTGGTAAGATTAGTAGCCATTAACTAAGACTCCATGGAAGGGAAGTGGGGAATGAGTGACAGTCACAGCTGCTGCTTTTTCTCCTTGCTTTATATTTTAAAGGGAAAGGAAAAGAAGGCTTTTGTTTTTGTACGCTTTTGAGCTTGGAGAGATGAGAATGGAATTATTAATTAACCTATAAGAAGGGGAAAGCGGAGGGGGTGGAGTTAGGAGAGAATCTGCAACTTTTCTCGGGTGTTGTGCCTGTTCTGAACGTTCTGTTGTTTATGCAAAGCACAGCCTAAAAAATATTATTAGAATACAAAAAAAATGAACGTTTTCTTTTGTTTTTCTCCGTTTCTAACTGTTGGGGATTTTCCTGTCTTTTACTGTTATTTCTTTTTTTTTATTCATAAAACTTCATTCTCTTTTTTTTTCTTAAAATAAAAAAATTATTTTTATTACATAGATAACTCAAATTATGCCTAATTTATTGAAGTACTGAATTTTCTTAAATAAAAATTAAATTTTTATATTTTCTAAAATTTACAATATTAATATAATAATTAACTGTGTTAAAATTTTTTTATTATCAATATTAATATAATATTTAACTGTATTGATTTAATATATTCTTGTTAATATAGTATTGAATCTAACTATGTATTATCTAAAAGTTATATAAGTAATAATGTGACGTTAATGTGATATTTTTATGATTTACACATAGTGAATGTTAATTTTTGTTTTTTGTTTTTTGATTTTTGACTCTTGTGGGTTTTTTTGTCCTTTTCACTGTCATTTTTTTATTCATAAAATTTTATTCTCTTTTCTTTTTTTTTCAACATTTTTAATATGTGAAAAATCATTTAAAAATTATTATGTTGATATAAATTTTGAAAAATTGACCTATTATTATGTTAAATATTAATTTATCAAACTTACAAATGATGACTGTTATAACTTTTTTGTATACTGAGATATACCAATGATTTAATTACTTTTTGAGATATTTGTATAATGAATAAGATTTTTAAATTCTTTATTTTTCTTGAACTTTTGAGATTTACAAATCACTTAAGTATATTCTATACATCAAAATAAAATTAAGGATACTTAGTCGTTAGTACTTGAAACCGACTCATAACCAATTTATAATGAGAAACTTCAAAATATATTTGTCTAATGCAAAATATAGATAAAATTAATTGAATCATACTTTGTTCAAATATAACTATATACTATGTTTTTATATATCTATACACTTTTAAAATATACACGCACGTACACACTTAATGTTAACTTAAAATCTTATATCTCAACTGAAATATTAAAGTAAATACATACATATTTTTTATTTTTTAATTAATATCATGTGATTATAAAGATTAATGATAATTAATTATTTTTTAAAAAAAGATTTTTTTTACTATTATTTACTTTTTTTCCCCCTGAAATGACAAGGGGGCAATCATTTAGCATGCCATCCAAAAAATTGTCCCAAACCCTTAAAATCAGGTTAATCAAAGCTTTCAAGACAAAGGAGCAATAAGGTTTTTTTTTTTTGGCTGAAAAAATAAATAAAGAAGAGAAAAGTCAAGGATAGTGGGGGGGTGCAAGCCATGGAAATGATGGTGTGGTTTGTGTGGCGGTCAGCCACTCACTCACTCACCCAACCTTTTTCGCCCTTTGTGGCTCTGCCTGGTCCATCTCTTTCCTCCCCAACGTTCCAATTTTAATAAGCCTCTTTTGTCTTTACCTGTACACAGTTTTTATGGATGACTTGTGGGAGTCATTGTGGGAAGAGGTGTGCCATTTCTCCACACAAAGCCCACCACAGTCGGTGCTAGTCCCACAAACTTAAATTAGGAATCTAATGGATATGGTGTCATCTGGAGTTAAGTAGATTTAGATTTTATATAATCCTATTTTGATCATAATCGTGTTACTTTAACATGAAATTATTTACATTTTTATACAGATTAACATGCATAATTTTGTATATGATATGTTTAGATACGTTTCATTAATCATTTTAAATTATGTTGTATCATGTAATCCACGTAATAAGCATGTCATATTTGTATCAAAGACTTTGACGTGATTAATTAATTTTGTTTATTTATTATACTTCTATCTTATATTTATATAAGATGAAAATATGAATTGTCGACTTTGATCTTGATATCTTTTCATTTTTATATGTATTTATTCAAATTTAGTGAACTATATATAAATTCAATTAAACACTTGTAAATAAAAATAAATAAATGAGATAATTTTTTTTAATATTAGATGCATTTAATATAAAATTAAAGGGTTTTACTAATAAATGCTAGAAAGATAGTTGTTAAGTAACATATTCAACTTAATGCATTAAATATCATCCTATCAACTATCAACTATAATATTTAATGCATAAATATGAAATTAATATAATGTCTTGACAAATACTTTTAAAAACATCTAAATATTTGATTCAATAATAAATATATGTATCCTCCTCCTCAAAAAGCTAAATCCGATCAACAATCGTCAATAAATTTAGTTATTTAGACTTGACACAAATTCCCATCGTTATATTGTTATAGTAACGTTATTTTGTTTCGACGGTCCAACTGTCCGACTTCGTAAACGATATCAAAGTTGATAAATATTTAATTTCAACATCTCCTAAATGTAGATTAGCATCAAAGATAGGAAAGAAGAAGGAATGATGTTGAGCTTTTGAAAAAGAGTGTGTGGGGGATGAAGGACATGATATTGTTTTGTGAAAAGCCATTGTTGGGACCGTTTGAGAAATAACATAAGAGTCGTTAAGAGTTGGTAGGCAGCAATATGCTCTTTTCGGTGTCAAAAAGAAAAGTTTGATTCCGTGATCATTACCATCACTTTGTTTTCCCTTCATCACCTCTCTTCTTCCATGTGCCTTTCTCCTTTGACCGTCCCACCTTTCTCTTTTCTTCTTACAAATTACAGCTAACCTATATATTATATAGGGTTGCAGTTTGGGTTGGGTAAATTCGAAAACGGACTCAGCTCGACTAGCATGGGCCGGTTCAAGTCCAGCAAGAGCCCAACGTGGGTCAAATTGGGTTTTTCGTCCACAACTGGTTTGCCTTGAGAAGCTGCAGTGTCCTTGAGCCGCTCAAACTCACAAGTGGCCACAACGAACATCAATCTCATCTAAGTCTGGATCCTCGGTGTTGGTAACAAGACACATCTTCTGAACCCTCAAGCTTTGCAAAACAACAACATACATTATCCTCAGATGCGATCAATGCACTTTGGTCACCGTTTTAAAACCCCATATTTTCTTAACCAGATAAGCCGTTGAAAACCCATTTTCAAAGCAAATACACACATCTTCATCACCAAAATCAAAGCTTACACCGGACTTATCCATTAAAGGGGAGAAGTGGGCGACCAAACGTCATATCACTGTACCAAATGTCGTCATCAATGTCGTAACGGAGAACACCAAAAGCTGGACTTGACAAGAAAATTTCCTTATAAGAAGTGAGTGTGAGGTAAGAGAATTCAGCAAATCCAGGCCTGACTGGATGACTACCAGTAACAAATGGTGGATAAGAGAGTGCTGTCCATTGATTCAGCTTTGGATCGAAAACTTCAAATGATAAATTGAACGATTCAATGAATTTTATCCCTCACACTTTAAAATCAAATAAACAAAACATTTTTAAAAATTGATCATGCAAAAGGGAGATTGAACTAGGTAAACATTGAATTGGTTTAATCAATTCAGTTTTAAATCAAAAATTAAATTTATCATTTTTTTGGATAAATTATAAGATTTGGAATGAAAATTAATATTAAAAATATATATTTTATATAAGTTTAAAATATTATATATAAAAATTTTACCTAAAATGGTTTGGTCATTAAGCTTGTTGGAAGAACAGAAAAAACAAAAAGGCCGCGGAGGATGGCGTTCATTGGAAACCAGAAGCATTGAGATAAGGCCTAAGACAGGGAAAGCAAGAAAGAAAGAAAGAGAAAGAAGGAAAGAATGGCGTCAGCCATTCCCCATCTCCATTTCCCTGTAACTTGGAAGTCCAATCCCAGAATAAGGAAAAGGAAACCAGCAACAGCAACAGCAACAGCTTGCTCTCTTTCTGAGGCTTCCCCTCTTTTCCGAGCCGCCAAGCACACTGTACTTCACTCTACAATCAATTTTCTGTTGGTCTTTTTCACCTACATGATACTACTGAATTGCAAATTTTTGTATAACTGGGAAAATGTTCTTTGGGTATGTTTAATCACCCAAACATTTATCATTTTCAGCTCTCAAACTTTCATAAGTTACTAGCATTTGCCTTCCTCATGCTAGCTTTGCTTTGGCCCAGAATTTGTTCATTGATTAAAACAATTATTGTGAGTTCCCCTTTGGTTGTTACTTATCTTTTGTTATTTGCTTTCTGCCACCTCAATAGCAAAAGCTTAGCAAGTGGTATGAAGTAATGAATTAAAAAGAGACATTGGTTCCAATGATATTGTTTTATAAGCTAAAATCATGCATTTTGTTCTCCAAAAATGTTATTTATCAATTGGTACCTTAGCTTTCACATAAGGAGGAAGATTAATTATTTGTTTGTAGATAAGGAAGAAATGTAAGGCACAACAATATTGTGTTAATTTTGATTTTTATAGGCCTGCAAGACTGATTCTTTGGATATGTAATTAGTGGTTTAAGGGTTATTTCCAACTTCTGCTCCGTTTTCACATGGATTAGTATTCTTTTTCAGCTTAGTTAAAATTGTATTCATTAGAGCCATGTAGTTAGAAGCGAATGAAAAAGCTTTAAGATAATAGGCTTGGAAGGCGCTAAAGGTGAATGTTGTGAGCTTTCGAAATCTTTTTGAGCTAGGGAGTTCCAAAGTTGATGAGTACATGCTATGATTCCCTCTTCTAGTAATTTGCTTCCAAGAACACTCACTTAGTTTCTGAATCTCACAGTTTATAAAAATTTAAATCAAACTAGGAGTTGAGTTGTTAGTTCTATATAATTGGTTATATTGTGGCCTAATAGCTGAGGAGAAAACATGATATGAGGAAAAAGCAAATGCAAATGGGTGAGTTTAGTGCACAGATGGTGGTGCTGCGCTGGAAAAGTGCAGCATTAAAATCCTTGGCAAATCAAGAGAAATGCAACACATGCGTGTGTATGTCTATATGCATGTTGATTCTTTTTTGTCTGAATTCTTTCTTAAACTTTATCTATCTTTCTATGCAAATGTGAATCTATATGAAATAATTAAAAAAAAAGCACGATTTATTTCTTTTCTTTTTTATTGCTAGGTTGATACATTTGTAAAAAGTGGAATGGTTATTGGACTGGGGTCTGGTCAAGCTTCAGGCATGGCCATAGAATATTTGGGTCGGCAACTTCGTGCAGGTGCATTAAAAGACCTAGTAGGGATACCCACGTGAGTTTTCATTTTTCTCTTCTCACATCAATAATAGTTTTTCTCTTTTGAATTTTATCTACCCCTCCCCATTTTCCATTTCCATCTAGTTTTTTGTCATATGAATTCTCACACCTGGAATGATTTTATTGAAGGATTCCATTCTTAGTCTTGATTAATGCTTTTCTAGACTGTGCAAAGTAAATAATATATTTCATCAAAAGGGCATTTATCTAGGATATCTTCTGTTCTGACTTTCTCATTGATTTGCATTCAAAATGACACAAAACTCTTGAGTTAAAACTTAACGATTGCATTTGAATGTTCTTGGTGGAAAAATCAATATTGGGGCAACTTTTCCCCCCTTTGAACTTGTCCTGTCCTTTGGAGCTCTTTTATTCTACTATTATTTAGGTGACACTGGTTTACTATTCTGAGAAGGCTCCATGAGATGTGCAGCTCTTCTTTCCTATTTTTGTCATTTGGTGATTCTCTGTCTTCTTGCTTGGCTTGTATAATTATTATCATCTGCTTTACTGCATTCTCATTTTATTTAATTTTGCTTTTCAAGAGAACCATTTTTTCTTTTTCAATTTTTGTTTCTTATACGTCTGTTTTTTGCAGCCTTATATGTTATTTACTATTAATATGTCTAAGTTGCTCTAGATTTGTGCAGGTCTGTAGTGAGTGCAAGTGAGGCAGCAAAGGCAGGGATCCCATTAGGAGAATATGAAAACAGTTCTCAAGTAGGTCCTAACTCTAGTCAACTGATAATTTTCCATTAATTGGGCTTTGACGGTTGCTTCTTTGTTTTACAGTTCTGCTTGAATGCTTTAATTTGTTGAACTGAAAAAAACTCTTCGTCAAGCATTTCCTGTGAATTTATTTAAGCAAAATCTGCAGTAGACTGAAAAGTTTCTTCTTTGTTGTTGGGCCACTAAGCATTTACAGGTCAAAACAAATAAAAAAATGCCATTAATTACTATTATATGATTATGTTTCTTCTGTAGAAATTAGTGCTCTACTTCTATAATTTTATTTCCAGCCTTTAGACTTTCATGGTTCAGACCTTTGCTTCAAAATTCAAACTTTATTATGGTAAGAAGTAGGGTTGCTTTTTGCAGATTGATTTTGCATTTGATGATGTTGATATAATAGAGGAAGGAACACTAATTTCAGTCATTGGACGCCGAAGATTGCAAGGTGAGGAGTCCATAATCCAAGAGAAGGTGAGTCAAGTTTTGTTGTCTGTCCTATTTCCATGGCTCTCTAGGCAGAGCCATAGCGTGGAAATTTACCTGAAGACATGTAAGTACTCAAGATATTTCTTAGCGTTAATGCTCTGAATTTATACAATCTAAAATTTATTCACACTCTATTTTAATTGCGTCAGTCTGAAACACTTATTGCTAACTTTCACTTGCAGTTGGTGCTAAGCATAGCTGATCAGCTTGTATTCATGGTTAAAGAAGATCTATATAAATGTGGTTTAGAAGGTTCTATTCCAGTTCTAGTAGAATCTGTGAGTAGCTAAATGCATCTGCTCACTGCTACAAAGGAACGAAAAGAATGACGAACTGATTTAACACATACATTTTTCAGCTCAACTGGTTGGAAACTGCTGAAGAGATTGATGACCTATTTTTAGGTGATGCAGAGGTAAGCTCCTTTAAGGACAATATCTCCCATACTTTGCTATCTGTCTGTCTATCTATCTATCATGCTTTGCTTTGCTTTGTGCAACTCATCTCCTACCATGCTTTGCTTTGTAGTTAATGTGGTTGGGTTATTTCCTTTGGCCAAAAGAAAGAATAGTTATAAGGAGCATAACAATGTGATGTTCATGAAGAATTTTTGTTATCTATAAGTTGATTGCAGCTGCTGAGAAGGGTGTGCAAGTATGCTTAATAAGTTTAAATAATTTCACAATTGTATATCTTTCTCAATGCTTTTCTCTTCTGTTTAAGAATTGACTTCTTAGAGGACTGGGAAGAAAGAACAATTTTCTTGGTTGTCAAGCTAGTGCAGATCATAAAAGGATTAAGAAAATTTAGAAGTCATGGACATTCTTGATTCTTTGCTTGGGCTTCCTTTTGACTTTAGCAGTTAAGGGTTATCCGGTAAAGTTATAGATATATCGTAATGGGCTATGGCATAAGCATTGGCTCCAGAGTCTTTTTATTATTTATTTTGGGCTGTAGAGTAGGTTCTAATGGTCCAATTTACTAGGTTAAAGATATGAGTAGTCTATCTGCATCTTTGTAGTCATCAGCCTGCTTTCCTGTTTTAGAGCAGTTTGCATCAAGATTTTTTCCTTATTTTGGCAGCCTTTAGCCTGATTGTTTAGGTCTTTTCTATTTTTTCAAATATTTTCTTTTTTTCCTTTTTATTTTTTATTTTTTTGCACATAGCTAGATTTTCATAGTCAATATGTCTTTATTGGCATCACCCAAAGTTTTGGCCTCATTAGAATTTCAAACCTTTCACAGAGAACAGTTAGTATACTGGAATGCTGCTAAATGAAAGATCTTTTGTCGGCAGAGCATTCTATTCTACATCAGGAGACTTAGTCAAAGAAAGTAGAATCTTCTCAAAGTATTTACCATTGGCCTTTCCCTTTTTTTTTTTTTTGGTCTCTGAAAACAAACTACTTGCCAGTGAGTAGTTTCCTTAGCACTGTGGTTTTATAATTGTATTAGTATGCAGGATATTTAATGAGCTCTCTATTTGGTCAATTTGTATTAAATTGTAAGTCCTTTTCTAATCTAATGATTTTTCTTCCTTTGCTTTGTTAAGGTATGGAGGAGACCATCTGTAGGACACGCAGGTCCACTTGGAGGTGACTTTCCATTAGTTACTACAGAAGGTCATAATGTTCTTGATGTCATCTTTACATCTCCAATAGCCAGTCTTGGTAGGTTTGAGAATCATCATGTTTTAATGTAATGACAAATTGCTCATTTGTTGGAATTTTTTTTTCTGAGCTGCATAAATTTACTTGTAGCTGAAGTTGCTAACAGCCTTGAAAAAGTTGATGGTGTTGTAGACCATGGAGTTGTCTCCAAATTCCCGTGAGTTTCATTCTTCCCTTGTGAACTTTCTTTTCTTTCCTTTTCAATGAACACTTACTGAAGTAAGATAACTTAGTGTTGTGAGTCTAATATTTCAAATTGAGCTTAACATTCATAGTCCTAATTAAAGTTTAAAATTCAGTGACATGGATGGGGATGAGATGCATCTTAAACATTGGTACTCGTGATTCTATCTGCTAGGTGTCTGTGACTTATTATTCTACTCTGATTTTTTCCATCAAGTGATGCATTGACTGTGCAAGCCAGAATTAGTTGTTGTATTCCTCCCCACCCCCACCCCAAATCTGGACAAAACAAACACATGTAAATACACATATTTACCTAATATTATTGCATTGATTTGGTGATTTCCCGTATTATGTTATGTTTAATCTAACCTCCTCTTGATATGATGAACTACAGATGCAAAGCAATTGTCGCTTCTGAAAGTGGATTGTCAATTGTTGATAATGTTCCAACAAACACAGTTGGAGGAGTTTAATCAAGCAAGCTTGCCACATAGACTATTGCAGTATAGTTCTTGCATGTAAAATTATAAATGGAATATTGGTATAAACTTCTCCTTTTGACTGAGAGAGAATCCTCAAGTTTTTCATTCAATATCTCTAGCTTTTTGTCTCTCTCTCCCTAGGCGAAGGCATGACTCAAGTTGCTCATTACCATATAGGAGAGATTTTGACAGCATAACTAGCATACATGCTTGAAGTTGTACTTGCTCCTACATATCGTTCTGTAGGTTTAAATGTGGAAAGATGGCATTTATCCGACTCACAATGCTTCTCCCATGCGCAAGAGACTAGGGCATTGTTATAACTCATAATTAGGTTATAATACAAAATTGGTCACTTCTTAAGTTTGCTTTTATTGCAGATGTGTTTAACTCTTAAGTCTGGTGTCCAGCTTAAGGAAACATGAAGGTGCAAATTGAGATATGATGTGGCATCATGTGGACTATGCATCTTGAATGTTACAAACCATGGATTGATAGAGAAACATGTTTCATTAAGAATTGAATTCGCAAAGATAATGCAATAGGACTTTGATGCATTTGGAATTAAGCAAGCATAGTTGAGAAAATAGAGTTCATTTAGCTGGTCCTAGTTAGCTTTGGAAGACATTAAGGCTTACCTGAGCCTGAACTTAACGTTCAAGAATCCAATGTGTGAATATGCAGTAAATTTTCCGAAAATGCTTACTGTGACAGTGAGACTTTGAATTGTCGTCTTGAGCTATCTTGTTGCTGGACATGGTGTCGTTATGGATGTTGGTTTTTGTTTTTTGATAATATGGATGTTGATTTTGTCCATTGACCTTCTAGATGACAAAATCTTTTACTGATCTTCCTTCACTAGTCAGGGGATGAGTCAGGGCAGGAGCTTTACACTTTGTTCCTGGAAAAACATTATACCTGAAACCAGAACTGGAAAAAAATAGCTTAGAGAAACATCAATAGCCAATAATGAAACCTTAGCAGTCACTTTCAATCCAAGACCTTGGCTACCTCCAGAAAGAATTTGTTGTTCCACCTGTTCCATTTCATTTTATTATTATTATTTTTTTAACGAAACATGAACTATATTTCATTGCAAAACAGTATATGATATGCCAGGTTAATTTCCAAAGAAACAAGACAGAAAGCAAAAACAAAGAGCTGGAAGACCATCCTTGTTAAGAATGTGCATTAAAGAAGATGGAATAAATTCAACCCAATTTTCTGAGGACATCCCCTTATTCAGTTGAGTTCCATTATATAATTTTATTAAAAAAATATCAAAATTGAGTTTATTTGATAAAAAGTTAATAAGAAAATTACATAACAAGATAAGATCACATATTATGTTATCACAATTCATAAAATATACAAAAATAAAATATTATCATTAAATTTCAAACATTTAATTCATTAGTTGATACATGATCCTTTATTTAAAAAACAAAATTCAACTCCTTCTTTTTTCAATTATAATATATATATATATATATATATATATATTATCGATAGTCTAATATTGTGACAATTAATGTAACACATTTTACATGTTGAGTTGAAAAATTAAAGCTTTGGTCAATATGGTGATTAATATATGTACACACACAAAACACATTTACATTGAAGAAGTTGGGATTCATACCTAAATGAACATATGTTTCTGAATTTCAATGTCAATAATTTTCCACGTTGATGTTCTACGAAATCTCACTGCCATTATTTTCTTTTTCTTGTATTTCCCCTTGACATAAATTGAAATTTAGGTTACGTTTGGTATTTTACAATGCAATGTAATTACAGGTAATATGATTATAAGCAATGTTATTGCAGAGAAAATAACATTACAGTGTTTGGTATACAAACAAAATAATGATTAAAATATAGAGAAAATAACATTGCAGCGTTTAGTTTACAAGTAAATATAATGTTAATTTTTAAAATTATCACTAGTTATTAAAATACAAGTTTAATATATTTATATTTTTTATTATTAATTTTTATATAATATCATCTCTTAAATATATTTTGAATGTCATATATTTTATTTTTATTTATTATTATAATCTTATATATTTTATTTTTATTTCTTTAATATAATTTTTATATTATATATATTTTAATTTATTTTACTTATATTATATAAATTTTAATTTTTTTTATATTTTATTTTATTTTTTGATTCTTACATTATATATTTTATTTTAATATTTTTATTTTAATTATAATATTATAAAATATTTTTAATAAGGTAATAAAGTAAAAGGGTAAAAATATCTTTAAGAATATTGTAATGTGCAATCTAATATGATTGTTTTATAATCTTATATTGCAGTGATCTGTTATAAAATAAACAACTATAATATAATTTAATTAGACACATTGTAAGGAATATGTTATCACTTTTCTCATACCAAACGTTATACTAATGTCAATTAAATAATTTTTTTTAAAAAAATATTAAATTATATAATAATAATAATAACTCGAATTCACATTGTTCGAGCTTAGATTAATTATTCGATTTTTTCTACGAATGATAGGCAGCAATTGAGTCAACGTTTTATATGTACCTAATCAAAAATGGAAAGTCTCTCTAGTTGGAAGTCAACACAGGTCCTTTTCCTTCCATTTTTTCTCTGGCAACCAACCCCACTTGATCCTACTGTTTATAGTCTAACATTTTATTTAATCAAATCAATGTATAATTATTTAGATGCAAGGCAGTAATTCTGATCATCATGTGCATGTAAGTGTTACAAGTAACCGTAAAATAAAAATTTATATTTGATACATTGTCGTCGTAATTTTTATATAGAAATTCAATTTTTTATAATAGTTTAAGATAATTATTAAGATGTGAATAAGAATAGAATAAATATGAAAATGCATCTAATCTGAATGGAAAATAAGTTTATTTCATAAGCTTAAGTTTAAGGTTTGTTTTTAAATATTTTATACATTTTTATAATTTTTACATTAATTATAATAAAATAAAAATTATGGATATCCAATTAGGCCAGTTAAATATTTATTAAAAAACATTTGTTGTTTCCTTATTCCTTACGGTAACGTGGAATTGAATTGTGGGATGGAATGATGACAACTGCCGAGAACCGCTATCGATTATAGAAACCTGAGAAATTTGATGGAATTACATGACATAGTTCCATGTTTGATTAATGGCAAATCTGAAATGGCTCGAGGATTTCAGTCAAGTTAAGCAGACTGGTATCCGACGAAGACCGTCACCAGAAAAGAACCAGCACACGAGGAAGTCAATTAATTAATTATGACGCAGCGGGATTTATAATGGGTGAAGATTTCTTCTGATTAAATTTTTAATTTTAATTTTAATTTTTTAAGAGTGTAATTGATGGATATATATATATATATATAAACGAGGGGCATGGCCCTCGGTTTCTTTACAGATGTAAAGTAAATTCAACAAAAGACTGCTCTATATATATATA
>NW_018397274.1:426383-428497 GCF_002168275.2 Theobroma umbraticum
TATATATATATTCTTTCTTGCTGTTTTCTTGATTTTGATTTTTTTAAGTGCCTTAGGTTGATTTCTTGGAAAGTCATCAATAAAAAATTACTAAAACCCATGTTTAGAACGGTGTAATTATAGATATTAGACTATATTTAAGAAACACTAATCAATTAATATAAGAAAAATTAGGGGTCGTGAAAATTTTAAATTATTAATTTTACTCACATTGAAGTCAATTCATTTTTTTTCCTGTTACCGTCACATGGATATTTTATTTTTTCAATTAGTACTTTGTGAATAACTTATGTTCTCACAAGAAATTAAACTAAAATAATTTAGTTTAGTAAAATTATAAAATATATTTAAATTGTGAATGAATAAGTTTATTTTGAATTGAAAGCATTTTGATATTTTTATTAGATAAAATTAATCATCTAACTTAGGTGGAAATAAAAATTATGCACAAAGGATTAATTGAAACAAAATATTTAATAGATGTTAATTGAGATAAAGAAAATCATTAAATATCATATGAAAAAAATTGAAATCACAAAAATGGAATTTATCATAGAAAAAAAAATAAAATGTAAGATGTGGAACAATTTTGCAGGCCTTAGTTAAGCTAACTAAAGAAAAATAAGATTAACATATATATATTATAATTAAGATGCTTTTATCACTGTATTAGGGCTCTTAAGCTATAGATCAATTGTCCTTAGACACCATGATATATATATATATATATGTGGACCTTTAACCAACTATATCCTTGTCAATTAATAGTCCTTTTGATGCCTTTGACTTAGTTTTAAATGAATCACCATTCTTCCCAACTAACATAATTAAATAACTGTATTTAATTTTGATAGTAAGCATAGATGTGGATTTTAATTCTTATCTGAACGTCTCAATCGTTAAAAAAATTAAAACATATTAATAAATTAAAATTAAAAATATCGAACAGAAAAGATTTACGAATTAAGAGAAAGTAATTTCCGATTTGATTTTGATATTAAAAATATAAATTTTGGTTCTTTTATAAACACTTCAACCCTAAAAAAAAATTTTTACGAGTGAATGGGTGAGATTTATGAGTTAAGAGAAAGCAACCTCCTATTACATAGTCTCAAGAAAAATCAAGAAGGAAAGAAGCTGACAGTAATCCTCCACGAGGACCACAGGAAGAACATGGGGTATCCATGGCGTGCAAATCGTATTGAATGTTGGGAGGAAAGTCGTGGAAATATCCATAGTCATTTCATTTTCCATGAGCTTCAAATGACCACTTCAACTCTTAGAAATTCTGTATAGCATTCTACGAGTTTGGTATCATGAATTAAATACATAAGTGATAATCCGACAAACTCAATTCAATTAATCTGAAATCGAATTCGATAATAACTCAATAATATATTATCATGGATTTTTTTAATTATCTATATATATATATTTTGAAGATGAGAACTACAACGCCTTTTATTCTTTGTGATTGAGGTAGAGTTTTGATGGTTGAGTTACTTTTCTTGTTTGGGCACAACCACCGCCTTGAGTGGGGTTGGTGATGAGAATTACTCAAGAACTTTTACATGAAGTCAAAATAAAAGTACTTTAAAAGGTAGCTTTCATGGGATGCTGTAGGGAGGCAATGGAAATTGGTTCGAGCTTACCATCAGGGTAGGAATTTCGTTTTCGGGTTTGAAACCCAACGCTCCCCCCATAGTCAAAATTTCAACAGTAATGCAATGGTTCAATGTTGACGACTTTGCAAACGTTCCAATTACGATGTTACTGAAGGACAAAACTACATTAACTTAATAATAGGCGTTCATGTCACTGTAAGTCTCCTGGTTCGGGGTTATATAATTCAAAACGTTTCACTGCCTAAATCCCCACCACATTCGTTTCCCTAAAGCAGAAACCCACCACCATCACCATGGAGCTTTCTCTTGCTGTTTTGCTTGCTCCTATTGTTGTCACAGTTGTTGTTGTTGTTGTCGTCGTCTTTGGACTCGGAGCCAGAACCAGATCTAGTACTAGCAGCTGTGCCAAAGACCTTCCCCCGGGGAGCTTGGGGTGGCCTGTCATGGGTGAAACTCTTGAATTCCTGTTTGGGAAGCCGGAAAAGTTTG
>NW_018397274.1:428507-433387 GCF_002168275.2 Theobroma umbraticum
GATGAAGAAGTACTCTCCTTATATTTTCAAGACCAAGATTCTTGGGGAGGAAACTGCTGTCATATGTGGTCCTGAAGGACACAAGTTTCTTTTCTCCAATGAGCAAAAGCTCTTCACAGCTTTCCGACCTCACTCGATGCAGAAACTGTTCCGCTCTTACCAGGCTGCTGCGCCAGTTCAGATTACCAGGGATGCTGAGGCAAAAATTTTGCGGTCTCCAGGATTCTTGAAGCCTGAAGCATTGGTGAGGTATTTGGGGAAAATGGATTCCATCACTCAGCAACAGATGGAGAAATACTGGCAAGGCAAAGATGAAGCGAAGGCCTTCCCTCTTGCTAAGACCCTGACCTTGACTCTAGCATGTCGTTTCTTCTTGGGCATTGATGACCCTGAGCGTATCTCTAGGCTCGTTACCAACTTTGATGATATTACCTTGGGGATGCATTCAATACCTGTGAACTTTCCAGGGACAATTTTTTACAGAGCGAACAGGGCGGCAGCTGCCATCAGGAAGGAGTTAAGAGAAGTTATAAAGGAGAAGAAAACTGCCATGGCGACAGGAGCACCTATGCAGGACATACTTTCCCATATGATTGTGGCCACTGACCCGTCCGGAAAGTACATGCCTGAGGCTGAGATTGCTGATAAGATTATGGGGTTGCTGGTTGCAGGGTACAGCACTGTGGCTACTGCTATGACTTTCTTCATGAAATACGTTGGAGAGAGGCCTGATATCTATGACAAAATCTTAGCTGGTATGTACATACAATACAACCACTTTCATCTTTATTTACTCGCATCAAATTAATTTGTCAGGTTCTAATTATTGTGAAAGTTTGAAACCTGCAGAGCAATCAGAGGTTGCAGCTGCCAAAAAGCCAGGCGAGCTCTTGGATTGGGATGACATACAGAAGATGAAGTATTCATGGAATGTATTGTACGAAGTGATGAGACTGACACCTCCACTTCAGGGAACTTTCAGGGAAGCCCTCACGGAGTTTACTTATGCTGGTTTCACCATTCCAAAGGGATGGAAGGTATGTCCGTCAGTATGTGATAGTCTAGCTCAACATGATCGAGTTAGCCGACAGCCAACCACGACTAATCTCCAAGCTGACCAATCAATGTCTTTTCCTGCAGGTATACTGGACAGTCAGCACAGCGAACAGGAACCCAGAATTCTTTCCAGAACCGGACAAATTTGACCCTTCAAGATACGATGAAGGAAATACTTTTCCCCCTTTCACATTTGTTCCATTTGGAGGTGGACCTCGGATGTGCCCAGGGAAAGAGTACGCTCGACTGGCCATACTCACCTTCGTGCACAACGTTGTGAAAAGGTTCAAGTGGGAATTGGTGGAGCCAAAGGAAAAGATCGTTGGAGATATGATGCCAACACCAGAAAAAGGACTCCCCATTCGCCTTAGACGTCACTAGGCTGGCGTCTCAAAGCTCTCTCCTTTTGATTCTAAATATACAAAGAGACTTTTCTCATGTTTTTAATAAACTTGTAACCATGTGAACATTCTCCATATATAGTTTTAGCTTAAGCAGGTTCCCAAAACCTATGGCTTTGTCCCTTCTTTTTGTTGAAATCGTAATCTATCTGTCTTTCTTTATGTTACAATGGTTGAGCCACAAGATATGCTGTATCTTTCTTTTCCATAAAGCCATATTTTAGGTTTACCAAAGTTAGATTTCAGCCATTCACATTGAACAAATGTATTTAGTAACTGTTGAGAGTTGACTTACTCTACTACTACTAGTCAGAGAGAATCTAAGCCATAAAAGACAAGTGCAATTTCTTCTGAAGGGAAAACCAGATATCCATTGTCAGATACTGCGCCATTGGTGGTCCCAAAACCTGGAGCCATGATGAGAATATTTGGTTTGGCTCTGGCTAAACCCACCCTTTGATTTGAACATAACGCCCTCTTTCAACTTGTCCACTGCAATATTTGACTCTGAATTCCTCGTTCGCCCAAATGATGGACTGTGCGCCATAAGCAAGTTGGAAGGATGAAAGGTGTAGAGGATCTCAAGCAAGTCAAACTGAACAAATCCCTGCAAATCAAGTAAATATTCTGTGGATATGTGTTCACAACACTTGTATAAATACACTGCACTGATCAAGGGTATATATATGCAAGCCTTTCACGAAGAAACCTTTCCAGGTATATTGGAGGGTTAGCACAACAACCAAAAAACCCAGAAAGATTATGAGCAATGGAGATGGAGGTAGGATGAAGGACTTGCTTTAGTTCCATTGGGAGGTGGAAACGAGTTTGGTTGCTTTCAGTAGTAGCAGTACTAACGACTCGGCCAAAAGATTCAAATGAGGCTGATGGGAATAATGGTATGTCCCAAGTCCCATGCATCTCGTGTCCAGAAGAGATGGGTGGATCTTAAACCTAAGTTATATAAATAAGGGTTATTCTCTATTTAATAGATAATAACAAATTCAAGATTTTACATGAGAGAGATAATTAAAAGATAATTATATAAATTAAAAATTAAAAAATTATCAATCGTTATCTCAACCACTACTTCGACTCTGTTATTGATAATAAATATATTTTTTAATTAAAAATATAAGCACGTGATAAGTAAATCCCAACCTAATTTTACTTGCCGCCCTTTTCTTCTTTGTTTAACATGGTGGTGTTCTTTCCTTGGATTAGCAGCAATCAAAGCATCAACCTGGTGGTGTGGTGGTACCAAAAAAGGTCATTCTGGATAGCTACATCCACCTTCACTGCTCTCTCAATTTCACATTTTAAGTAAATAATAATAATAATAATAAGTAGTACATTACTTGTTACTCCACCAACCAATGCCCAACCTTTCTTTTGAAAATGAGTTTGTCAAATTAATTATTATAATTAAAATCATTTACCAGCAGTAGTAGCACAAATCATATACAGTAATGTCCTTTATTAGTTGGAATTAAAGATTAACTATAGGAGAATCCGAGTGGAGTTAAAACTCTGTTTTAGGTCAAGTACCATATTTGATATTAAAGCTAATCTTACGAGGTTTATTAGAGAATTATTTAGTTGAAATTGAAATTAAAATTATTCACTATCTCACGTTTATCGTGAAGTCAATCAATGTGCCAATTAAATGAACACCCATCATAAAAATTAAGATTTAAGTTTACATATTTTTTTTGTTCCTCCTTATAGTATTGCTACATATTTATTTATAAACTGTTTAGGCATAACTTGACCTAAAATAGTATAAGCTATTTTAATTTTTCCTATAATATTTATATATATAAAAGAATAGCTATTAAAAATTTTTTTAGACTCACTAATTCGAAGATATGAAGATTAGGGGTGAATAGATTAATTTCGATTCGATTAAAAATCGAATACTTGATTCTATGTCGATGGATATATTATATAGATTATGTCAATCAATTTTCAATATTTGAAATTTATAATCATGTCGATAGAAAAATTAATTATTAATAATCTATCTTTAATACAATAAGTGCAGCTTAAGTTATATATTTATCGTTATAATAAAAAAAACCGTTTATTAATGATCAAGTAATATACCACTCGAAGTTTGGTGGCTTATGGAGCAACAATAGATCGAATGAATTCAATTAATTTTATCGATTATTTAATTCAATTTATTGATTATCATTATGTCAATCAATTTTCAGTATCTAAAATTTACAATCATATCCATGAAAAAACCCCTTGATTATAAAATATATATAAATGTATAATTTTTACTTAAACAGTATAAAAATATATATTATATAAAATGTTGAAAAATAATAATAAAAGCAAACAAACCTAAATCAATTTCGATTATTTTAATTTCAAAGTATAATTCAATTTTCGAAATTATAGGCTCGTACCGATCAAAACATATAGAAAATGTCCTGCTACTCAGTCGTTGGAGAATTTCTCTTTTTTCTTTTGAAAGAAAAAGAAAATAAAAAAAGAAATCTCGTCCTAAATGGTAAAGGCACATTCACAAAAGAAATACCAAGTAATTTTGAGGTTCAATGTCTATTGGTCAGTTAATGCTAAACCTTTTCATGGCAAAGGAACACCATGCTCACAAAACATACTGTGCAACTACAACATGAGATAGACCTACCTACGAAAGGGACAGAAATTTTCCATTCATCCAATCACTAATAAATTATACACTAGCTGCTGCTGCTGCTGCTGCTGCTGCCGCCACAAAGAGAGATCCTCAGGAAACAAGCTCTAAAGCCTAGTTTGTAAGAACTCTGCCATTAGATTCCAGACGAAAATCATCACAGCACCCCTATTAAACCCCTGCCTGTAACAAAACCAACCTTAATATAAAAACAAACTTTCACTAAAAACAGTACTATAAAATATCATCTGCAAAAAATAATATATTATGTAACACAAACATCAAGAGTCACCATGCTACGAGTTAAAACATCTAGTGTAATGACAACATTTCGCACAGTTAACCCTAGGGGATTAACATACTGCTGTCACTGGTCTAAAGCAACAAAATATCACTAGATACTCAGAATTAGAGGTTCATATAGCACAAACTGTAGATGAGACAATCATGGTAGCAAACCACACCAATCATGATAGAATGCCTCTCAAGATATTTTTAGGAGATTAAGCCAATAAGGTGTTATGCTTAGCACATGTCCCTTTATGAAGCAGGAGCAAATATCCAAATTTTAGTGTTGATGGTGACTGTGATTGATGGGAACTCAGATTATAGCATTCAAATGTGAACCCAAATCATACTTTCTTTATCTATAATTTTTGGATTGATGGGAGCGTAAACTCTTAAAAGCATAGTGACTGTAAAGTGCTTTTCCAAATCATAATAGCAATCAAGCTGCAGTTGTTTTGGTAGATTAA
>NW_018397274.1:433397-479034 GCF_002168275.2 Theobroma umbraticum
AATCTTCTAAAAAAAAAAAAAACATAATGCTTGAAAACCTGATGCGTGTTTCAGATACAAGGAAATCTATCGAACTGAAATTCATTTACCAATCCAATTTTAGTTCATGCATAAGACCCCTCACATTTCCACCAAAGAGGGAAACGATTCATGATCATGTTAACAAAATAAAAGAGAATACTCTCATGGGTAATTTAAAACTAATTAACAGAATAGTTGGAGCTCTTGAAATCTAAGCCTATAGAAAAAAAAAAAAAGGATATATTGTCGCTTCAACAGCTTGAATAATTGGAAATTTTGCCCAAAAAAAATCAAAACAAAGTTTCACATTCAAGATTTAACAGAAGACTGTCTCTCTATTAATGTAGCATACCAAGTAAATAACAAATCACCTGCTTAGTCTTTGAAACTTCAAACAATAGTGGAGAATAAACCTGAAAATTTACAAAAATGGATTGAGGATACAAAAGGTATGGAAAAAAGTGTGAAGAAAAACAAGAAAAATCATTTAACAGGAGAATCATTTTGCGAAAAAGTTGCTATTCTACTTAAGACTGCTTTTTAGGCACATGTCCTAGATAAAAGGTGTATTAATCCTTCAAGAAAAAAATTGGGAAGAGATTGCTGCAATAAAAAACCAGGTAGTTAAATATTCAACCACTAAAGTAATTCCTACACCAAAAGAAATGAAAAACAAAAGTCTCTAGGCTTTGTAAAAAGGAAACTATAAATTTCGCGGACTTTCTAATTAGGCGTTGTAAAAAGAGAACATATAAATTTCGTGAACTTTCTTATTAGGCATTGTAAAAAGAGAACATATAAATTTCGTGGACTTTCTAATTTGCCTTGTTTATTATTTAAGCGCTTAGAAAAGCATCAAACAAGTAGTAAAGAGAATAAGATGATTTCTTCCAGGTTTACTGCAGTATTGAAAGTATCAAGTCAAAGACACCAGAAAAGTACTGGACATGTAAGAGTGCAATCCAGGGAAAAAATCCTGTGGGAGAATGAGATCACTAATAAAGACTCATGGGGTAAAAACAACAAAACCATTCCAAGTTCTATACAATTCCTACTTTCAAAAAAAAAAAGAAGGTTCTATACCATTCCTACTGGATAGGATTCTGACATGCTAGAATGCACCAAATAAACTATATCTCCTCTGCTCTGTACCCTAATAGTTAAAGACCTAATGGCTGTCCTTTTCCTGCTAGCTCTATTATGAAGCATCTCCCAACAGTGGCAGTAGTGATACTGATAAACCAAATTCCTCAAACTCCAGAATATGTCCAAGTTTGGAGAATGTAGAAAATGAAAGCAAAAGGAACTGCTGTCTGAAGTACTTTTACCATCAAAGATTCTCTTTCCAACAAAAGCATTCTTCCCTTCAATTTTCTTCTGACTGATCATCTACAGAACCCTTCTATTCGAATCAACAAGCATTGGATAGACTCATTGCCATTGAAGCTACAACATTTTCAATTACAATCCATCACACACAGAATCTATAAGTTTGTATCGCCTCACTAATTCATATTTCAAACTGCCTCTATCTCAAAAATGTAAGATATCTAGCACTTTCGTTTCACAATCTTTCTTTGTTTCATTGTTTTTTTTTTTTTTTGAATTGTGAATTCAAGACCTACAAACTCCGTATTACTATTAGTAAAGCATGATTATGCTACACATTTAACACCATTTACAACTAAACTAGATGGACTCAACGAACAAAGAGTCATGATATAAGAAAAGCTTTAAAATATGTATATTATACAAGTTACTTTATTTCTTCATTTTTGTTTTCTAGCACCTTGTTCCTTAATCAAACAGATCATCTGTAATATAATGAAATATGTATTCATGTCAATTATTTTCTATACATACTTGTTGTAGGCTTTTACTGAATAAAAGGTCCAAAGGCTGCAATAAGCTATACCAATAGGATCACAAATTAGATAACAGACTGCCTGAAAATCTAACCCCTGGAGGTGGTATACTTCTTTGAAATACTTCTATTTCACAACAAAATGCTGAAAAAAGAATTGCACACTTAGGGGCGTATACTCCTATAACTAAATAATACCAGGAAAGATTAATTTAAGAACCCAAAAATTAATAAAATCCATGAATTTAGGAACTTGTGTGTTTTGAAGTGCTTACACGCTCTCTCAAATGAGAAAAGTGTCTTGCATACATCCCACTTAATAAAGTGGATTAATCAAACTATACACAGGGGAAAGCTACACAACTTAAGAGCCTGGAACAAAACCCATAGCTTAAGCTTTATTCTCAATTTTCCTCCCTAACTTTCTAACTGTATTTTTCTTTTCCTTTCCCCAAAGCCAACACTACTTGGGAAAACAAATGAACAAGTTTCAAGAGAAACAAAAATCGGAGCAAACAAATCTGATTCTCAGAAAAAAGATTGGAAAGGGAAAATCTTACTGACAGCGTTTCAATGTTAACTTCTAGCTAATGTTGAATCTATTTCTATGTTTTCTTAGGTTACGCAAATGTGGATCCATTTTACTTAGCCTTTTTGAAGTCAAGGGTAGTTTGCGCGATTCTAGATATGGTGCATGTTAGCTGTAATGTTAGCCCAAGGGTCCTAGTTGAGTAGGATTCGGTTATGTGGTCTTTCCACACCATTTACATTAGCTCTCAACTCCTCTTGTTAGGAAGTCAATTAAATGTCTACCCTTTTCAAATTTGGGGCCAAGTCTAGCTGTTTCTGTGTAATTAGATGAGGAGAAGTGACCAGAAACAGTATATACCAAGCTTACTTTAGCAATTTTTAACTTGTTTTCAAGGCATGATTGTCTTGTCCTAGGCATGACATTTTAGACCCCAAAAGATGAGTGCCTAGGCTTTTTCATCTCTTATTTGTTCCCTGTTTAACATTAGTTAAACTGCTCATCACAAACTGTCCCGCACCTGAAGAAACCCTCAAGCTCATAGCACTCTTTTTTTATTTGATGTATGTCAAAAATACCATGATAATTAGTTAGTTTCTATTTGAACATGCATATTTGATACTTATTGTACTTATAATGTGTTTAATAGATAGGCAAATAACCTTCACTTTTCCTATCTGCAAACAAAAAATTCTATTACCCTAACAACAAAATACTTGAAAGAAAATCCAACATAGAGAAATGTTAACATAGTTCTAAAACCACTCAAACTCTGACTAATGACTACAAAGTTAAAGTAACATGCAAACCCAGCACAATAAACATTCACAGTAGAACTATTCTCTGGAAGACTCAAACAAGGCAACAACCGGATAAACATATCGAATGAAGAAAACCTGCATTTTACTCTTAAGAAGACTTGCTTCATAAATGACTTAACTAGTCCTAGTTACTCGTACCCACCAAAACATCTGAACTCAAAAGGATCCCAACAACACAAAGCACTTAAGCCTATAAGGCGAAAATCTTACACATTATTTATTAGCAGCAAAATGTTATTAACCCTTCCAGCATTATAGAAACTAAAGCCATCAGAAGCTCAAATATGCCATACCAAATCAAAATCACTACTGCTACTGGTTCTGCTGCTGATTTTGAGGATTTGGTGGAGGTGGCATCCCTGGACGTGGTGGTCCAAAACAGGAACAGCACCAGGAGGCGGGGCATTCCAGGCCGTGGTGGAGGTGGAGCAGGCATTCCAGGTCGTGGAGGCGGTGGAGCTGGAGGTCCTCTCATCATTGGTCCTGGAGGTGGAACCATTGGCCTCTGACCATATTGAGGAGGTGGCACTTGAACTGCTGAGGAGGCCTCACTCCAAAAGCCGGTGCGGGTACCTGAGGAGGTGGGCCACGTGGCATCTGAGGTGGTTGCGGTTGTCCCGGGTAAGCACCAGGTGGCATTTGCCCAGGGGGACGGATCACGGGTGGGCTCCACCAGCAGCAGGGTAAGTCATGGGAGGAGCGGAGAGCTGCGGAATAGGTGGTCGAGAAATCTGTGGCTGCATCATCCGGGAGCAGGACCTCCAACACCACGGACAGGGCCAGCAAGACCAGGCTGGGCCTGAACAAGGGGCCCAGTGGGGGATCCCACGGCCAGCAGCACGGCCAATACCAGGGCCAGGGACAGCATTAGCGGAAGCAGCCTTGGAGCGAGACTCTTCAGGAGGAGGAGGACCCTCGACGGTCATGGAAATAACCTCTTCGCCACGGAGAAGAACAAGGCCAAGGGTTCGACGGTCTTCGCGTTCCTCGTTGGTGTTGGAGTTCTTCTTTCCTTTAGCAGGAGGAAGCTTGCGGAACTCCTCGCAGTCGCCGAGCACGAGATTCATGTGGCGGTCGAAGGCCATGAATTTGCCGACCAGCTGGCGCCCGTCTTGGATGGTGACCCGCATCCGGTAGTTGATGAACTGAAGCATTTTGGAACTCTTGGACATCGACATTGTTGCGATTTTGGAGTGCAGAGACGAATGGGAAAGGAATGGAAATGGAAGAAAAAGAGAAACCCCTAGGGTTTTGATATCTCAAGCGGGAATGATGGAGCCAGTGACTTTCTCTGTTTGTCCCGTGCCCATGGTCGGCCCTCTTATTGACTTCAAAAAATAAATGGGCCAGAAAGGCAGATAGGCCCAATAACTTGTTAGGATGTCTGAAAAGTTTTTTTTTCAATTGATAATTTTATTTTATAAAAAATAAAAATAAAAAAAAACAAAATAAAGAAAAATAACAAGCCAAAAATTTAATTAAATGGAAAAAACTATGTGAGGCTATAATTGAGAGATAAGATTATTAGGATGTAAAGTACATAACTAAATACATTATTTTTCAAAATTATGCATTTTGTTAATTATTTTTAAGATATACTTACGATACAAATAACTCAGTCAATAATTCGATAATTATTCAAAAATTAAAAACAAAATGATCAAAAAAAATTGATGATAGAAAATATAATTATTAATTTATCTTTAATTGGTTCAATAAAAATTCAAGATTTTGCTAAAATGTTTCTTAAGATTTAAAATTGGTAAGATTCTTACAAGCTAAATTAAATTTTATTACACTTAGTATCGAAGTGGCAAAAAATAATAAAAAATCTTTTTATTTTTTACCTCAAAAATATAATTTTCATAATAAAATTTTATTTATATTTTTTGTGATTTTAACTTTTTTTACATGACATCTTGTGTTTTTTTTTTCAATTAATATTCTATAAATAATTTTTATTCTCACAAGAGATTATGTTATTTTTTAATTTAAATTGCAAAAATATCTTTAAATATAAACAAATAAATTAACTTTAAATTAAAAATATTTTGATAATTTTATTGAACAAAATTAACACATGAGCAAAACGTTAAACGGAAAAAAGATATTCACTGAAGGCTAATTGAGAAAAAAAAATCACAGGATGCTATCTGAAAAAATTAAAACTACAAGAGTTGTAAATAGAGTTTTCCCAATAATATATATATACAAACATTTTAAGCTTAGAAACGGCACCGTTTCATAAATAAGTTTCGTGACAAGCCCCGTTGCCGTTTATATAAAGGTGGTATACATTCAAAGGAAATGAAGAAATAGTTAGACGTGAAAACTGAAATTGGGGAAACCATTGTTGAGATCTAAGGTAAAGAAAGAAAGAAATGGCGGCAGCAGCAGCAGCAGTTCCAGATCACTTGTTCAATCTAAGGAACAATTTCTACTTGGGTTCGTATCAGGCCGCCATCAACAACAGCGATCTTCCCAATCTCTCCCCCGACGACGCCGTCGAGCGCGACTGCCTCGTTTACCGCTCTTATATCGCTCTCGGCAGCTACCAAGTACGTTGAACTTCAAACCCTCCTTTTTTTCATATTTAATTTAATTTCTTCTTTTATTTCTAAAAAATTAAAAAATTTACAAATCTCAGTTGGTGATCAATGAGATCGACTCCTCTGCTGCTACTCCTCTCCAAGCCGTAAAATTGCTGGCTCTCTATCTCTCCAACCCTCACGATAAGGTTAATTCCTTTTAGATCTGCCTTCTTTTTATTTGGTTATACAAAAGATCTGCGAGAAAGTATGGGGAAAAGAGGATGTTAGATTGATTGATGGTTATTGCGTTTTAGGAATCGACGATTTCGAGCTTGAAAGAGTGGTTGTCAGATCCAGCAATTGGAAACAATGCCATCTTAAGGTTGATTGCTGGAATCATTTTCATGCATGAAGAAGATTATAATGAGGCTCTTAAACACACCAATGCTGGTGGCACCATGGAACTGTGAGTTGTCCCGTTCAAGTTCAAGTTCAACTTCATTTATGCTTGCATTCCATTCTATTCTATGATGCGTGTGTCATAGAATAATATCAAATTTTGCTTTTTTATTGAAATTGCATGATTGGGCTAGATTTCACTGAATTTCCCTCCTAGGAACCGACTTGCTTGGACTGACTGCATAATGACCTTTGAGATATGCTCTTTACTTTCTTTCTGGGTAATTGGGAGCCTTCTATGGTTTCACAGCACAGATTTAGCTCTCACTCTGTTGTCCCGCTCCAATATATACCTCAGAAAATGAGTTATGGAACAATAATACGATTTATGGGTTATCTAAGAACTACAGTGAACTCATTAGGCTCTTATATGTTGCAGGTGATTTCTACCTGCTTAAATTATATATTTAGATGAAATATAAGAGTACAATTATTCTCTCTCGTCTGTGCTGTTTTTGAGAATAGTTCGTTTAAAATAGCAACATGGAGTATTTACGGTTTCAAGCTTTTGATGCCCTGGAGCTAAAGAAGGAAAAATTTTGTCAATAAGCCAATTATATGAAAAACCTAAAAGTCACGGTAAAACCCCGCAATGGTTGTTCTGAGTCACCTAGCCATTATCAGCCTGTACAAAACATTTTATCAAAGTGCTTATGTTTAGTGCATATTGCTCATGTTTCATCACCACAAGATTTTCTCTAACTGCTTCTGTATTGTCTTTGCAAGTTGTAGTTTGTGCTGTTATCCTGATACCTTGGGGGTCTAATTGGCTGAGATGCTGCATTGGATAGACTTACACTGACCTCTTTTTGATTTTAATCTTAAAAGCCATTTTGATGAAAGATAAATAGTAATTTAATGAGGTTTAAAGCTAGTGATAATACAATATTTGTTGCTTTTAAATGACTGGATATGGCTACCATGTCCACCATTTTCTCTAGAGCAGACATTATTGTCTCTGTTTAGTTTGCTTTTTAATCATCTACGCTGTTTATTCCATCTTCTCTACCAACTGAATGACAATCACATGCTCAAATTTGTGTGGCAAGTGTTAGCCTAATATTGTATAGATGAAGTTTTCTTGCTTAAAAGTTGATGTCAAGTTATTTTATAAAATTTTGGGGGGAAAATACTTATGGATGTAATTTATGAGTTGATGTCCAATTCCTATGGAAAATGCTTATGTTCTTTCTAGTAGAATGCTAAAGCAAAATCTGCAACTTTTATTTTTACTAGTAAATTGGATGCTGTGGTGCATCTCCTGAAGTCATCTTGTTTGCTGTATTTAGGCATGCATTGAATGTTCAAATATTCATCAAGATGCACCGGTCGGATTATGCAGAAAAACAGCTAAGGGTCATGCAGCAAATTGATGAGGACCATACACTGACTCAACTAGCAAATGCATGGTTGAATCTAGCAGTGGTATGGAATATTTTTCATTGTAATTATCCTATTTGTGAGAAACCATATGATGCAGGATGCTGTAATGAGTGTTATTCTACCCATTCAGGGTGGTTCAAAGATACAGGAAGCATATCTGATTTTCCAAGATTTCTCTGAGAAATATCCAATGACTGGACTGATCCTGAATGGGAAGGCTGTCTGCTGTATGCACATGGGAAACTTTGATGAAGCTGAAACGCTGTTGCTTGAAGCACTTAACAAGGCAAGCTTGAACTGTGGATACTTTTTTATTTTGTCAAGATTTAAACTTATTATTTGTCTAGTATTTTGGTGTTGTGTATAGCCCTGTGAACAGTGCTAACCACAGTCGATGTGTTTCACGTTCATAAATTACTGTTTTTTCAATCTAGGTATCCATTAAATTTCATGGTGTAAATATAACCTCTGACTGACACCAAATCATATTGAATTTAACTGTTAGCTTTTCCTAGGGTTTTCTCCCAATCTCTTATGTTCCTGTCAATTTTCAAGTTATTGATTCATCGTGACACTGAATATTTCACACTCCCAAGTTTTATTGCTGCATTGCAATTAGTTGGTTGGTTTCTTTTCAAGATTTTATGTAATAAGGGTTGGTTGTCAATTGATATAGGATGCAAAGGATCCTGAAACTCTGGCCAACCTGGTTGTATGCAGTCTTCACCTTGGTAAATCATCTTCACGTTACCTAAGGTAAAGTATCTGTTTATATCCTTTATCTTCTCTCCTTTGTTTTTATTAATAATTGAACTCTCACTTGTCCACTTGGATAGTTGACAAGTGTTATACATTTTTTTAAGTGCTCTCCATAATATTGTGGTCATAGCTAGTTTAGTCAATCTAAAAAGAGTCCATCACATTCAAGAGTTTGGCAGCTAGATTAATGAGAGCCTATACCTAAAAGGAGTTCCCATTTATTTTATTTACATTAGCATATTTTTTGGCTGTCTATGTTTCTGTCAGATATGTAGAGCACTACAAGCAGAACAAATTTCAGCACCACCTAGCTAAACACCAAAGTTCCTAGTCTTGACTGCCTGTAGGAAACAAATATTAGTCAAGTCTTTAAAAAACGTCCACAATCCTTTTCATTAAATGCCACTGTCCTTATATCCATTGAAGCTTCTGAAGATATATTTGGTTTCATGTACTTACTTTCTTGAAAATCTGAGGTAAGACTCAAAAATATCACAATTGTGTAGCTTTAGACGAATTGGTTTGCTGGTACTGAGCTGAACTTTGCTTATCAATCTACTACTAGAAAACTAGCTTTGTCTCTTGGCCAATGGAAAGGTGCATTTTCCAGGCTCCTAACTATGCATGATGAAGATGAACTGATGGTACTACCTTGAATCACTTTGAAATGGGATTAGCATTGGTTGGGCAAAACATGATTCTATCTTTTGACCTCCTTTTTGGTGGAGAGTTGTGATTAGGATTGAGGCAATACCTTATCCACTGGTAATGGACTTTTAGGGTAGTGCACCATACCTTATGGTTAGAGAACACTCCAATTTGCATTTTGAAGAACATATTCGGTCCACATGCAAATCACCCATGGTGCGGCTTACTCCTGCAAAGCAGTGAATGGTTACACTATAGTATTACCATGGCCAAATGCAGTCAAAAGTGAGGAAGTTTTATTCGTGTCCCTAATATTCAATTGAGTTGAAGCACTTTGATTCTAAACCAAAAAGTGCAAAGTTTATTGTAGCTTGTAGAATATGGAAAATAGTCCCATTCTTGTAACTTAAATGGACTTTAGTGGGATTGTCTATACTCGCCATGCATTCATTGTCAAGTGCATCTTCGTTATTATTTGTCGGGTATTCATGTACCCTTCCCATGCATCTTCGTTTATTTTAGCTGTATCTTATTTTCACTACTCAGCTATTCTAAACTTAATTGAGGTGCCATGTTAATTTTTTTGACAAATGATCCTAATTCTGACCCTATGATTATTTTGCAGCCAACTGAAGCTCACACATCCAGACCATGTTCTTGTTAAACGTGCATCATCTGCAGAAGACAGCTTTGAAAGAGCAGTGCAATCAGTTGCTTGAAGATGTCAAGTTAGTTTTCGATAAAAGGTCATCGGTGCCTGTTCACAATTGTTATTGCTATTCTTTTGAGTTTTGTAACCTACCAGAATATATGATCGATATGAGGTCTGTTGAACGAAAAGGTCCAAACCTTTAACTAGATTGGTAATTTTTTGGGTATTGATGGATAAGGTACATTATATATAGTAAATGTTTCTATTACATTTCACCTGTTTCCTATGGTCTAATGAAAATATGTCTACTCTTCGTTGTAATGGTAGTACTGGCAACTTGTCTTAATCTTCTTCTATAAAGGGTACTTCTAAACATTGGGATTATCTGACTATTGCCAATGCAATGCTCTCGAGATGTATCATCACCAATGTCGGGATCGATTGTGTATTAGAATATGATAAAGTATTTAAATGTTTACACTGCGTATTAGAGTATTGTAAAATATTTAAATGTTCACATCATCATCCTGACAAACTCAAAAGCTAAATAAACTAATTTATTAAATCGTTGCTCAGAACAAAGGATGTTAATGAAGTTCTCTTTCAGTTTTCTTGAAGAAAAACTGAGAACGAACTACCAAGTTATTCCGAGATCGATAGACCATGACATGTTAACTTTTATTTAACAGGGATTTCAGTAGGTAGAAAGCCAGCATTATTGAATATATTGGTAATGAAGCAGGGAAGAAAACAGGAGCAAAAGAATCGATAAAAGCTATACCCGAGCCTGAGCATCATATTATTAAACTATCATTATCTCTTCAAATACAGATATAATGAATTGGCTGCTCCCTATAAACTACCCAAATAATGTAATAGCAAAGGGAAAATTTTCATCTCAAATTTTTCTTCCCCTCTTCTAAGTGACAGGTAGAGGAGCACGGCTCGAAATCGGAGCCGGTCTGGGGATCTGCATTAGCCTTTTGCTATAAAATGCTGTGCAACTATTCGAGAAACCAGTTACCCTAAGAGGATCCATATCCATCACGATGTGCCTTTTGCCATCTCCATGCAGTCTGCAAACTCTCCTGGAGATCAGTATGTTGAGCTGTCCAATTCAGCTCAAGCCTGATCTTAGTTGGATCACTGAAAACTTCGGCATAATCTCCAGGTCGGCGGGGAAGATAGTCGACTTTGATGTCCACCCCAGTGGCTTTCTTGCATGCCTCCACAAACTCCTTCACTGATCTGCCTCTTCCAGTGCCAACATTGTAGATTCCGACTTTACGGGGTTTTGCCTTTTGAAGAGCTTTCACGTGAGCATCAACCAGGTCGGTAACATCAATGTAATCACGTATGCAAGTGCCATCATGTGTTTTGTAGTCTGTTCCCTTGACCTGCAGGAGAGCCCAAAAAACCAGATCAACTAAATAAGAATTTATTAGTAGAACATAAGTCACTGAATGCCACCAAGGTGTAGCTTGAGTTGTTCATGGAAATTTTGGGCAATGTACAAAATCAAATTACCAAAAAGCTTAAAGACTTCATCTTTCCATTGTGCAATGAAATAATAAAGGCACAACCATGGACATGTGGATGACAGGTCTGATAACATTACATAATAGTTACAAGGATAAGGACAACATGCAAACAGCACAAACCAAATTCAATTGAAAAGTATGCTTGTAATAAATAATACACAAAGTTTATTCTATCATACATTTAATGACCTTTTTCAAATGAAAAGGCGATCATTGTTAAACATGTGAAATGACAGATAATTCTTCATTAAGTCCAGGTCTTCCAAATCTTTCATGAGCTCAATGTTTTGCCTAAAGTATCAGGCAGATGAAAAGTTTAGAATGCAAATGTGTTGTCAGCAGAAAAATATATATTATATACTGTAAGGTCAAAGCATCCAGTTCTGCAAAACCGTTGTCCACATTATAACCATTCATCAAAATTTCCCTAGCAGTTTGTACTTATTTTTTTATTCACTCTGAGACCATCATCAATCTGATTGAGCCCATACTAGTAAGACCATCGGTTTAGTAGCCTTCTTTGCACTTCCTGATGGGCAGGAAGAGAATAATATTGCCAAAATTATCCAGCTATACATCAGCGCCCTTCAAAAAAGGGCTGCTGCTGCTACTCTCCATGATTTAAAAAATTAACAGCAGAACTTTCAATAAGATCTGCAGTATAATATCTGTCAAACTGTTATCTAAATTGCAGTATATAACTAGTTGTTCAATTCTTGACCCCAAGTTCAGCTAGAAATACTAAGCAATCACTGAAGATGAACAAATTCAAGGGGTTAAAGGAGTAGCCTACCTTTAGACCAGGAATGATACCACGAGCTGCATCAAAACAAGCACCTGAAATTCGTCCATGCTCACGCAACTCAGGTCTGGGAGCCTCACCTAATCTTCCTTCTGGATCTGACCCAATCACGTTAAAGTATCTGAAAGTTATTCAACCAAAAATATATGAATTCATAACCACTGGAAATTTTTTGTAATTCTCAAATTTTTAATCTGCGGAAGGAAAAATACGAAGGAAAAGCATATTGTTCGACTATTTGTGGTTAGAACCCTACACATTGAATATCAGACATGGAGTTCTTTGGGGTCTTCGGATGTCACTAATCCTAAATTTGTGATTATAACTATCTGAATTAAGCAAGCTTCTATGCTTCATTTTGCCTATGATCTAGAAATACAAAAGTATATGTCTCATACTTGCAGTTGTTAACTGGCAGAACAATCACAACTTAACAGATCTACACCCTCCAATTACAGAAAAGGTATAAAATCCACAAGCCTACACACATACTTAGTTTCGGATGAAGACATGGAAGACTTATGTGATATTGTTAAAGTATTAAAATTATGCATGTTGAGATAAAGAAAACAGACAAGTAAGAAAACCCTACCAAAGATAAAGTAAAAAGCATTACCAAGATTCTCGAAACTTCTAAACGGAAACTAAATACAAACCTTAGGATCATAACTGCCATCTTTGAATTCTTAGAGAAATCCAGGATGATATCTTCTGCCATCTTCTTAGCTTTTCCATATGGATTGATTGGAACCTGAGGTTGTTCCACAAAAAAGGTCAGTTGCCTGCTATTATAACCATATGTAAATCGAAAACAAGTTGTAAAGTGCAATCCTTTATTCAATGGCCTCAAACAGAAATTTCAAAAATAATTAAGCATAAAACCAAGTTTGAAACTTGCCTGTAGAGTTTCTTCAGTGATTGGCATCTTTTCAGGCTCCCCATATGTGGCACATGTACTAGAATATATCAATGTCTTAACACCATGAGCAGCCATCGACTCTACGACCACCAAGGTGTTAGAAGTAATGTTGTGATAGTATCTGTACATCATGGCCAAACACACCATAGAGAACATCAATTTGGATACTACTTTATATATTATAAATGAAATATTTCCAACAATACTTAAGTAATCATCGTGGGATGACTTTTCTCAACCACAGATCCAGAGGTCAATTTTAATAGACTCTGATGGATTCAATTCCCCCCTAATTCACAACAGCAAAGTTCAACAGATACTGATGGCTTTTCCCCTGAACAATAGCATCTAAACATAGTGATTTTTTATGGTGGAGTTAATTCAAATAATAAAAGGACATTTGAATGTTTATGATGTCAGTGGCACTAGCAGTGCCTGTAGTTTAGCAGATAGCAGCAGCAAAGCTAGTAGCTGAATAGCACAGTTAGTAAGAAGAAAGCACTCAGAGAGAAATCGGACACCAATTTGCAAACCCCCCATTCCAAAGTCAATTTCTTATTCATTCTGAACCATTAGGTTAAGATAAAGAAAGGGCACTAGAAAATTTTGAAGTCTTTATATATGGAAGCCAGGATTTAATCAAGTATACTTGGTGAAACAAATTCATCTAGAGATCCACATAAATAAAATTAATCCAACTTAAAGTTCCCTCTGCAACTTGTTGACCTAGAATAGATCTTCTCTACACAGCTCTTTTGAGGATGGGAAATTTTTAGCTTCATTTATAGTGCTTTCATAACTCATGGCAAGTGCAGTTAAAAAAATTTAAATAGAGTTGAGTATAGAAAATGGCACCTCTGCCATGTAATTTATAAACAAGGGCAGCACAAATGAAGTATACAGTCCTTATACTCAAATCATAGCACTAAAGCTCATGGTTAAGTTCTTTAACTAAATAAGCCCTTGTCAAACTACCTATTTTAATCAGCCAAAACAGCAAAACAAGCAATCTACTTCACAGCTCATCTAAACTATATTAACTCTGCCAACTATATATCATAAAGGAGACTTACTTGAGAGGATCAAGCGTGCTCTCCCCAACATATGCAACAGCCGCAAAGTGCATTACAGCATCAAATGCATTTTCTGAAAATATTTTATTCACCTAAATATAAAATCAAGGAAACAGTAAACCATATCCATGCTTAAATGCCTAAAAGAGATAATTCTAAAAATAATAATAAATAAATTCATGAAAAGGATACAGCTTTTGCATTGCCCAAATCAGCATAAATGAATTGAAGCCTCCCAGGTTCTGGAAATAATTCTTGTAGAACCTTGACAGCACCTATGTTTCCACGAGAAAGATTGTCCTGCCAAATTACGAGGTAACTTCTTCCTTAAAACTAAAGACTACTCACTATGCAAAAGCTGTGAAAGACTAGAAACGAAGGCTGTTACATATCCTAAGCTAAAAACATACCACAATAGTTACACGGTATGACTCCTTCAGAAGTCGTAAAGCAGCATGTGAACCAATATAGCCAGCACCACCAGTTACGAGAACATGAGTCACCCCTTTTTCATGTTGGGAGAACTAGAAAGACACAAGTCAAGAAATGGGAAAAAAATATCAGAAGTTGAAGCATTATATAACTTAAAAACAGCCACTACCACAGAAACAACTGGACCTATTCCAAGTTTTCATATAAAGTAGCAGCATTTATAATTTTCCTTAAGTCAAAGTAAAGATGACATTAATCACATTCAAGGGCAATGGACACATCCATAATCAATTGAGCTGCTTAATTAAACTAAGCCTGCAGATGGCAATTACAACATGCAAGGATGAAAATGGCATAGAGTCCTGCTACAATTGCTGATGGAACCCCAAAAATATTAATCCATACATAAAAACTTTCTCAGCAAGTGAAAACAATATCTTATAAATAGCAATAATTAACAATTATTGCTATTTGTTCTTCAATTAGCAAACAACTAATCCAGATCTATACATGAGGAACATGTGGCACAATCTCTTGATAGAATAAACTGGATATTATAGTATCACTGAGCCCCATTTTTGTATGTAAAGCAGAGAACAAATAGTCGCCTCCATTATCAACTTCCTCATGAATTTTAACTCAAGTACAGCACAATGCTTATTCCAAAAGAGGGAAGTAGAAGAACTAGAGATAGGATCAAGTACCCGACTTGGAGTACTAAAAGTTGGGGATTGCTTGAGCATGATAATGCATAAGGCTGTAAGGGTTGCAGCCAAAAGGATTTTTCCTACAAAATTGCTCTTCCTTTTGGGATCCGGATAATCCATGCCTACATGCAAAGCAAAAACAAGAAAAATCAGCTTAGAGAATACTTTGGTCCACTTAGCAGTGCATTAAAACTTAACCAAGTCAGATACCAAATCATAAATAACTGAAGCATAAATTGGCCAAAAAAAGAACACTCAGTAACAAGTAGTTAAAAATTTGAAAGTAAAAGGTAAAAAAAAATACATTTCAATAAATTTCTCCGAAGAAGATGGATTATCATCTCATGCTCATTCTTCAAATCGACATGAATGGGAACAATTTAAACTTTTTAAATGAAAATGACATGATTAAGTCCAAAAGCAACAAAAAAAGAAATGGCATCAAAATCATAAAACACAATTAAGCAGAATTGGCTTCAAAATTGAAGTTGAGAGAAAATCTCACCGGCAAAAGGCATAGATCTAGTAGACCTTGGTTGAGTTCTTCCTCTTGCAAAATTTAGCATTTGGAAAAACGCTTCCTACAAATTATGTTCAGCAAGAACCAGTATTTATATCCCAATTTCAGTGATCAAGCAAAACACCCTTCCTCTGCAATGTGCTGCAAAAACGAAATGCCAAAAAAGAAAAAGCAAAACAGACAATGATTAGCACATTTCTGAGATATTAAGAACACAATAGAGCCATATCAGAATTATAAACAGAAAAAGGTAAAACAAAAAACAAAAATCAATTATAAATGGGCCCTCCATTGAATTTTAGAAAAAAAGACAGCACAAAAGGTTGAATTCAGAAAGTATGAAAATTTTTCAAAAGGAGAGGAAAAAATAAACCCAGGAATATTTTCATATCCCCAATTCAAAATTCTATAATCACAGACCGAATTAAGCCAGAAATTCAAGATCCAACAAAACCACATAGCAAGTAAAAAGAAAGACAATTTCGAAGAAATGAAAATAAAAATTTAAAAACAAAAACCTCATTCAGAACTCTTTGTCAGAGCATGTCTGTTGAAGCACTAGAATCAAAATAAATAAATAAATAATCCAAATAAAAACAGATAATTTGATAATCACACAATATATTTTATTTTCGTCTAATCAGAAACAAACCCAGTTCTGAAAACAAAGTTAGAAATCCAAATCACAGGAAAAAAAAAAAACCCATCAACGAAATTCGATCACTCTCATAAAAGAAAACGGGAATTCAAGAAGAAACAAAAACCAGCCTCTAATGGCAGAGCCATAATAGCAAAGAGGAAAAAAAACTTAATTTTACCTGAAAATAAAAACAAAAGAACATTAATAAGGGCCTTAAAGGTGACCAAAAGAAAAAACAAAAGTGAGAGACTGCAAAAGAGCCCAAGAGGAAGAGAGCTTCAACTTAGCATCAAACGAAACGATCTAACATGGAAATTTATAATACATGCAAATATGCAATGCAAGAAATACTGAAATAAAAAAATAAAAATAAACCCAAAATTAAAATTAAAAAAAATGAAAAAAGAAACCCACCCCCACGACGATAAGAAACGTGAGAGAGAGAGAGAGAGAGAGAGAGAGAGAGGAAACGTAGAAAGGAGAAGGAGAGGAAAGGAAAAGGAAGAGCCGGTCCCGGTCTTATGGGTACGTTTGAACTTTGAATATAAGGGAAGAGAGCAATGGAGTTGTTGTAGGCGGAGTTTTCTCCGTGTCCATGTTGTCAGCCATCTATAGGAAACAAAACTACAAAATTATTATTATTATTATTATTATTATAAATTAAAATATTACTAAAATTCTTTTATTTTGTTTTGTTTCAATTATATTTAATTTAAGAATTATTTTCAAAGTTTAGAAATTTATTTCAAAAAAATTATATTCAATCTGAACGAAAAAATGATTTTATTGGTAAGGGTGCGTAAAAAGTCAATTCAGTTAATTCGATCATAAATTTTTTTAAATTGAATTAATTGAATTAAAATTTTTTATTAATCATATGAATTGAAGGATATAGTATAATCTATTAATTAGTAATCGAATTGTATTAATTAATTTAATTAGTTTATTTAATTAATCAAAATATCCTAATCTCATGTGTCTTTAATGAACTTAAGTTTTTTTTTTAATTATTGTATTTTTTATATGAATAGAAAGTGATTTTAATTTATACGAGTGAATTTAGTTATATAAATTCTTATAATTAAATTAATTTAATAAAAAATTTGATTAATGGAATCAACTATACTATTACAGATTGGAATTACGTAATTAATTTGACTTCAATTTTAATCAAATAATGCCCTGCATTAAATCTTTTGAAATTTTACAATTAAGAAAAAATAGTTTTTGTAATTAAATTTAACATTTATTTTACCATTTATTTATAGAATTGATATCAACGTGGCAATAATTAGAAAACATGTTCACACTGAGGATCATACAGTACATTGCGTTCAAATTAGGTATAAAAAGAATGAAATTTAATAAAATAATAAAAAATCAAATAGGTATCTCAAAGGGCGTGAAGAACCAATCATTTGGTGCCATTTGTCGAAAAAAAAGAGGCAAAATAAAGCAACATAATAAAGACATTTGCCAAGGCGCGACGAATGCGGGGACTCACGAAGCACTTGCCAACATGTCAGCGTCCTAGTGATTTGGGTCCCACATGTCATGGACCCCACTTCGCCGACTCTTCTTCTTCCTCTATATTTCTTGCACTACGGCGACGCGAACTCCCCCGACTGAACCAATCTATCACTTTTCTTTCTTTTTTTTCTTCCTTTTTTTTGTTTTTTACATTAATACCCTTTTTTATAAAGTTTTGGTTGGGTAAATTCCGTGAGCGGTCCCTGACTTTTAGGTTGAGTACATTTTCGTCCCTAAGTCCTTTGAATGGGTTTATTGACTTCTTCGATTGGTCAAACTCTTATTGAATTAGATACCAATATCATCATTTTCATTAATTTGACATATGTGTCATTCCATGTCATCTTTTGTATAGTTGTTTTTTTATTAAATTTTTTTAATTTTGACTGTTTTTATTTAAAATGTTTCAATTAAGTAAATTCCACAAAATTTATTTATGTAAAACTACTTTTATTCAAAGTTTGGAAAAGATCTTTTTTCATACTTTTGTTAATGGTAAATATAAAACAGTAAGAAGTCAAATTGAAAATTTTTTAACTCGACAAAAGTTAAAATATGACAAGGTTATTGGAACAAAATGATGAGTCAAATCCTTGGGTTAGCTTGTTGCTCTACATTGACCTTAACTAGTTCGACATAACATGACCAAATCACTTATTTGATGAATCTTAGTTTAAGATCTAGCCTTACCTTGTCCCTTTAGCTCGGACCCTGTATTACTCATTGGCAAAGGTGGGAAGCAAAGTGAAAGTTAAAAGAGTAAATTATTTATTTAAGAAAATAGATCATATGTAATATTAATGCTTAGATAAAAAAAATTAAAGCGAATCGAGTTAATAATAAGATTTAAAACTAAAAAATTAACAACTTTATTGTATTAATTTACAAATTTTGTAAAAGAGGGGCCAAAACAGGATTTTACCCTTTGTTGTGTATAACAAAAGGGTGAAGTTCATTGGCTTTGTAATACCTCAAGGTCAATATTACCTTATTTTTAAGGCATTCCATTGATAGAACTATGATTGGAAAAGATTACTTATCGATTTTTATTATTAAAGAAAATAAATAAAAATATTTTAAATTCTACGAATAAATCGACTAATAAATTTATTGTAAATAGAAATATTTTAAATTCTACAAATGAATTAGTTTATAAATTTATCAAGAACAATATTCTTCGTCCACAAGAATATATATAATTATTAAAATTTATGGTAGTTATTTTGTTTTCATTGTATATTGTCTTCCTATATTTAATAATAAAAGAAAAAAATAGTGGAAAAAAGATGGAAAATAGAAAAAAAAATGAATAAGGAGGGAAGAATGGTAGTAAATTACTGATAAAAATGTGGTAGCATTGGACTAGGTCCAGGAGACAACACGACACAGACGTGAAAGTGTGTTCGAACTGGGAATGGTCCGAATGGGACCCACTACCGACCGTACCCCCATAGGCGGCTGCCACGTAATAACATTTTTGAAATCGCAACCAAAATTCACCTACTCTTTTTTAGAAATTATCAACCGCTCGGCCGCTTACCAAAATATTGCTGTCGGTAGGGAACCTTACGGCTGTTTTTTTTTTCATTTTTTAATATTAAGAATTAATTTACAAAAAATATGTAACATACATTTCTTATCTATTAGTTTGAAAAAGTACCATTTTTTCTTTATGAGATTTGGTTAAAAATATATTTATCTTTTGTAAATTATCCAATTAACGTGAAAAAAAAGAAAAATTATTTTTTTATTATTTTTATTGTTCTATTTATCTTATCCCATTTCATTTTTTTTTGCTTTATTTTTATTTTTTGGGTCTAGAACCTTTTGCTTTTTACATTACAAAAATTATGAGATTTAATTGGTTATAAATACTTTTGTTATATGCATATTCTTAACTAAAGTAAATTAAATTTTAATTTACTTGTCACTGTTTTTTTTTTAACTAAAGTAGCTTTCAAGTTGTTAGCAAAGGGGACCAATACATTACACTACATATTTAGATAAAGCCAACCCAATTCTTGCACCTCACTTGTCTAATATTACTCTTTTTGTTTCAAATTAAATGTTCATTTTTGTTTATATTTAACTTGTTTCATTTAAATTTTTTGAATTTTTATATATTTAAAAAAATTATATACGCTAAAATCAAAAACAAAATTTCTTAATTCCCATCTCATGTTAAACATAAAAATTCAAGAAAAACCAGAGAAAATAGTATATTACAAATAAATTATATAACAATTATCACAAAAAAAAAGAGTTACATCCGTAAATCAATCCAAATGGAAACTAAAGAATAAAGTTGAAAAGAATAAAAAAAGGCATGTGCTTTTTAAAATTTACATATTTTATATAAATCTCTTTAAATTTATTTGATCTTTTTCTAAATTAAAAGAAATTTGACCTTTTCTTGATCATGTCACGACTAGTTAAGTAAAGCCCTAGTTAAGCATAGTTCGGTAAGAGTTGCCAAAAACAATTTACTCGACCAAATCTAATCTCAATCTTAAAAGGTTCTCTTAACACTAAATGGGTAGGTTTATATTTAATCTATTAATAGTGCATAAATTCTATATATTATTAGTCAATTAAATACTATCACTTTATTAATAAATAAATTTAAAAATTAAAAATCTTAAAAAATAAATACTCAAAATTTTAAAAAAATTTATACATTTAATTCACCGATGCTATGTGCATGACAATGTATTGAAGATAAATTTTTAAGAAATTAAAAATTTTGTCGTTTTATGCACTTAATTAAATAAAATAATAAAGTGCATAAGTCCCCACTTAACTCTCAAGTCACCTTGAAAAATTAAAAAATTCCGGCCAATTGATGGTTTTGTACACATATCCAAACGACCTTAGAGCCAGGGCAATTAATTAATTAATTAATTATTGTAGGCATTTTAAATGGATATTGCTTGTCAAATCAATTAACTCTTTGGAATAAAAAGGGGACCAAAGAAAAAATTTTAAAAAATAAAACCCAAAAAGGAGTTTCATTACAAATATAAGTGTAATCCAAGTCTCCTCCCCATTTTCCAATCTATAGTAACTAATAATGTTAAACCTAGCTACTGCCCTTTGCTTAATTAAGAAGGTAATTGGCTTTTCCATCAAACAAGCAACAAACCAACCCCAACTTAATTTAATTTTTTTATCCATCAATTACTTAGCATTTAATTTAATTTAAAACCGATTAATCCCGACATATTTATTTTACATAAAATTAAAATTATGCATTTTTATCCAATTCAGGTTTTTTTTAATAAATTTTTTCTTTATTTTTATTATTTTTATTTTAATTAAAGGAATTGTGAAGTTGAGATTCGATTAGAACTTAAATCTAGATATTGTAAGTGGAGTTGGCATTAAGTCAATGTCATCTAATAGTAGTTATGGGTAGGCATTTTGTTTTATATAATTTATAAAGTGCAGTTCATTAATTTATTTTTTGAGGTGAGTGAGCTTTTCTTTGGTTTTATTCTATAAAATAATGTCTACTGGCCTTTGATATTAAACAAAAACACTAACTACTTACATACACATAATAAAATTATTATTACATGTGAAATTTAAGAATAAACAATATTGTACAGCGAGATAAGATTTAGATAAAAATTTTAAGTTCGAGTCGTGTTGTTATTTTTTGTAAAATTATAAAATAAAAGCAATATTTTTATATTCAATTTGTTTGAATAATTAATTATATAATTTATCGAGTATCGAAATTCAAATATATCTTAAACTAATTCATCATTATATTATACAACCATGGCTTTGAAAGTTTAAATATAACGTAAAATATGAAATTAGCACTTAAGTATTTTGTTTAATAATTAGTGTATTGTTTTTTTCCTATCAAAGTTTGATATTAACAAAATAAAATTAACTATAAATATGATTTCCATACATTATATCATGGAGATAACTATCTAATGTATAAAATAAGTAAACATTTTAAATATATTATTGAATCTTATTTTATCTTATTTAATCAAATATATTAGTCTTATGTGACTCATTTTCGACTTTCATTTCTGAAATTATAAACATATCAATATATAAAAAATAAAATAATTAATTTTCTTTATAAATATAAATAAAAGGAAAATCAATTTTGAAGTTTTCATTATAATGAATCATCATTCATTATATATCTTTATTACTTATTATCATAAATTAATATTTGATTGTTATGTTTTTAATTTAAAAATTTGTATATAATTTTACCTATTATAAATAATTTAGAACAAATAAAAGAAATATTGAGAAGAAGAAAAAAAAAGGGGGGGAGGCCGGGGGTGCTAATTAAGCATGTTGAGAGAATGTCAAGCAGAAATCCTACATGAAGGTGGTCTCATATCATTGTCAAATTAAGAAGGGCTCACCTTCCCTCTCTGTTTGATTCCTCATATACCTTATCCTAAAAGGCCTGTCTCCTATTGTGGACCACCTTTTTATTTGTTGTGATGTATAGTACACTACTAATTATGTAACAAATTTGAGTAGAAATATGCAAATTTTAGTGAAAGATATTAAGAATATATTCGATTATAGATTCATATATTATCAGTGAATTATATATTGCAATCTCATTAATAAATAAAATTATAAATTTGAATACCCTTAAAAATAAATAATTTTTATATATTTATGAAATGACATTTTATGATTAAGTGATAACAAATAGATACTACATACATTGATAGAGGCCACCATAAACGTTTAATTAATTGTTACATTAATTGCAACTAGCCTAACTTATGATCCCCATTGGAAAAATTAATTCTTTTTTGATACAAATAATTAGGGTGTGTGGTGTGGCTAGTTGTCTTAATCTTGATTAGGGGCCTATACATGGAATAGGTAATATGTTATAGTCATCTTTGATTTTTCCTCTTTGTTTTTTTGGAAGTGTCCCATTGCTTTACCTAACTTGGTATTGACTTGTATTCTACAGCCAAGAGGGAAGGCCCCATGTTAGCTCTAGGAATCAGTCAATGAAACTTCACATGGGTTGACTAATCCAAGTTCTACTCATAACAAAAGGAGGATTAAGATTTAATTAAAACAATTTAGTTTACTTAGAAATTGCCTCTGAAAAGAATTTCCACTTGTTCAGAACAAGAACAGAAGGAATCGAAGGGGGTTGTCAATATAGTTTATGTCCACTTGGGAATGAGAGATAATGATGATCAAATATTCTTCCATTTCTCCAATGGTCAATGAGACATATTCTTCAATTGAAAATTCTGCTTCATGGGTTGTTTCTTCTTTCATATTTTGTCTTCATTATTGAAATGGTAAGAAAGAAAGTTGTTAAATTAAGAATATTTTAAATATATAAATATTATTATTAATTAGTTTTAGTTTAAATGTACACATCAAAAAATTTAACATGATATAAGAACAGTTACTACCCATATTTATTAACTTCTTCGTAATTCATGCTACATGATAGGTTCATGTTCTTTACATGTAAAAAAGAATATAAAAATATGGTTAAATTAAATATCTCTTAAGCACATAAATATAGTAAAAATTACTTCATTTATCTTAAAAAATCAATAAACATCGGAATTGTTGCATAATTTAGACATAATTGATTCTTTCATGACTCTTACCAACCATGCTCTCTATTTTCTTTGATTATGAAATTACTATAATAGAAATGGGTTGTAGAAACTCAAAAACAAGCTCCAAAACCAGCCAATTTTTGTTTAGAGTATTGAAAATAGTAAGAAAAAGAAGGTAAGGGAAAGGGAAATTGTGGGTTTTTTCAAGGCTAGGTTGGTGATAGAGCAGAAAGATTTAAAGTTGGATTGGGAACTGAATTTGAGTCCAAATGGGGTGCTGGACTTTCCCCAAACTTTGAATTCATGCCTCTCTTGTCATTATGTCTTCACTCTTACGAAAAATTTGGCAGATTATGAAGCCGAGGCTGTTGTTTTACCTCTTCTTTCTTTCTATCCTCGCTTTCCAATCTTATCCTCAAATTCAAGAAAACTTTAAGTATTAATTGATGTCATGACTAATTAGTCATGATTATATTATGGTGAAGTCGAACAATTCAAAGGGTTGATTTTTTAATTCTTTCTTTCTTCAACTTATTCATAAGAAAATATAATTTTTGATTAAGGAAGAAGGAATAGAGATAGTAATAGATATCTTTTAAATGAGTATCATAAATATCCAACTTGATTATATAAAATATAAATATTTTATATTCGAGTTTGAGATGAATTCAAATAACAAATTTAAGAAGAATGGAGAAAGAGAAAAAAAAAAAAAAACTTCAAATATGACTTGAAAGAAGGTTAGTTTTGAAGGGCCATGGTTGCTTAGCCGCCTCTAACTTTGTTGGCTTCTCCGTTGGGACCTTGGGCCAGAGATTATTCCCCCACACCCCACCAATAAGTCATGTAGTTGTCACCATGTCACGTTCTACATCCTAGAGGAATTGGCTTCTTTTGTTTTCATTGACTATTTAGTTTAATAATAATAATAATAATAGTTTGATATAAATAATGCAAATAATTTGATGCGAGATATTAAGTATTCGATTACTCGTGAAATGCTAATTAATTGGTTACCAGACCTTGACCTACACATCAAGCTTGCAAGCTCGGTTTGCTCCGACCTTCATTCGGGTGATTTTAAAGTCGTGCGTTATTAAATTTATTGGTTGACATAAAATGTGAACAAATTTATTAGGTTAAATTCAATATAAATTTTATTATGATTTTATGAATTGGATTGGTTAATTGGGTTTGGTTATCGAATTGTTCGATATTTATAATGTTACGTTGTCAATGCATTTGAGCCCAATTTGTTTTATTTAATAGGCTTAGGCCTAGAGGATGGTGGGTGCGTTGGGCTCGAAAACTGATGGGCCGCATCTTGTATAATTTTTATTATAGTCTAAAATATATTGAAAATTAAAAATTCAATTAATTAGCGTTTAGGGTTTTCCAATCTCATAATCAAAATCAATCCATTAATTAAGTAAGTTGAATCAATCAACCAAGAACCTCTTACTTGAACAAAATAATTGAAAAAAATTCAACTCTTTGATCAGATTCAGTAAAGTAATGTGCTTTTTTGTATCAATTTCTAACAACATTAACAATTAACAATAGCAAATTAACAGTAGAGTGATGCAGAAAAACAAAAACGTTAGCGAAGAGCTGATGAACAAGGCCAAAACAACCAGAGAGTATGAACTAGATACTAAACATAGAACAGAGAAAACTATACAAATATATATATCCATTAATCTTGGGAGGATTACATATCAATGTGATTGATTAATTCAGAGAGATCAATAAGCAGGTTATTGATATCTCGAAGAGCAGCATTAATCTTGGTAAGTTCGTCCTTGCCGGCTTGGTTCATAAGTTTAGACATCTCAATCAATGCCTGATTGAGATCTCCAAGTCTAACATTAATCTTCAAAATATCTTCATTTGGGGGGGCTTGCTTCATTAGCGTAGAGGATCCAATCTGGGTAATTAATTTAGAGACATGATTCATTGTATGAATCATATCTCGATGAGAAAGAACAGCACTGACCTCCGCAAGATGAGTAAGGGTACTGTTAATCTCCGAGAGATGGTGATGATGGAAGACTTTCTCCAATAGCGCCTCGGAGTTGTTGAAATTGTCTAAGTTATTTCCAACAACAGACTTTTCCAGGTAAGAGATGGGATCGAAGTAGGACATGGGTGGCACAGAACCGGGAGGTGAGTCTTCGGGAGAAGGTGGGAGAGGTTTGGGATCGAGGGGTGAGTCGGAAGAAGAACGGCGGACAAGGCGGAACAGATGAGGGACATACCTGGGCAACGACGACGTAGAAATCGCCGACACATTGAAAAAACCCAGTACTCTACGAGCCATCAACAAAACCTGGAATCAGAAACGGAAAGAAGAAAACCCTCGAACTTGCCTGTTGAGAGGGTTTTGGGTTTTAGGGATCAATGGTGGTTTAGGGAGAGAAGGGTTTTAGGGTTTGAACCCATTCATTGACATATTCACTCCTCTTCAGGCAAATTCTTTATTTGGGTTTTAGGGTTCTTCTGTCTTAATTCCTTAACTTAAGATGTCTTAAATCTTTTCAAATCTCATTCTATTTATTCATAACCTAATCCAAATTTAGTAGTAATATCCATTCATAAATATAAAATTATTTAGTTGGTCAATATACTTGCTATTAGAAAAAGTTAAATAAATTCATCAATCTTACAAAAATAAACTCAACATTGATAACTTGCTATTAAATTCAAACCAAAAAAATGAAAAAAAAAATTCAATAATATAATTTGTTTCCTAAATTCAATTATGAAATGTGATAAGTTTGGTAAATTTATACAAATTCAAATCCCAAGCACACCAAAAACATTTTTACACTAAATTTGCATACAAATTTTCATTAAATTCTCTTGGAAATATGATAATAGGTACTTAGATAAATAATACTAAAACAACTAAATTTTCATTGTTAAACCATTTTTATTTGGATATCCTACTTAAACCGAGTAACATAACAATAATTTCGAATAATGGGTGTCTTAATCCTCGAGCTCGAACATTATAATTATTTAAAATCATATTAATATAATTTAATCGGGTCGGATACCCGAGTTGATTACCATCCTTATTTCATCCGAAGCTCCAAGCCCTAATGTGGGTCACACCTCCATAAAAAAGGACCGTTGCATTCCACGCCTTGTACTAAATGTTAATGTAACACAATTCAAATTTCAAAAGTTCAAAATGGAGAATAAAGAAAGCTGCCACTTTTCTCTCACATTGCTCTCTTGAAAACGGAGCTCTGGCTTTGATGACAGAATCTATCAGTCTATTTCTAGTTCAAGAAGAATCCCAGGCCAGCTCCACTCTCACACTTCAAATTTCAAATCCTCACTTTCCCTTTTTTGTTAGATTCATAGCTAATACTTACAAAGTTTTAGAACTTGACAAAGGGTTCCAATTTGTTTTTTTTTTTTTGGGTTCTTTTTCCCTGAGAAAAAGGCAAATGCTTTTGGCTTGAAGATTGTTGGAACTTCCTTTCCTTGTTTTCTACACGATGAGAGAAGAAAACCCATCAGAGAACAGAGCCAAAGCTTCAAAATTTGCAGATCAAAATCAAGCACCAAGGTCTCATAACACGAAAACTACTATCCATCAATCGAAACCCAAGTCTTCATGGGGTTCACACATTGTGAAGGGCTTCACAGCTGACAAGAAAACAAAGGTTCAAACCATCACGGTCCCAACCAGGAAAGAGACTATATCAAATTCTGATGCGGGAAACCAAAAGAACCCATCTTTGGCTTCTCATTCTAGAGTTAAAAGGTCACTCATTAGTGATTTAGCTTGCTCGGTTAATGCAAACCAAGTTCACCCTCAAGTGTACCAAACTCACCGGAGACAGTCCTCGGGTTCTCGTGATTTGTTCATTGAATTAGACCATGCTAGGAGCCTTCTTCAGGAATCGAAAGGAAGGGAGCTTAAGCTGCAAGCTGAGCTTGCAGAATGGAAAACAAATGCTAAAGTTTTGGATCTTGAAAGGCAGCTGGAAAGAAGGAACAGTGAGGTAGATGATCTTTCACACAGAGTTGGGCTGTTGGAGTCTGAGAAGACCAGCTTATATGAGCAAGTGGCAACTTTGAGTTCCATTTTGGAAAGCAATGAGGACAATTTGGAAATTTCAAAGGAACCACAATCAATTAGGAATCTTGAAATGGAAGTTGTGGAGTTGAGGAGGTTGAACAAGGAGTTACAGCTGCAAAAGAGGAACCTTGCTTGCAAGCTTTCTTCTTTGGAGTCCCAGTTGGCTTCTCTTGCCAAAGCTAATGAGGTAGTTTCATTAACTTTTAATTCCTCTGTTTGTTTGATGAGGAATTTTTGCATCATAAAATTAAGAAAATATAAGATCAAAAAGATGTCTTTATTGTCCTCTATAATTCAAGGGGATTAAGCGTAGGATCAGTCAGTTTTTAGTCTACTGCAATATGCTCGCTTGGTTTTCCTTATTAATCTGTTTAGAAGATTTTCATTATCCTTTCTCATTCTTTGTGGTCGTCTTGACTTAATCCTTATATTACTTTATTGTAGTCTGTCTTGATTACTGCTATAATTTTGGAAGTATTTTGGTTTGTCTTGAGTGCTTTTGATTGTTTTGCTTTCTTCTGGAGTATTTAGGCTTTTGAACCCATTGTCTTGGTTTTGCTATTTTCTTGCTGTTCTCCTTGTTGGTTTTATCAGAGTGATGTTGTTGCAAAAATTAAAGCTGAGGCGTCAACGTTAAGACACATCAATGAGAACCTGAGTAAACAAGTAGAAGGTCTACAAATGAGCCGCTTGAATGAGGTTGAGGAGCTTGCATACTTGAGGTGGGTTAATTCGTGCTTACGGGATGAATTACGAAATTCATGCTCAACAATGAATTTTGATAAAACATTTAGTCCAGTTCAAAGCAAGGGTGAATATGTTGACACACCAAACTCTTTAAGCAGTAAGAGCTCAGAATACAGTAGTGTAATGAGATTAAGTTTAATTAAAAAGCTTAAAAAATGGCCTATGACTAGCCAGGATTTTTCAAGTACAGAATGTTTAGCTAATCTTGTGGATAAGGATTGGACGCATTTAGAGGAGGGGAGAAGTCCTGGAAGAAGACATTCTATAAGTGGATTGAAATGTTATGTAGAAGAGTTAATACCAAATAAGAGAAGGCAATCTGATGGTTTTACGTGTACAAAAGAAGTGGAAAAGGAAGCAGAGCCACTGAGTTCTCAAAAGTATGGTTCAGTTCAAAGAATGCAGTTCTTTGGAAATTGCCAAGAGACTAATAAGCCTGCAGCTTCCTTAGATGTTGAGAAAAGGGCTTTGCGAATTCCAAATCCTCCTCCCAGACCTTCCTGTTCAATTTCAAATGGACCTAAAGAGGAAAGTTCTACACAAATTCCACCTCCTCCACCACCACCACCTCCTCCCCCTCCAAAGTTTTCAGTGAGAAATGGTGCAGGACTCGTGCAGCGAGCCCCACAAGTAGTTGAGTTTTATCATTCACTCATGAAGAGGGATTCTCGAAAGGATTCTACAAATGGAGGAATATGTGATGTGCCAGATGTTGCAAATGTCCGTAGCAGCATGATCGGTGAAATTGAGAACAGATCATCACATTTGCTTGCTGTAAGTGCTTGCCTACTAACTATAAGTTTGATCTTTTTATACATGAGCTTGAATTTTCTTTACATAAATGATTTCAGCTCCAAGTTGCATTTTCTATTTATTTTCTGCTACATGGACAATATAGAGACCAAATGAAAACATAATATTCATTTGGCATGGGCGTTTGAGTTTATGTTTTAGGAACTCATTTTGTTTAAAGCTCTTTTATTGACATAAAATTGTTTTTAAATTGTTTACTGCATCAAACTTGGTTGTTCAGCTACTCTGGGTCTAACCATGATTTATAATCATTCCTTATGTAGATAAAGGCAGATGTCGAAACTCAAGGAGAATTTGTGAATTCATTGATAAGAGAAGTCAATAATGCTGTTTATCAGAACATTGAAGATGTAGTGGCATTTGTGAAGTGGCTTGATGATGAACTTTGCTATCTGGTAAGTTGCTAATTGTTAAGGAGAAAAGAACTTAGTAATATTGCAATTTGCTTGCAATTTCCTAATCCTTGTATCTGTTATGCTTAAAGAGATCTACTGCATGAGAAACATCACTGAAATGATGGAAAGATATCTGTGTCTTTAAATGAGTTGGCATGCGTGCAGTATGGCTTTTCCTAAAAGAAAAAAAAAATCTTTTGAAGGTTGATGAAAGGGCGGTCTTAAAGCACTTTGCCTGGCCAGAGAAAAAAGCTGACACATTGCGAGAAGCAGCATTTGGGTATCGAGATCTCAAGAAATTGGAGTCTGAGGTCTTATACTACAAGGATGATTCCAGAATGCCTTGTGATATTGCCTTAAAGAAAATGGTTGCTTTGTCTGAGAAGTAAGAATCCAAAAAACTGTCCTTTGAGCATTTTGGTTCTTTTTCTTTTGGAAGATTCCAATTTCTGCAAGTTGAAAACCTCTGAAAATTTCCATTAAATTGCCAGGATGGAGCGCACTGTTTATAACCTCCTCCGTACAAGAGAGTCATTGATGCGTAACTGCAAGGAATTCCAAATTCCCACAGACTGGATGCTTGACAATGGGATTTTAAGCAAGGTACTTGAAGTTGTCATTTCCAATATATTTAACTAAGATGTTCCAAATTTTCTAAGAACAATTTCCTACAAGACTTCAATATCTACACTCCAATGGTATAACAAAATTTCATATGAACTGGTTTTTGGCTTTGATTTTGTTGTCTGCCTCTGGTTTTATATTTAGTATAGAAAAGCAGAAAAGCAAAGTGCACATGTGCACTCCTATCCTATGCATGTATGTATGTATTTCTTGAAACATAACCTAACTAGATATCCCATCATATTCTTTTATAATGTTGAATATTTTTTTTGGCATACTTATGTTTGATGAAAGAGAGTTCAAAAGGGAAAATTTGGAACTAACAACAACTTGTAAAGCATAATCCGATGTCATGCCTCAATAGGACTCTTTGTAAAGATTATTTGAGGCAATGCTATGGAAACAAGTCACATATTTGGTATTTATCTATAATTTGATGTAACCATGTCTTGTGTTGTTTCTCAAAAATTCCATTGTTCCATCTTATTCCTGTAAAATTATCTATCCTAAGAACTGTAAATGTTCAATTTCTACGTTTATTAGCCCCACTTGCTCTAGTACAGATTAGTTTAAGTGACTTACTCTGATAGACGGCTCAATGAATGTTCATATCAGATTAAGCTTGGATCAGTAAAATTGGCAAAGAAGTACATGAAAAGGGTAGCCATGGAACTGCAGTTGAAGGCAACTCTGGAAAAGGATCCTTCAATGGACTATATGCTCCTTCAAGGAGTGAGATTTGCTTTCAGAATACATCAGGTTTGTTATATAAATAAAAGTTTAATTTCTTATTTAGTTTGGCTTGGTTTGCTCAAACATAGGAGACGGAGGGCAAATAAATTAAAACAAAACTAATACACACAACACAAAACACAGACAAAGCTAGATATATCACTTTGAGCTTGCTGTATTTCTCCTTTAGTGAAAAATGTTCTGTACTACCACTAAAAATGAGTCGTTTAGCTTGTATTATGCAAGGAAAAGACAAAGGCAATATGTGCCATCTGGTAAAAAAGCAAATAACATTTAGGAATTAAAGCTTTCGTGGACAACAATATGCATTATCTTAATTACATATCGAATAATTATTTCAGCATTGTTATTACATATTAGACGTTTGCTTGTGCATGGCTTGATAACTGATTAATCTCTCCCTGGTTATGAGCAGTTTAGCTATTATTGGTACGTAACTGGATCAGTTTTCAACACCTAGAGTGATTTCTTTTGTGCTCTATGCAGTTTGCAGGAGGCTTTGATTCTGAAACAATGCATGCATTCGAGGAACTCCGAAACCTGGCCAACCTCCTTAACAAGAAGTAAAACGGAGATACACTTTTTTTTTGTTCTTTCTTTGGGGCAGGGCATGGAGGTTGTTGTTGGAACTATCTTTTTGCTTACCATCTCAGTAAGCTTAAGCAGAAAGGAAGAGTTTTGTGTGTGGAAATGGAAGAGTTTTGATTTGAGTTTATGCTCATTTTGAAGAGACTACGTGTGAAATGCACTATGCTTGGTCAATTTACAGAAGTAAAAATGTGCATTTGAAGCTTCTTCGGGGTTTGCAGTAATAACTGCAGCTTCCAGGTTTCATTTAATATGTAAAATAACCGGCTAAATTGGTCTGTAAACGTAAGATATATGGGCCCATGAGGATTAACATATTGGTATAACTTTGGGTTTTGATTGCCGAATGAACCCCAACAGCATCAGCCTCCTGCTTCTTGGGTTGGACTGATTGGACCCTTCACCCATTTTCCGCGCATTTTGAAGATGTAGGGGAAGAACCTACATCAATGGTGGAGCTTAGTGCTTTTCTTTATCACATGAATTTTTCGCTTCAGTGTTCTCCAACTTGCTTTGATGACAATTGCCATCATCATTACCTCAACACACCAAAGAAAAGAAAGTTTACGACGTGGAGATTCTAATCTGATTGTGAAGCAAATCAATGGTGAATTCTTTTTGAAAGGAACCAAAGCTTAAATGCAGATACACTTGCTACCTATGTAATGATTGGGCTTAAAGTGCCTATAAGTGGTCCACTGTCAAATCCTAAGGCTTAGCTCCAGACAGGAAGTGGAAACTACCGAGTTGGAGTATGGTAGGGGTGAGGGAATTTTCGGTGGAGGAATGAAAAGAACACCAATGACAAAAGCACTCTGATGGGCCGCCATTGCCATTTAGAGACCAAAGCTAGGGGGAGTCAATGGAAGAATTAGATACCTAGTCGTAAAACAATAGATACTAGTCGCTGTGGGCATTGTCCCATGCAGTGTTATAGCTAACGTGGAGAAATGTTTGCAGGAATGAAACTCAAAAAGGGATTTGAGGGGAGCTGGCTCAAACGGTGTAGCATTTGGTTCAAATTCAATGCAAAGAGAAGAACCTCACCAGGGTTTTTGACATGTCAAAGAATCCTCTTGGAAGAGAGGTTTGCCTTGGGTCCATGATTGTCATCAGCTTGTGCCATAAGGCGTTGGGTTTAGGTACCCCATTGAGCTTGCAACCCTAAATAATCTACTGATACGATATGTTGGAGAAATGTGAGGAACTTTACCTATTGAACATTGTCTCCTTATTGTAATTACGACTCTCGCCGTTACTACTGTTTACCCTGATCATGTGTCAAAACTCAAAAGTGATTTGATGTAGACAAAACTTGGTCCTTTCTCTTTCTTTAAGTAAAGGGTTCTTTAAACAATAAGAAAAAAAATGTTGTAAATAGGTAAAAGGATGCATTAAAGACACTGTAAAAGGAAAGATTGGAATGGTCATTGAATGTTATGACCAATGAAAGAAAATAAATAAAGAGTTAGTGAGAGTACACTTAGTACTTTTAATAATTACTCTAAAATTTCTTCTTGGTGGTCTTCTATACATCTTTTTACTTATACCCTTTGTCTCTCTCTCTCTCTCAGAGTAATCCTTCACATTTTGAATACGGAATTTATCGTACAAATGGTGCATACTAATACTAGTTATAGGTGTAGTAGTGAGAACAAAGAAAAAACAGTACAGGCAGGGCGCACAGCTGGGTTCTGGCAGGCGTGAGGCGGGGGAGAGAGGACCCACGTGCGGTGCCATTGCTAAATCAGGCAATCAAATGAACAGTCTTCTCTCTTTTCCTCTTCCCCTTGTATGTGACTGATTAAATCTCATCCACAGGGCTCTGAGCCAACAGATTTGACGTTTTGACAAGATGTAACAATAGCACAGTTCTTTCAATCAAATCAACACACTTATCACCCCCTCCTGCGTTTGGCCTTTCCTTCTAAATAATTGCTTCCTTGTAGCCATACCATTCTTTCTCTTTTTCCACATTTCATTAACTCCAAAAATCACCAGGACAACTTAAAGTAAAGAAAAGAAAAGTGAAAGTTTGGTAGACCTAATTGTAGGAGAATGTGGATAAAGGGTCAATATTGGCCCTTATGGTGATTTATATATCTTTCTATTTTCTTGTTCATTTGATCATGTGATGTTGAGATGGTGTTCATCTTCACATGCATTTGCAATATAGTTTTCAATAATTAAAATGAAACATATGATTTTGATTTGAATTATTAACGTAATTAAGTAATTGTATAGATTATAAACTAAATCAATGACATTAGATTAGTGTACAATTTGGTATCCCACATGAGACATATAGCATTTGACCATGAAATGTAATCTCTTGCATGGAACAGGAAGGATGTGATGACATATGCCCCCAATTGGCTAACAGTCCATGTTGATTTCCTTGGTAAATTTTAGATCCATGTGTATGAGTTCTATTCCATCAAATGCCAAATAAAGATTGAAAACCAAAACAAGAAATGGGGACAGTGGGCAAAGATGCAATCTAACAAGGTTGGGAGAAGAATGTTACACCATTTCCAACTAGTAAGAGAGAACAAATATAACAAAAGAAGAAAGGAAAGGAAAGGGAGGAAATGGGTTTGTTTTTTTGATTGAGAAGACGTATTGAAGTGATATTCAAACTGTCATCACTTCCCTGACTTGGGTTTTCTTTGCTGGGGGCCCGCTCTTGTCTCCTCCCTAACCCTCTCTGTCTCTCTTTGATTCCCTCTTCTTCCATTAATTCTTCATCACCCACTTTTGTAGTTGTAATAATATAAATATTCTCATACTCAGATCATGGCTCTCACTTCCTCCGCCACAACTATATCCCCCTCCCTTCCTATCTTTGCTTTTCTTTGAGTTCAGTTTCTTTGGGAGCCATGCGCTGATCTTTTACCTGCACCTGCATGTTGTTTTTCTTCATTTCATAGACGACCCTAAATTAGGTAGCGGTAGCAGTACACTTGAGAACAGTGGTTAAGTACTATGTCAGCCGCCGTTGCCGCCGCTGCGGCCGCCGCATGCGTCTGTGACAAATCCAACAGCAGTTCGGTGTCAGTGTTTTCGCCACCATCGCCACAACCAACGCTCCCTTTAAGCCGTTACGAGTCTCAGAAGCGGCGTGACTGGAACACGTTTGGGCAGTACCTGAGGAACCATCGTCCCCCCTTGGCTCTCTCCCGCTGCAGCGGAGCCCACGTCCTGGAATTCCTCAAGTACCTCGATCAGTTCGGGAAAACCAAAGTCCACACTCAAAATTGTCCCTTCTTTGGTCACCCTCACCCTCCAGCGCCCTGCCCTTGCCCTCTCAGGCAAGCCTGGGGCAGCTTGGATGCTCTCATCGGCCGCCTCCGTGCAGCCTTCGAAGAGAACGGAGGCCAACCGGAGCTGAACCCTTTTGGAGCTCGTGCTGTGAGGCTGTACCTGAGGGAAGTGCGGGACGCTCAGGCAAAGGCTAGAGGCATAGCTTATGAGAAAAAGAAGAGAAAGAAACCGCAGCAGCAGATACAGTCAACAGCTACTGATATGTATGAGATTGGCAACCATTTTCAACAAGGAGTCTCAGGGCAATCCTCTGAGGCAAAGGGGACTATGGCTGTAGGAAACAGTTTGGGTGGTGGCCGCTCCATGATTGCACTGTCCGTGTTGAACTAGATCTTTGGATGATGATCACTGCTTCGGGTGTAAAAATGGAGGACTCATATCTAGTCTAGGGTTAATCAATGATGAAGATGTTGCTACTTAATTTACTACTGTAATGCATGTATTTTGAGACTTTTTTCCTTAATCGAGTGTAATGGGTTTTATGTTTTCAGATCAAATCCTGTTCATACATAAACTTAGATGCTTTGCCTGTTAGTTCCCCTTGAAATTTCTACACGAAAGCTAATAATTTCTTGTGAGGTTGGGATTTGCATTACAAATCTTGTGGTGTATATGATTGCATGCCTAATTAATTTCATTGCATATTATTGCCTTTTGACGCTTGAAAGAGACTATGACCATTCATTGACCACCCAATTTTAGGTTACATTAAGTTGATGATATCATGGTAGTCTTAATCAGTATAAAATACGTAGCAAAAGACACTTCATGACATGACGTAGTTATCAAATTAACTCGAAAATTCCTATATGTATTTGTATATATTTAGGGTATGAATACATTGTTAAATTCAATAGTTTTTGTCTACATTTAGAGTATGAATACGTTAAATTTAAATGTACGAATATGTTGGTACGAATTCGTATTATTAAAAATTTAACACCTTTTAGGTACGAATAAGTTATTAAATTCAATAATCGACTTGCTAAAGAATTAATTAATTGTATAGAAAGTTGAAGAAGGGTGTAATGGTTAAAAATTGGATCCTTAAGTTTTATTTTTTACATGTTAAGTGCAACAATAAGGTGATAAGTCCATTTTAATATTAATTAAGACAACAAAGTTACATTATTCATGGCCTTTGTCTTCATTAAAAAAAAAATGACATTTCTTTTAATTATCCAATATGTGTAAAAGGAGAAAATTTTTTATCGAAAATGCCACATGTACGAAATTTGTAAATTAAAGAAAATTTTCAATGTGTCGTGAACTTGAGAACATAATTAAAAATATTTATATAATTAATTTATTGATTAAATTATTTTAGAGATACGTAATTGAACTAATTAAAATTCGTGTAATTTGAATCAATTAAAATTCACTAATTGATCATCTAATTTATATCTAAATAAATTAAGATAATTTAAAAATAATATATAAATTTGGTCAATTAAAATTTACCCGTTGGTCATTTATCTCTAAAAATTAAGATAATTTAAAAATAAAATCATATTTTGATCATTCAAGTATCTCTAAATAAAATAAGATAATTTAGAAATAAAATTTAAATTCAACAAATCAAAACTCAAAAATTTCAAAATTTGACCAATCAAAAGGTCGTTTATGAATTTTCATGATTTATCTCTAATTAACTTAAAATAATTTAGAGATGAAGTAATTGAACTTTATATATATGCATTAAAAAGACAATCCCTTTACATATTCCTATAAATAATCTTTATTTTCCGAAATGTTGGAGAGAATATGGTTTGGGTGGATGTCTTGAAACTAATATTGTGCAAACTTAAACTTAAACATCAGCTTAATTAGAATTGATTCTAGGTTTGAATGGTCCAAGTTACCCTAAGTATCTTATATCATATAATATTTAATATTAAAATTAACAATATTTATTAATATTGGTAGTAAATCTTAAAAGGAATAAGAGTAACTAACAAATAACTTCTACAGGAATATGAGTAACTAACAAATAACTTCTACAATATCATGTCATATTGAAGTAGTAACATTCCAATTACATAATTTCTATGTAGCAATCATATAACAAACCACCATATATATGAATTCATGAATCCTAGAAAAAGCTTTATATACGCATCAAGATCAAACTACTATATTTTGTTTACAATAAGATAGAGCTCGCATTAAAATGTAAAATAGAAAAAATATTAAACTATATAAGTGCATACATATTTATATGTACCGATCTATCAAATGAAGGAAAGGATGGAAAGAAAGTAGGTTTTGGTTCTACCCCTTTCCTTCCTTCATCTTTTCCTCTTGCCAAAGACAGCATAAGTAAGATTGGTGGGGGTTCCAGGTTATTTGGGGAGCTTTCAAAACAGAGAAAACTCTCTCTTTCCTTTCCCCTTCCTTTCATGGTAAATTTATTTACTGAGGGAAATCCTCTTCCAGGATTGCTGCAAGAGAAAAGGTCAACTTATGAAGATGGGATATATATCTTGTCTTCCAAGTGATGTCACATATATTTCCAGACATAATTTTACATCCACAAATGCAGAATATGCTTTGTAAGACAGACTTCATTCTGACAATTCCTCTCTTTAGATTAAAAGTTGTGGTGGAGAAAGGATCCTGCTTTATTTGGAGACATTTTTTTTCCTCCAATTAATCACCATTTGTCATCATTACTTATTAGTGCTAACATGTTTACCATTACTTTCCAGGCTTCCTTCTTAACTTTTTTATTTCCTACTTTTTTTAGATTTCATTTGATTGTTATTACTACTATTTTTATGAACATATTCAAAGATAGTAATATGTATTACATGTATTCATATATAATCATTTTGTATAAAATTTTTTTTAAATTTTTACTATTTTAAAAAAGTAAAAATTTTATGTATTTATATTTAACTTAACGGTAAGTGTATGTATCTCTCTTATTCAATGAACCAAATATGAATCTCCTTTTCACCAAAAGTGTACTTGATAAGAAAAAAATTCAATTGTTAAATTTTGATTTTTTATTAAATATTCACCCTTTTTTTTTAGTTCATTCCAAATCTATGTTCACTTTCTTTGTTTAACAATGTACAACTCTTTATTTTTCTAATGTTGTATATATAATTTTTAATTTTTTCCCAAACGAATAAATATATATTTTTGGATGTCAATACTCAAGTCATCCGTACATATGTATCAGGCAGTCTCAAGTAGAAATCAGAGTAAAGATGCATATATTTTATGTTAAATTAACCTACATACAAACACAGGCAACACCTATGTCACTTAACAAACATCATATATGCATGTCATGCATACATATGTGAAAATTTGATGTCAATACTCATGTCCATGACCATAACACATGTTACTTAGGAGAGTCTATCTCCTCTTATTCTAGAAAATGACCCCCACCCTGTTTTGTTTCTAAATGTGTTCCTTTAGGTAAGCAGCATTTTATGCCTGGGCCTGGGGAACATTTTCCTCCAAACAGATTTTACATGGTAACAATGCAACTCTCAAAAGTTCAATCAGAGGGCGACCTACCAAACTTTGTACCTGGGGTCTGATTTTCAGCCATGAGTCCCCATTAGCAGGAGAAAACGTTCTGCACTCCAACTTCTTATGCCACATTAATGCTCCAAAGAATATAAAATTTGACAGATAATGCAAGCATCACATATTTACTCACTTTAAACATTTCTTTCTTTCAAGTCTGCATACACACACCCTTCTCTCTCATTTGCTTGTAATTACCTAGAACATAGCTAGAAAGTGTTAGACAACAGGCCTATTAATCTATTATTCCAATCAGTAAAGTATGAAAGAATAGAAAGCTATTGTAATTTTAAAATGATATTGGGATAAGGTGCAAGAAACAGGGAGTCTGGTCATCGCTTTAGGCAACAAAGTTAGGTGGTGTTTGGATTCCTTTATATTAACACCATATAATATAAACAAAAAGTAAGCAAGATGAAATATGACACAAGAATGTAGCAAAATTCTACAAGTTTTAGAGAGAAAATGGAGGAATATGCCATGAAGGACAAAAGAGTGACGATACATGTAAGAGTCAAGTTCTTGACAGATCAAAAAGCAGGTTAAAAAATATGAAAAAGGTAAGGGTGGTAAGAGGTTAAAAAATTAAATATGACATAGCTTTGAAACATCCTAAAAGAGAAAAATATAAATTCATTTAAGGTTGGAAGTAGTAACTTTTTGTTTTTTGATGGCATGGTCATGTAGAAATAAAAATCCCTCTGAAGGACATGTATACTTTATTTTATTAAATTTAATTTTTATACTTTTATTAAAAATCGATTTAAGGACAACTGATAACAGTATTAAGCGTATGCCAGTAATCTTGGCAATATTAGTTATGACATGCAATGGCTTGTTGATTGTTTTTACTTTTGCTGACTTTTAAAGAGCATAAAATTACATTTGATCAGTGTTCATTTCCTCATAGGTGAGAAATTTAGTGATTATTTATCATAAAACGAGCTTAGAAATATTTAATAAGTATGAGAACAGGCATGCAATTATAAAAACTAATATAATAGCAAACCAATTATAAACAAATCAAGTGCCTAGCCTATGATTTGTATGTAACTTTTAGGATGTTTATCAATATTCAGTACATTATTTGCTCTTTAATTTTTAAAATCTTCCCACGGTATTTATAGGGAAACTAAAAAATATATCCATTTATGTTTTTCCAACTTTATTTTAGTATATTTTTAAAGTATTTTTGCCTTTATTTATTTATTTTACTAAGATATTATATCAATATAGCCTACAATTATTTTCACTACAATCCCAACCATGAGTTTTCCAGAGATAAACTTGGGATTTATGTGGAACTCAAGTGGACCACATACTCATGAATGATTGAGATTTTATAATTCTATACAATTAATTATAGACGAAATGGACTCATCTCCAGTCTAGTTAACAAGATTAGATGCATGGGATCATTGGCTGAGTTACAAATTTAAAAACGTAGGATGTCTTACCTAGACTTTAACCTTTTCACCAGCCTTGCTGCAAAGGTATCTGTGCCTGAAACAGCAAATATGGGAGCTATGCCTGTGGGGAGAGCAAAGGGGAGAAGTGGGGATATGATCCGATATGGTTTCAGTAACTCCTAAGCTTTGACAGAAAGCACGAAAGCAGCACATTTTGTATATTAGACAGTTTGCAGATTGTTCTTTGTCACCTCTGCTTTGCAATGTTGATTCCCCTAGAAAGACAAAATTCTGAGAGATTAAAGAAAATTTGGAATTTAAGTGAAAAAAAAAAAATCAATTCATGAAAACTAAATGATGTTGATCTAATGGATCGATTGCAAACAAGCATTTAAGTACCACAAGATTACAATGATATCTCAAAATATATATAACACTTCAGTTTTTAAGAAAATTATAAAAAACTGATTAATATTTCCCCAAGCTTACAGAAGTCACTTGTCTTTGTCGAGAAAGTAAGATTATAAAAACTGATGATCTATTTCCCTCTCTGTTTCATCATATTTACCCAGTTTTGGCACTGCCTCACCCCTTTTCAAAAAGATCTATACACTAGGCAATTAACAAAATCATACAAGATTATAGCAAGTCCAAGGAGACAATGTTGACAAGTAACTTTGTAGTGATTAAGCCTAGAAGACATATGCCACGAAGTATGCAGGCAATTCTTACATATCGAATGCTTTAGAAAGGGAGAATTAGAGTTCTTTGGAGTGAAATCGAACCTTGGGTTTTATTATTATTATTTAGAGTCCTTTGGAGTTCTTTGGGGAAATAGAGTTCTTTGAAGTATACAATGAAGTTCTGAGAATATTTGAACAATCAGCAACAGAGTGTGCTGAAAAATGAGATGGCACATGCATCAAATGTGAGATTAACAATCAGATGGTATTGAAGGAAACAAAGGTCCTCTGAGCTATGCTATGTAGGGGACCCTGTCCTGCCTATTGCTTTTTTAGTATATACAAGCCTTCATTTATAAATGGGAATTAGAAGTCTATCAGCAATTTCCTGTAAGAAGGGGTTATATGGGAATTAATGAGATTTGACTCCTGGGCATGGTCAATGTTCATTGAGGAGAACTCAGCTCTCCTGAAAGACTTTTTCAGGATGCTCCCTCTTTACCTATGGGCTCGAACACATGTGAAGCATTTCTGGAAGTTACCTCCTTATATGCAATCAGCTTAAACACTTATTTCATACTTGTGTTTAAATAGATAAATAAATCACTTCAAGCAGGCATGACATTGCAGCAAGCTTAACCTGTAACTTTATAAATACCTCTTCCGTGTACAAATTCAGGAACATTTGACTCTCACTACTTTTGCCTACTCTCAGTATTTTATTTTTGTAGACTACAAGTCTTGTTGTTTCCTGATCCTCCAAATCATTACTTTATGTCAATAACGTTCTAATCTTTGCCTTCATACCAAGATGATTTAATCTTACCTCACATTTTTCTTGTCAAAACAGATTGTCCTCCTACTTTCTCACATGCTTACCTGTTATCACACACATCATCTTTGAGCTCTCTAATTCAAGACGTATCCATCAACAGAAAAATCAAAGGTATACGAGCACATATCAAAAACTTACATTGCTGATTTGCCAACACAGCCCATGGTTCACAAGCTAACATTTTTATCTACGATCCAGTTGGCGGCGCAAAGGGGGATATGATAGTCATGACACCATATGCTGTGGATGCATTGGAAGATAAAGCTGAGGAACATATCCTTCTCTTTTCAGCTCTAGAAGAAGAGTCTTCAGCAATGAATAAATATGTGAAGACCGTGGGTGACTTTCATCTGCAGCAACAAACATGTGGGTGGTGTTGTTGACCTCTATCCAACTGTATCCAGGTACTTTCTGAACTCCTCTTTCCTTCATTAAACTTCTTATCTTCAGTACACTCCCCCAATGTCCAGCATCAGCAAGTAAATTGGAAAGCAGTACATAGTAACCAGAATTTTGTGGGTCCAGATCAAAAAGGTGTCTTGAAGCCACTTCAGCAAGCTCAACATTGCCATGATTTCGAGAGGCTCCTAGCAATGTACCCCACACACCAGCATCAGGAGAGAATGGCATGCTCTTTATAGTTTTAAAGGCTTCATTCAAACGACCAGCGCGTCCAAATAAATCCACCACACATCCATAATGTTCCATCCTAGCTGGGATTCCATATTCCTTAGTCATGCTCTGGAAGTAGTGAATTCCATCATCAACTTTACCAGCATGACCACAAGCGGATATTATAGCTAAAAAAGTGACATGATCAGGCTGAATTTCATTTTTCAACATCTCATGAAACAGGGCAAGACAATCTTCAAGGCGGCCATGGTTTCCATAAGCAGCAATAATACTATTCCATGAAATTTCATTCTTCTCTTCCATCATGTCAAACACAAGCTGAGAAGAACCCAAATTTCCACATTTTGCATACATATCTATGAGTGCACTCTTAGCAAATAGATCGGAGCAGAATGAACCTTTAATCATAAACCCATGGATCTCTTTCCCATAATGTAGTGCAGGTAGATTAGCACAAGCAGAAAGAGCTGCTGATATACTCACACAGTCATAGTTCATTCCAGTCCTCCCCATCCAACAAAAAAGATCAATCGCCTTCTCTGGTTTTCCATTCTGGGAATAGCTTGTGATCATTGAGTTCCAGCAAACAGAATCTCTTTCAGACAATCTTCCAAAAATATCATGAGTGACATCCAGCCTTCCGCATTTCGCATACATGTCTATGACAGCACTTCCCACATGACAGCCATGATCAAGCCCGTTCTTGATGATATAACCATGCAATTCCTTCCCCACTTTTAATGCAGCTAAATCTGCACAAGCAGGTAGAACACTTGCCAATGTTACAGCATTCGGCATGATTTTTTCTTTAAGTAACCACCTGAAAATCTCGAAGGCATCATTGTTCATCCCATTAAGCACGAATCCTGATATCATAGCTGTGCACATGACAACATCAACCTTGGTGCTTTGGTTATAAACCTTGCGTGCCATCTCCACATCCCTGCACTTAAAGTATACATCAATAAGTGCACTCTTCAAGAACACATCCAATGACACTCCATGTCTTAATATATATCCATGAATTTCCTTGCCTTTTCTGAAACATCCCAACCCAGCAACAGCCGGAAGAAAACTTGAGAAGGTGATTGCATCTGGTTTCACGCCAGAAGATACCATCTCATTAAACAAACATGAAGCATCTTGCATAAACCCATTCTGTACATACCCTGAAATCATTCCATTCCAAGACACCAAATTGTCCCGGGGCATCATTCCAAACAATTTACGAGCATCAGACAACCACCCACATTTTGAATACATAGACAAAAGTGCGTTTGCCACCACAGAATCAAATTCCAAGCCACAACTAACAACAAGGCCGTGAAGCTGAGTACCAAAATCCACCATTCCTTCCGAAGCACACAGAGAGAAAATAGCAGCAAATGTCACTTCATCTGACTTTGTTTCATCTTTCCTCATTTCCTCAAAAATCTCCATAGCTTTATCTAATTCCCCGCACTTAACATAACCATTAAGCATCACATTCCACAAAACACAATCTCTGGCTGGTATTTTATCAAACAATGTACGAGCGCGATCAACATAACCGTTCTCTACATACAAGTGTATCAAAGAACTACCCACAAACACATTCACTTCAAAACCCATCGACAAAATCGCCTCATGAATCAAGGCACCAAATCGTACATTATTTAAACCACTACAAGCCTTCACGACAGAAGGGAAAGTAAAATTATCAGGAGAAACCCCACAACCCAGCATCTTAAAATAAAACAACAAGCCAAAACGAAACCAACCCATCCTAACCAACCCTCTGATCATCAAATTCCAACGCTTTACACACCCCAAATCAATCCGATAGAACATGTTCTTGGCATCATTGAAGCTACCGCAACGAAGATACATAGCCAGAAGAAGGTGATCGGTGGTAGTAATTTCATTGAGGATGAGCTGGGCGTGAACTTGTCTGCCTTGTTGAAGATTTGAAGGAAAAGAAGAAGATTGCAAGAATGAGGCAAGTTGGGTTGTAGGAAATTCGGAAGGTCTCGGAATGTGTTGGGAGGTGGTGGTATGAACATATCTGAATGGCGCAATGAGCTTCCAGATTGAACGTGGATTTCTCCGGTACATCCCTCGAGTCCGTCAAATAGTAAGCATGTTGCTTCAGAGACTACGCCATGGACTTCAAATTTGCATGGTGGAATTTGACATTACTGTCTGGAATGGCTCACCCAGGCCACCCGAGTGGAGGGAATTATGGAGTTCGGATTTTTTTTGTTCTTTATCCCTTTTCCCGCCATACTAGTAAATTTTTAGACATAAACCCTAAACAAGTGCTTACCTTTTATTAATTTCAAATAGAACTTTTAAATTTTGATTTAGGTTTAAATAGATCCTTAATTTAAGAAAAATTTAAACATCCTTAGATTTAAAATTATGGAATTTATTCTTGAATCCAAATGGCTCCATATAAACTTTTGGCACGGGTCAGGTCATATATAGATTAAAAAAGTATTGTGTATAATTTGATTTTAATTCTAATTCAATTGTAAATATTTGTGTATAATTTGATTTTAATTCTATTACAATTGTACGAGTTAGAGTATTTATTGAAGTTAAACTTTAATATCTTAAAATATAAAACTCAAAATCATTACCCGTTTCATGCATAAAAAAATATACTTAATACGCTTTCTATTCTTAGAAAATCAAATCCCATAAATTAATTCGTGAAAAGTGTAAAAAATTTTCAAAATTGCACTTAATGTTGATGTCTAGTAGTTTGTGCAATCGTTAGAAAAAATTTAGACATAATGTTCAAATAAGTCACTAAATTATTAAAAAAGATTCAAATAAATTTTTATTTTTTTATTATATTCAATCAAGTCTAATATTTTTATTTTAGATCAAATAAACATTTATGATTAATGATTTATTAATTCTCGTTAGTTAAAATTTCATTTGTTATTTTATATTTACATAGCATTGACATGTTAATTTGGCATGATAACATGTCATGTCATAATCAATTCTAATATATCACCATAACCCATCATTATCAATTATCATATATTAAGATATTACATCAACATTATATGATATAAAATGATAAATGATATTTTGATTAAATTAATTATTTGACTCCAAATAAAATTATAAGAGTTTATTGAATGTAATAAAAATATAAAAGTTTATTTGATTTTTTTAAATAGTTTATAAACTTTTTTAGATATTATGTCAATTCTTAATTTTCAAGAAAAAAAATGATCACAACAAACAAGGTTAAGAGATAATATATAAATTAAGTCACATATAAGAAAAAAAAATGTTTGATAGTTTGAATATTTAAGATTAGTGTATTGTATTCATATCTTAATTATAAGTTTTTAGATGGAGTTTTTTTTTATCTTACATAGTATAGAACAAAAAATATTACTCTATTCCAAATCACGTGAGCATTCATTACTAAGGATACTCCAGTATCGATATTTACTCATTGGAGGGGTTTTTATTAGTTTTAATAGAAGCAGAAAAGAAAATATATATATATATATATATTCTTTGCTATATTCGTGTATTACTTATCCTTACCAAATATAAGATGAAGTAGAACGATTTTAGAAATGATATAATGAAATTCTTTGATTGGTTCTTCCCAAAGAGAGAAATGATCCGTTTTATTTAACTTTGACTAATGGGGTCAACAAAAACAAACAATATAAACAATAAACAATTACAATTCAATTTTAATATTATTTAATATTAAAATTGAATAGAATTTAATAATTTAAATGGTAAGGTAATTTAA
>NW_018397274.1:479134-512445 GCF_002168275.2 Theobroma umbraticum
ATCAGGCACATCCATGGTTCCAAGACATTGAATGGGACAGATTATATCAGATGGATGCTGCTTTTATACCAGAGGTTAACAGTGACCTAGATACACAGAACTTTGAAAAGTTTGAAGAGGTTAGTAGTAAAGGTTTCTCTTACTAGGTTACTGTGGAATAATTTAATCCATGCAGCTGACCATATGTAGCAGGAAAAGGCTTTGGTTATGTTGTTCTTGTACTATGTTAAGTGTTGTTTTCAGTAGTTTAATCTTCACATCTCCGCACTTGAAATGCTATTTATCTTTCTTCCAACTTGTGCAAAGTTGTTAAAGGATTGCATCCCTGTGCACATTAATCTTTAATTAACTTCATGTGGTCTGTACAGAAAAAGAAAATGGATGGTACCTTTAAATTGTTATAAATTTCTCATGCTATTTTTTGCTAAAGGTGTGTGAAGGTTTCTCAGAGATGCATGACCTTTGTGTTTGTTTACCAGTGCTAGCTTCAATGAAGCTGATGGCTCTGGGCGTTCCTTTCACCTTTAATTGCTTTTTCTGTTTCCTTTTTTTTCTTTTCTGCCTACTTATGTAACAATTTGTTCATTGATTGCATCTATAGATGGGGGCTCAAGTACAAACTTCTACAAAATCGGGTCCCTGGAGAAAGGTAACTTAAAATCTTTTGCATCAATCTCCCCACATCTTAGTTATACTTCAGACTTAATTTTCATTTCACTTGTGTACATATTTTGGGTTTTTTTTTTCACAATGTCAAAGCTATATATACTACTATGCGCTTGCTTTTAGAGTACAAGTGGTTCTTTACTAAAAAGACATTGAGGTGAACGAAATCCCCTGATAAGTGGGAAGTGTATGACCAAATTTAGGCTCTTTATGGTCAGTATGCCTTCTTTGGACAATTTGCTGCTATGTTTATCATTGCTCACCTTTTTTTGATCCATGATATATATCATACTCTGTGTGCATTTGGTACATGGAGAGAATACGATAGGATATAAGATAGAATAGAAGTAGGTAATCTTATATTATCTTATGTTTGGTGTAGAAGATTAAATGTAACATATAATAAATTCTTAACCAATGCCATTGTCTGTTGTAGATATGATAAAATATATGATAACATGAGACTTTTGCAATTGGCAAATTTATTCCTCCCTATACATTGCATGCTAAATAAATTTAAAGGAAAATGCAAGTTTTGAAGGTAAAATAGGAAACATTGAAATAATAATTATTGGTTGGGAATTCATCCTCTAATCTTTTCCCATAGGATTCAGTAATCTCTTCTACTTTATTCTGAAAGAATGAGTAATCCACCCATCCGATCCTCCTTTTGAGTAGATACCAAATACTGTATGCTATAATTTTTTATCTTATTCTCTCTGTCATCTTTTGCATCAAATGCACCCTATAAGAATTATATTATACTTGCCTTGTTTTATATAACATGCATTTATACCTGATATTTGTCTTTAGGTGCAATTATGCTGCAGCCCAACTTTTTCTCCACATTATATATCTGTAACAATTGATAGATCTTTGACTTTTTATTTTCAAAAATTGCAGATGCTTCCGTCGAAGGATGCTAATTTTGTCGGTTATACATACAAGAATGTTGAGATTGCCAATGAGCATCATCTTCCAGGCATTGGTTTGTATCGACAAGAAAACTGACTTTTGTTTTGGGTTCCACTGCTTGATATGATTCAAAAGTCAACTATACTAAGCTAAGGATTCAGAATTGTTAATAATACTATTTGTTAATAGGCTAATATAATTGCAATAATTCTATGCGGTATGTACCTTTTTTGGTTTTGTTTTAACTTTCTTTTTGGAATTTACTTTATGCATGTGTTTTAGAAGATCGGAATGTAGTCTTTTTTTTTTTTTTTTGCATTTTCTTTGCCATCCTTTTCACTATAACACATGTTTAAATAAGGCAAAACAAACCGAACTATAATAATAGTATTATGATGATGATAATGCAGTGACAACAGTAACAAGATGTAAGGATGGGTCGTTAAAAGTTGTTATTCCACATTTTTTTTTTTGGGTACATTGAAAAACTTGCTAATATTATTATTAACTTTTTCATTAGTAGTTGTAGTAGTATCAATAGTAGCAATAATAGTACTAACACCATAGTAGCAATAACTATGCAATAGTAAATGCAGAAAGCACATACTACAACCTACTTTTTAGGTGCTTGAAAACATTTCCCCCCCTTGAAAACTGCTGACTGTTACATGCATATTTGATTGCAGCTGAGTTGAGGAAGAAAAGTACTGCACCTAAGAGACCTTCCGTGAAGTCATTGTTTGGTAATTGAGTTCACTCTTACTGCTAAGTACTACTAGTTGTTTTTGTTTTGTGAGTCACTTCTTCACTGTTTGCCTGCTTGTCCCCATTTTGCAGAAACTCCAAGTCCTCCTGATCCCCCAACAAAGGGAAGCTATCTCAACCTCTTGCCAACTCAATTAGAGGAACCTGAAAGCCCGGTGCCTGAACATCAATCTATTAGATCCGCACAATATTTTCGCAAACATTTGCAAAGATAGCAGAAAAGATGCTTTCCGTAGGTAAATTATCCACAGCAAATTGGGAATGAAAATATTTTTCAACGTTGCAAATTGGCAATAAAACAGGTTGGGTCATCATATATATGTTAAAAGATTCTTCTTTGTCTAGTATTTAATTATTATGTGAAAATAGCATTATGGTCATTCTCGGTACAGCAGGATATAGATGGAGGAGTTAGATTTCTTCCTGTAAATCGTTTCGAGATGTGCTTTTGGAGTAGATAATAACCTCTGTTTATATTGCCTATAGAAAGATGAAGGGAGAAGTTTAAGTGATCAGTCTAGGTTGTTCATTATTTGCCCATCACACCAGTAACTATAGGAACAAATTATACAGGTATCTCATAAATGTTCTCTCTCGCTTTTCTTAAATTGATTGTTCTACATCATAACAGTGATTGTCGTGGACCTCTAGTGAGACATTCAAATTTTTTTAAGCTCTTTCATAGTATAATTATTTTTTGTATGAATGCCGGTTATGTAGTTATACTAAATGGTACTATATTTTAACGATTATATATTGAGTTTCTGTTTCTGGTTGCATGCATGTTTGTTCTATGTTATCAGACAGACATGCAAGCTGCGTTTCTGCCCATTCTTGGTTTTAAGTGAGTCTCACATGGACTGTATACTATACACCTAGAGATTCAACTTTTGTATGTAGCAAAATGAATTGCTCTGAGACTTTTGTCTAGCTACTGAGGATGATAAAATAGGATATACTATTTCTCAACCCTGTTAGCTATGCCGGAGGCTACGAGCATGCAACAGAGGTGTTGTGTCTTTTCCGTCTGAAGGTCGACTATGGTCCGAGCAACATAAAACATACAGAGCTGGGGCTTGAGATGGATATGACGATCAATAAGACAATTGTTAGGCAATAGCTGCTCCATCATGCTTTGAGGTAGCAATGGAGAAATGATTGTGTGACTAGAATTTAGGTCTTTTGGTGGGAGATACAAACACCAGTTTGGTTCTAACTTATTTTGTGTGGTTTTGGTGTTGTGATTGAGGTTATATAGAAGTTCAACTTTGAGTAATCTCTATACGACTGCTTTTTGCAAATGAACATTTCAAAAAAGGACTAGAATTCGAAAATTTTTCATTTGGAGGTTTCTACTTTATAATATATTGCAAAGGAGGCAAATTGCACTTGGTTGTGCAATTAGAAGACCAAGTGGCAATTTTCAGATATAGTAACCAATAGTAAATAATTTAAAACTTGTACCTTAGTAGGAAAGGTAGAAAGGTTTTTGAGGCCAAGAAATTTTCTATATTAGGGATTTGGATCAGACACTTGTGATGGGTATGTTATAGGCTTTTATCTATGTAAGTGTGATTATTTAGTTGGTTCGAACTTATACTTTTAAATTTAAATTAATCAAATTTTATTAAGAAAAATTGAATCAGTTCGACCGATTTTATTGATTTTAATATTTTATATTATAATTAAAATTAAATAAATTAGATTACATTAGAAGAATTTAATCAATTTTGATTAATTGATTCGATTTCAGTCGTCGATTAATGCTTGTGATACACCAAATCTCCATGACCCTCAAGGCAATATCCCAAAGTAACTATAATTTCTTGTAAAATACTTGTAGACATGATCACAAGTCACTTAAAAATACTTTTGTTTGCATTACAAGTCAAGGAATTAATGCCTATGTGTCCCACTTTTAGATCATTGGTTTTCATATTCAATCAAATTTAGTCATTCATGTTGATGAATTGGTAGAGCAAAAATCACCTCGACATCCATATGATCAACTCTTTGTAGGCCAGATGGGACCCCCCATTTTTTTGTTTCCTTTTCTTCTCTGTTCCTTCAAAAAAGGTTTCACCCTTTTGTAGTGTTTCGATATGATCATCACCCCACCCAACTCTAGACTTCTTAGTTTCATTTCTTAATCCTAGAGGATCACAAAAATGAGGCTAAGAAAATGACTAGCTAGAGCTATGCTCAATTACTAGTAATTGCTTATATGATTGCATTTTCAAATGAATATTTCAAAAATAGACTATAATTTAAATTTTTTTATTTAATCTGACAGTATCTTCAATATCAAAAGTTTCATAAAATTTATTATAGATTCATAATATCATTACAGAATTAATATTGTAGTAAATTTCACCGTAATAGGTTTTCATAAAATTAATTACGAGCTAATAATATCATTATGAATTAATACTATAATAAAATTTATCATAATAAATTATTCTAACACGATAACATAATTTCATAAAAATAAAACCTTGACTGGTTCATGTTGTCAGGACTCATCAACTGTTGATGGATTGCTTGTGTTGTGAGGACCCCAATTTTTTTTGTTCTTTTTCTTCTGCATTCCTTGAAAAATGTTTCACCCTTTATAGGATGTTGATATGATCAATCACCCTACCAACTCTAGAGTTCTTAGCTTCATTTCCTACTTGCAAAGATCAGAAAGTGATGCTAAGAAAATGACTAGCTAGAGCTAGGCTCCAAGTCGAGGTGCATAACTCCAACCCTCATTCCTCATCAGGTTTACAGAACAAGCCCGACCATGAAAGAGATGGCAAATGCAAATCAGCTCATGTATGATTCTTTCCCCTTATCTTTTTTCCCCCAATTACTCAATCTTTACTTTTGGATGATTTAACCCATGCATCTAATTAAATTCCCATTATTTTGAACACCAATTTTTTACATATGCAATCAAACAAAAAATATTTGTAATTTAATAAATCTCAATTTTTACTAACCCTAAAGACAAATTTAAAATTTGATATATATTTTACAATCTCAATGTAATTCTTCAAGATATGTTTTATCTGTTAAGAAACGGTTAAATAATGTTGTTTTTAATCCGTTATAATTATGTTATTAGAATTCGATATATTATTAGGAAATATTTCAGTAGGTATGTATATGGAATTGATGCTAATGATGCAAAAGAAAGTATTTAATAAGAAATGAAATTCTAAAATTTTATCTTAATTTTTATAAATAAAAAATAAAAAAGGAATTTACATATTTATTGCATGTGCTAAAATCCAAAGGCAAGTGAAGTGAATGAGTTAAAATTGGTGGCCAACAGGCAAGGAAGTGAGGCAAAATCATAGAGGTTGATACGACCGACCCAATGCTTCTTGGTCCCACCTTGAGCTCGAAATTTCAACAAAATGGATTTATCCCAAAATTTTTTGAATTGGATTTTACATGATCCTCACCAAAACAACCATCAAATCAATTTGTTCTTAAATAAATTTTTTTAATAATTTATTAATTACTTTTTATTTGGTGTTGAGGCCGATGTTCATAACATCTTACACCTTGTTTTAAGTTTGATTTGAATCTAATATGGATGTTCTTAGTTTTATGTTTTTTTTTATATAATTTAAGTCTGATTTTGATTTTAAATAATTTTTTTATTTTGATTCATATTGTAAAGCGTTTAAATAATCTCTTAATAAGATGTTAATAAATATATTTTCGATCTATCGAATTTTAACATAAACCTAATTTTACATCAAAACAATTAAAATAAATTCATTGGATAAAAAAAATTAAAATCTCAAGAAATGATTAAAAAGTTGTTTTGGCGACAACAAGAGGAATAATAATAATTAAAATTAAAAAAAAAGGGGGGGGAAAGAGGGTATCATCATGATGATTAAGACCTCCAATTTTCTAATAAAATAATAATGACACGAGGAACAACTTTATTGTTCCTAACAAAACAAATTGGAGGGTATTTTTTTTTATGTCAAGGTTGAGACCACGATTAAGATCAGCCTTTCAATTAATTAATTCTTGGATTCTATAATGGCTTACTCCTGACGTGTACAAACAAATTGGTACATTATAATTATTAATTAATCATTATTATTCTTTCACACATAAACATGTATATATGCTCTATTATTTTTCTTAAACAAATTTTATTAACTATATCACATATTATAATCATCTCAAAATGATGTTTATCCATCTCTATACTAATTATAATTTAAGTAATTTGTGTGTGAAATATGTTCAAATTTTTTTAAATTATAAAGTATAAAATTATAGTCGTAAAGTTGTACAATCAACACTATCAAAATTATTCAAAAGAATTTTAATTACTTTGAAAAAGTTCAAGTGGTATTAACATATTGTTAGATTAATGGTAGGTAGGAAATCAGTATAACATAATCAAAATTTGACCCAAAAATGTATAAATATGAAGGGATGAAATGATTTAACATGTGCATAGTGTTTTAAGGAAATGAAGTCTTGGAGATAAGATAGCTCAAAGCAAAGCATATGGTAATCACGAATTTAAGAGAGGGCAAGTGGGTGGAGAGGGGCTTTATGCATGCCATCAACTAACCTCATCTCTTTCTTTTCAAAATCATGAGAACAGTATCAGCCATAAACCCCCAATGCCCCCATTTGCTTCTTGTAATGCATTGTGACTATCATGTCATGAACCAAGAATATTGGGAGAAAATTATAAAGAAACAAATAAAAAAAAAAAAGAAGAAGAAAAGGAAACCCACACCATCCCATTCTCAATCACTATGAGAGAACTTTGGACTGTTCTTTTCCCTCCATTGAAGTGACTTCAATTGAAAAAATAAAAATAAAAGGGCATGAAATTTTTCAGTAAAGTGATGGATTTGACAGAACTTGAACCCACTATTCCACAATAATAAATTGAGTAAAAAGTTGCTTGCATTACCATGAGAGGCATCAAGTTTCCCAAAGTCATGAAGCAGCTTTTGACATGTGTACTTTATTTCATTTGCATTCCTAACATTCTTATTAATTAATTGATTATTTTGAGTTTAATTATGCCTAATATAAATGAAAGTGATGGATTAATCCATATTGAGTAGCTAATTTTTGAAAAAACATAGGCTAATCAAGTAAATTTGTGAAACGAAATGTTCAAAATAATTTTTTTTCTTTAAAGATTATAATTTTTTAAAAGAGATATATTTCTTCGTGGATGGTTTTATTAAAACACCGTTGAGACCTATAAATATTTTTTAAAAGCAATCAATCACTTTAAAATATTGTCATTTTTCATCTTACATACTATTTTTTTTAAAAAATTTAGTTCAAATGTATTCAAGAGAATCACAAAAATACAGTCTTTGATTCTCTATTCTTTTTAAGTATTATATACATCCTGGAGATATAGTTTCCTAGAGTTTATCTGCATTTTAGTGGAGAAACTATTATCCCAGTGGCAAATCTTGACATTTGGTTTTGGGAGGGCCAAACTAAGACAGCACTTGATCTTTTTTTTTTATCAGTTTTATAACATATTCTAATATTATATATATATATGCAGCAAATAAATAATCTAACATAATATTGTGAGGGACCTTTGGAAACAAGATTATCAAGTATTGAATCTGAACTAAATATCTAGGCAATCTCTCTTTCATGTCGACTACAACAAATTCATCTTTCATCTTACATTGACAACCTTCATAGCTAAAATTGCTGGCTCACTAGTTTCAGTAGGCACTAGAAGAGCTAAGTATGTTGGAATTGTTCCCTCAACAACTACTTTAATGGATAATGATTAAGCTTATAACATTCTAAAAATTAATGTTCAACATCAACAGAATATGATATTGATAACTAATGAACCCTTGGTAGTTAATTGAATTGAGTTTTTGTCTTGTACTAGAATAGTCTTGCTATATATTAATGATGGTGGTAGTTTAAGATTCTCCCTGTGGTGTAAGATCCCCAAAGGGAAGAAACTGAGCAGTGCATCTTCATCCCCCAAAAAAATGAATGGAGTGAATTCAGTAGGTCAATAGGGTAACACTGACTTACAATATTCTATTTATGAATGAAAGACTTGTGAATATGTATTTCATTAAATGCATGTGGGTTTCACAAACTGGACACATGCTTCGTTTTTACTGTTTTTATGTCAGATCGACTTGAACTGTATTTAATGTATTATACAATTAGTAACTGATAGAGAAAGAAATTTCATAATTAAATAATGTATCCCAAAAAAGAATAGTAAATGTTGAAATAATTAAATACTCCAATATAAAAATAGACACAAAGTTGGATGGATAATAAAAGAAACAGAAAGCTGAGGAACCCAAAGCTTGTGTGAGTATAAATCTCTTTCTCTCTCTCTCTCTCTCCATTGCACATTCCTAGAGAAGAGAAGATTGACAAGAAAAGTCAAGCTTTTCTAATGATTTTTTTACCACTATAGTCTTTTTGTCATCTTTTCCCCATTTATTTCTTCACATCAAAGCAATGAAATCATGGGGGGTTTCGTTTTTTTTTTTGGCTTTATAAGAATGGGAATGCCCTTGCCCATGCCCACATGGACAAAGGTGAAGCTTAAATAATTTTTTCCACTTGAAAAGATGAAAGGGCAAGTCCATCCTAAATCAATCTGCTCACTGAGTTTTCCAGTCATGTCTGATGGACGTACTTGTTTTAACTGTTGAAACCTTCTGTTCCTCAGCTTTCTGTCCCATCCACCAATATTCCAAAAGGAATGTGGGACTCCATCGGGTCTGCTCCAAATCCAGCGGCACTGTCTTTTACTCTCGTTTCCTTCCTAATCTTCTGACTATTCTGGTAAATAACAAGAAAATAAACAAAGGTTGTAGTAGAAAGGTAGGCGGAGATCGAAAATCTTTACCTCCCCACATGCAAATTTCCAAACCAGAGAATTTTAGGAAGGGTTTATAGAGGGACCTTGCATCCATTTGCACCAAACCTAACTTAGAAACAGTCTCGATGTATGTTTGAGTGTGAAACTTTGTTGCTTGTTGCTTTGAATTCAAGGTCTTGCTATAAACCCCTTTTTTGGCTTCTCAGAAGGAAGCGTTGTTGTCCCCTGACGACCAATCAAACAGACTAAATGGATCCATGGCTTTGTTTTCCTTCTGCTCTTCTTCAGTGAATCCTTGTGGAAACAATAGATTTAGAGGGTCCGCCTCTATCTCATCCAAATCAGCAAAGAAATCCTCAGATTGCGCCTGGGAGTCTGGCAGTGCAGGCCTGTTGTTTGAGGCATCCCTTCGCCAATTCAGCATCATCTATATCCAGCTGCTTCTCAATGTCCTCAACCTCTTCTTTAACTGATGCACTTGCAGTTGAGCTAGCAGCAACCGCTGGAGATAAAGCATCATTGCTGCTCTCCTTGAGCTCTTCCTTGGGGTTTAATGAACTTAGGGGCTGCGAACATGGTGAGCTCTTGGAAGAAGAAGCATTGTTTTTGGATGTCTGAGACCTTGTTGACCCTGCAAGAGCATTTCTTTGGGTTGGCATGGATGGTTGTGTTCAGATGTATACGTTATCACCAGCATATTGGGATCAGTTCGGCTGCGCCTACTCTGCTTCTTGCAGCTGAGCAGCCTTTGGAACTGCTGCATCTGTAGTAGCCCCTGGACAAGATTACAAGAATCAATTATTTCAATCAGTGCAAGCCACGAGATTGAAAGCCGAAAATGCATATATATTTAATACTACTAACAAGTAAAGCAAAGAAGAAGAACTTTGTTTTATCATTTGACATTATGCCTTGCTTATCCCAAGCATTAGGCGACAAGCATGTCTTTGTGACGATAATGCAGTGTGCTTTATTTCTAGTTTTCAGGTTTTTAACAAAAGGAAACTTCTCTGGCTTGAGTGTAATTCAATGCGAACACTGTAACCAAAGAAGAAACATGATGTCTGCAGCTTGTCAGAAAGACAGCAGATCAATAGGGAATGCAGCTTTAGTTTTCTTAAGCCAGTTAGTAACTTTCGGGTACTCATCCTCTAATCAAAGAATGATAACCACAACAAACTAGTAATGTTTTAGTAGTATTAGTAGTATATATATACCTTGGATAAGGAGAACCTTTGATGGGTTTCTGCCCATACTTCCTCCATGCCCACAGATCCGAGGGGACTACTTCCCCACTAGACCTGCTGTTGGCAGCTGCTGGTGCTGGAATACAAACCACCTTCTTCGCCTGGCTCTTTCTGCATAATCATGTTGAACAACTGATGTTAAATCTTAAACAAGAAGAAGGGGGAGATGACTTCATTACTGAAGAGCTTGATACCAAAATTCCTAGTAAATTATCTCTCGGGAGAGCAAGCATGTTTGTTTGAGTTCAACTTTGAGGAAGGAACACGAGACATATATATTTTGGATATTTTTCCCTAAAGAAGGTGAAAGCGATAGTACAATAGTCTAAAGACAAAGAGCAATGAACATCATAGGTACCATTTTCAGGTTGGTTAGGGAAGAAAAGTAAGTTGAGATAACTACATGAAAGCTAAGAATTAAGCTATACCTTTTGAGGTTTTGATTAAAGCCTGTCAGGACTTTTATGTTTTTTTCTAACTTTATTTTAAAACTTTCCCACACATAATATTCAGATTCTTATTATGCATATAATAATAGTAATTAATGCCAATAAACCCTAATTCCCTCACATCCTCTCTACATGATTTCATGACAGAAATCTCCCCACCTTCCCCTAAATTCATGCATCATGGTTGTTAATTCATAGCCAAAAAAACCAATAAAATATAGTAAAACCCTGGAAAATTGAATACTAGAAGAGTAGGTTCCTGACCCTTCTTGGTTTTTTTTATAGAGTTTAGTTAATTAAGGAAGTAGAGGATAGAGTCAAGAGTTACAGGATTAAAAAATGGTATTACCCTAACCTTCTCTTGATACCCAGATTCCGCGGAGATGAGATCTGCAGTGGGCCGGAGTTATCAATCAAGCAACCTTTGGAGCTGTTGGCATTAATCATGTCGCTTGGGAGCACAACAGGAGCCTTAATTCCCCTTGGGGAAACACTAACACCAACACCACCAGCAGCAGCCATCAGCGGCGGCGAATCACAGGGGGACACGGCTAGCTTACTAGAGCTAGGAGAGATCTGAATCCGAGAAAAGATGCTGCAGGGACTACTAGTTCTCATGTCATCCTCGAAAATCTTGTCATGACCAACCACGTTACTTGCACCAGAAAAGTTAGAAGTGTCGTCAACAGTTGAATTAGGGCTGCTGAAGTAGGTTGAACCAGCAGCAGCAGCCACGTTGAGCTCATGAAGAAGTGGATCTCTCAAGGTGGAGAAAGGGTCACCGAACGTGTTCACTCTATCATCTTCCATGGCTGATGATGCAAAATTCAATGGATCGGAGGCGGAGGGGAATTGCTGCCAGCTCGAAGCAGGAACATCTGAGGCACCATGACCAGAGCCACACCCCATCGGACCACCACTTGCCCGAACTATATCGTTTAAATCACCTTGATAATTCTCCATCTGTAGCCCGAAGACACTGCACATGCTATACTAACGCAAACAAACACATGTAAGAAACAGCTGATTCTTTCATTTTCCACCCCCCATATCCATATCTAGAGAAGTCTCTGCTCTGTCCTTTTGCTTTGCATCAAAACAGACGTAAACACACATGCAGAAATCTTTCGATGATCAACAACAAGGTAAGAATGGAGATGGGTTTGGGTTATTAACAAGAAAGGAAGCAAAGAAACAGGTTTTCTCTTTGCTTCCAAGCTGAAGGTTTGGAAAACAAAACCAATGTTCTTTCCTCTCAATAACAAGCAAAAGAAGGAATGGTTTTCTTGGAGAGAGAGAGAGAGAGAGTCGCTGACTTTTCATACGAAACTGCTCTTTCTCTATACGCAAACACAAGTTAAAAGATGATAACCCACCAAAACATGAATAAAATAAAATTTAAACCCCAAAAATGATATTCCTTCTGTCATATTTTATTTGTCTTTTATTGATCAAATAAACACAGTCCTATGTTAAATTATAAATTTATATAATTTAATTTATTAAAAAAATAATAATAGACAAACAAAATGAAAAGCCAAAAAAATAAATTAATAAATAATAAAATTAATAAGCTGTCGTGCTGAGGGAATTTATTTATTTATTTATTCTTAGGCCTAAATGGGTCAAATTTATACAACACTTGTTTTGTTTATTTTCTTTTATTCTTTTTTAATGAAAAATAGGGTAAAAAAAAAAAAAAGAGGTTGTAAGAGTTAAAAAGTTTTTTTTTTTTTTTGCAAGAACAAGTGATGGGAAAGTAAAGAGGCGGCAAGTTGCCGCATTTTTCGGCGAAACGTTTCGGGCCTTAATCGATTCGTTTCATGTAGAGGAGGTACCGGGGCGTTTCGTTTGATGGGAGCCTCTCAATGTGATTCTAGCACTTTGTAAAATTGTTTGTGGTATATTTTTCAACCAGCTTGGAAAATGCACACTTTGTATTATTAACCCACTCTCAATTATTTGTTGTGTCTACTACGACACGTCACTAATAATAAATAAAATTTATATTCAATATACAATCAATATTATATAATATTTATATAATGTTATTAAATTATAAAATATTATTTCAAAAATATGTGTAAGGAGATGACAATAGTGTATAAAATTTATACATTGATAATGTATCAAATATAATTTTTAATATATATTATTTATTTTAATATTTTAATTTATATATATAAGTATGTATGTATCACATAAATAAAAATTAAATCAATTTAAACATATTTTTAGAGTACAAATTAAACTAAATCATTAAATATATATGTTTTGTAGACAGGGATAGATTGAATAGCTATCATAATGTTGGAAAAGAAACAAAATGCACTACAAATAATAATTAAAATGATAAAAGAATAATTTTAAAAACTGTACCAGAAAACGAAATAAAGTAAAATTAGGTTTTCTTAAACCAACTTTAACTAAAAAGAAAAATATTTTGCAGTTCAATAAAAACAATAATAATAATAATTAAATGATCTAATTGTAAAAAAAAAGAAAAGAAAAAGCAATACTAAAGTGTCAAAAAAGAGCGATAATAAAAACCAACTGATTGAACAAAAAAAAGGATTTAATAAATTAAGAATTCAAAGAAAATAAAAGAAAAAGTGATAAAAAATACCTTTGCATATCCATGTGTTGAGTTCTTGAAAAAACTTGAATCCAAAAGAATGAAAGCATATTGTACTGTTTTTGTTCTTTAAGACAAGCTTGATTCATATTTTATAAGTATGAGCACGAGAGAATGGATCAGAGACCTATAAATATTATTTATCACCCTTGATTTTAGGGTTTTAAAATTCAGAATTAAAAAAAAGGAAAATTGCTAGAACAAGGAATTATATTGGGAAGGAAGGAACTGATAAGAGAATTTGCTGTCTCCACTGATTTTGGGAGTGAATCCAAGAAAATAAGGATGGGTTTTTAGGGAAAAAAGCTGTGATTAATGTTAATTAGAGTTTCGTATAATGAATATTTTAGGGTTTGATTCCCAAAATATGTTGTCATCAGTTTTGTTAGGCTTAAATTTTGCCACTTCAATGAATTATTAGCTGTCAATTATATATGTTGCAAAGATATTTCCTAAAGTAGAATTTCCTAAGTTTTTGTTTGGTTTTGTAGAAAATTATAACACACAAAAGAAAATGAAGGAAAATGAATTCATGAACAAAGAGATCATGCAATACAAAAACTTGGACTTACTCACAAAATTTGTCTAACACCCTTTTGTTTATATTATTGGAAATCTCCAAATGAATTGAAATAAATAAGATTTTTCTTTTATCGAATAAAAATTACGAGTATAATATATTTGGTACAAGAAATAAATACATTAATAAAAAAATAAGTAAATTACACAAAATTAACATGAATTTAAAATGCTCAGATTAAACCCATGTATGATGAGACTTAATGACCCGTAAACAATGAAAATTATAATGTTACCTAATAATGACCTAAAAAAAATGGCTTCTTACTTTTAAGGTTTTCTCTTTAAATTTTGATTAATAATGACTTCCTAACCTCTTTAATACCAATAATTAAAACCCTCTTGAGATGTTTAGTTTTTAATTAAATGGAAGTAAAGAAAATTAATTTACCTCTTTGGGAGCTATGAAGAGTAATTAACTGTTATTCTTTTTTGAAATAAAAATCACTTTCACATACGGACGCATGCACACAAATACATACACGCATGCATACAGACGTACACATATAAAAGAGTTGCAATGAAATTCATTCAAAGTCAAAATGGGATTGACTTTGAGGACATTGCGTTGGCCTATGTTGTGGTTTATGATGAACTTCATGTTTTATCTTTGAGGTGATTTCCAGAATCCACTTTCTTTCCCACTAAAAACTGTTATTGCAGCCACTTTCCATGATGTACAAATTAAAGAGATCTAGAGCTATATTATTAATTCTAATAATATCCCTAATCGTTTTCTAATGTACCCATGATTCAAAGGGAGGCTACTTTTTGAGATGAAGACTGATAATTAATCATGTTTTAAAAAGGAAAGATTGAGGCAAATAAACTATGTTGGGATGATAAAGGACAAAGATTAGATTTAAGAGCTTAGACTTAATGAAGGTTTTCTTTTGTTGTTTTCTAGAGTTTGAACGTGGTTAGATAAAAAGGGTCAAATGTTTAACATGCTTTTGGCTTTGGGTTTGGCCTAAAAAGTAGGGTTAAGAGTGGGGTGTAGGGATGTGACATGTTCAAAGATATTGAACCATCGTGCTTAAGTATGGGTCCTTAGTTAAGAGTCATGTTGGATTAGACATTTTGATATGTCTTTTGAGAACTTATTTGGGGGGGTGTTTCGGCCTTTTGCCTTTGGGTTGAAACGTTCTCCATGAATGCCTAACAAAGGGACCTTAAAATCCTTTAATAATACAAAACATATATGCTTTACAAATAGGAAATACATGGATGTTGGGATGTAGTGGTGGGCGGGGAGGGAGGGGTTTGGGGTTTTTGCTTAGTATTTGATAGGATTGAAGTTTTCAATGGGCCAATGATCAAATCAGGGTATCACCGACCCCTTATGTTTGATGAGACATTTTCAGAATCTACTGTAGCACACAACCATTCTTTCTCTCTCTGTGTCTACCCGATTTTTTGGCTTTAGCCTTTGGCTTTGGACTCCTTCAAAAGACAAGTGTTTACCAACCATCTCCCCTTTATTAGTTTTTGTTAAGAGATAAGAAATAAACGATCCTCAGTCCTCACCTTTAAACTTGAGGTATTCTTGCGTTAAGTTTATAACAGTAATAGCTTCAATTCTTCCTAATTTATTGACCATCAAGATTAGACAGGTCGACCTAGGACTAGAACTAGTTAGTTCTTCCTCCACCACTTATTGCTTTTCAAGCAAAAGTTCTTATAATTAATTGCCGTTAATCAGTTAAACATTGACACGAGGTTGTATTGACGGAAAACTCCTTTCTTAATAAGTCTGTTAACCATTGCTTATTATTTATGTCCATAGGCATTCATTTCCACATGAAGCTGGGAATTTAATTAAAGGAAGTTAATGCATGCAGAGATGTACATAGACCCAGAACTAATCATGTTGCTCTCTCAATGTGGTGGGCTTATACAAAGTTTTTGTCTCTTTCATGGGGAAGTACAAAACCAGGTTTAGAGGGAGAGGATTGAAAAAGAATTGATCAGTCATCCAGTGGGATTTTCTTGGTGGTCCATCCCCATAAAACAAGAACCCTAGTTTAGTTTTATTTGGGGGGATCATTGATTGGGTTAGGGACAACACTTGCCGCACGTTCCTGCATGACAACCCTATCACACACAGACGCACTGCCCGTAAGAGAACAAATTAAAACTGGGATTCTCTCTCTGAGCAATACTATATATTAAAAAAAAAAAAAACTGTAACAGGGTTTTTGTCTTTCCCCACAGCCATCGCCACCATCTCCTGCCATGTGAAGCAACCCCATAATTTAATCACCCTTTTTTTTATTATTTTATTTAATTGAATTAAACTAGTCATGAAAATGGCCAAGCCAGCTTCTTCGACGCTGACGAATGCTTAATTATTTTTTTATTCCAAATAAATTAATCAGAATTAGATGTCTTACAGTCAGTCATTGTTGGGTTGTATGTTGAGCTGCACCCGAGACACTTGCCTAAGCCTCTGACGCCTCTTGACGTCACCGTCCACCGGTCTTGCACCCATCAAACCGCCGTCTAGACATGTTCATGTCGACCGTTTAGATTAATCGTATTGCCACCTGTTTGCGTGTGTAAGTGTGTTCCTATCGCAAATAATATAAAGTATAAACTAGGCTAACAAGGTCAAAGTGCGGTTCCATAACTTTGATTTGAATAAGTTATCTAAAATTTCTCTTTGAGTAGTCTTGCTAAACTCTTAAGATTGGTGCATGCTTAGTGAAGGAAAGAACGAATCCATCTGACCCGATCCGATGACGGATCAGTCAAGTTAAGTTAGATTAACATTAATGCTGTAAATGTATAGATTTTATACAATATCAATAAATCGAAAATTGACTTCAACATGGCTTGTGAGCGACTTTAGCAAGTAGCATAGTTTGCCGGAAATTCGGAAGGGTTCATATGGGTGGGGTTGGTGCTTCTCACCACCAACCACAGTGCCCTATTGAGTAGGGTGAACTAGCTATGGAAAGTGTAGCGTATACAGGGTATGGACCATGTATCATGAGATGGAGAATTAATGTTGCATTTAATTTGTATCAAGGAATAGATCAATGGAGCTTCTTCCCAAAGTAAAATTAATTATATTCCCCAATCTTAGAGAGGAAAATATTTGATCATCACCCTTGAGAACATGAGAGTACTACAAAGTAAAATGTAGCATGCTTTGGGAACTGCAAAATATCAAATCATGCAAAGTTTTAAATTAGTGATTAAATTAAGGTTTTGGATAATTAAGCTCTTATTGGATTGTGTGGGCTTCCCATGTGACATAAATGACTTTACTTCCAATGAGAATAAGCTTAGAAAATATATTTTTTGACTTCAAATTTGTGAAGGGGTTTGATTGATTTCGAGATCCCATGCCCTCCTCTCCCCTTTAAGTGCTTTTCAAGTAGAGAAAAAGAAGACCATAGTCTTTTTATCCCTTTCTATCCTCATTGTCCCATAGGACTTTGTATCAAGTTTGGTTTTTAATCATAAATAAATAAATAAACAGGCCTTTCTTTTTTCTTTTGGGATCGATGGATATCACTGTGGCAACAATTTTTGGGTTCCTGTCACCATCTTGCAACTTGCCTTCTCCAATGAAAAAACTTATTATCTATGTTTCAATAAAGGGATAAGTTGTTTAATTTATATAATAAAATTACAAAAAAAAAATAAAAATAACTTTGTATATAAAGATATAAATTAACTTTGCATTGATGTTTTAATTTTATTTAAAAGGCAAAGACCAGATTTATTTCATGTTAGAAGTACAAAAAAACTATCCAGTTGATAGTATAGTGCAGTACTTACCTGGTACAAAATCCGACGTTACAATAAGGCTTGCATAAAGTAACCTACACATGCTTTTTTGGGTTCCTATGAATTGAGGGTATTTCGATAATGTCAGTGAAATTAACAGTTTAATTCTTTTGAAAACAGAAGTTATTCATGAGGTACTTAATTGAAAAGAAAAAAAAGATTTATAAGGTGTTAATTGAGAAAAAAAAATCATAAGATATCATGGGATAAAGTGGAATTTGCTTTCTTTTTTGTGAAGTTTCTTTTTATTACTTTAAAAAATTAGTACCAAGTTTTAACCTAATTAACTAACAAGTAGGGATGCCCATGGTGGGCTCAAGCCTGATATTTTCAAAGCTAAGTTTGAGTCCAGCCCGGCCCAACCCTAACATTTTCAATGCTAAGCCTAACAGGTAGTTATAACAAATGACATTGAGAATTAGAGATTAGATAAACCAAATTGAAAAACCTAACATGTTATTTTAGGTATCTAGAGTTACGTACCCCTATTACGTAGAGTCGAGTATCTTATATTTGAGTTTGAAACGAGTTCGAGTAAGGAGTCTGCTGTTCATCTTAAATTTGGGTCAAGCACGGATATGATTCTTTGATACTCGATACTCGAATTCAATTATGTTTTTGTCCGGATTATATCAAGTAATCAGTATTCTAAACCGGTTTATACCTATAAAAAAAAAAATTCGACCTCTAGGCTTTCTTAAGGGCCTGCATGGGTGCATAGCTGGCCTACTATTAGGCCTTTTTGTAAAGGTCCAGTGAAAGTGAGGGGCTGGTGTTGGGTCCTTTAGGCTTTAGCTAGCGCAGCTCTGTAGCCTGGTGGTTGATTCAAAAGGCAACCATTAATACGGCTTCGACGTGGAGGGTGCAGCATCCACTGTTCAGCAAGCAGAAGAAATCTTCTGGATTCATTCTATCACCATGCTTGTTGCTTGTTTGAGAGACAGTTTAGTTTGTTGAAGAAACACGAGAAATGATGAGGGTTTTCCTTGACACCCACCGAGCATTGATGCCGAATCCCATGAGACTGAGACTGAGATCATTTGCATCTTCCGCTTCTGCTCTGAAATGGGAAGGCGTGGTTTCCATGGTTCAGGGAGCTTCTCGAGGAATTGGCCTTGAATTTGTGAGCCCTCCTCATCACCTTTCACTTCTTTTTCTTTATCTTTTGTGCATTGCTTCCTGCTGCTCTCTCTAGCTTGTCCAATTCTTGAACATTTATTCTCTCTCATTTACCGTTTAAAACGAAAATAGCTTGGGTTTTTGGTAAGAATACAATTGCAAGCTCCAAATTTTATTTTTGTATTCAACTAGATTCACCCCAAAAGGTGTAATGTTTCACTTAGTTATAAAAAGGGTTGGATTTCTTTTGATGGTTTTTATTTGAATTGGAACTCATTGAAACTTTAGGTAAGATTATGCTTGTTTAGCCTTCTGAGTGCTATGTATGTCCTACAGAACCTGATGCGTTTCTGTCTACTTCAGAGGAACCAATTTCCACTTTCATGAGCATTTGTGAATTTCGAGTGCTGCTGAATAATCTCTACTTTATTCTCTTATGGGCGCTAGCTGAATAACTTTCTCCTTACATGGACAATTCTACTCTAGAATGGTTTTCTGTTGTTCGTATTAGTGGTTTTTTTTTTTGTTTCTAAATAATTCCGTTGTGATTTTCTCTTCTCAAACCCTTTGGATTGATGTAAGAGGCTAAAACTGCTGTTTGTATCAGTTCTGCACTGTCTTACAGAGCGTATCGATCTGCATCTTGGTGTTAACTGTTAAAACAATTTTGATGTCAGTCTATCCATGTTCCTAGTATCTCATTCTGCTATGTCACGTTCTTGTTCAATATTGCGAGCGGACACCCTTTTTCTTGAATGCTATGTAATGAACAGTTCAAGGCTTATACTTGTGGCCACAGTAGAATAGTAATATGCTGTTAAGAGATCATAAGAGTTTTGCTTGGTAATTTTACTCCAGCTACAGCAGAATAATTGGCTATTAAGAGATTGGAAAGTTCTTGTTCATTCCTTTTTGTCTAATTAATTTCCATGCTATTTTAATATAATGATCCTGCACTATGATTTTGACTTGTGCACTTCTCAATGCAGGTTAAACAACTGCTGGAAAAGAATGAAAAAGGGCATGTTATTGCCACTTGCCGTAATCCTAATGGCGCAACAGGGCTTCTTGAATTAAAAAATCAGTTTGCTGAACGCCTTAATATTTTACCATTGGATCTGACTGTTGAAAGTACTATAGAGGTTAATTATCTGATTCTGTTTCTTTCACTCTATTCCTTGGTCTTTTATATATATATATATATATATATCAAAATAAGACCGACCTTTGACACATCATACTTCAGGAGTCAGCAAAGTCCATAACAGAAAGATATGGCTCTCTCAACCTTCTCATTAATGCATCGGGCATTCTTTCAATACCCAATGTATTGCAACCAGGTATGAACTTTATGTTATCTTTAAGAAAGTTTTCAAGGCTTTAACAGCATAAATATCTTGCATCTGTACTGAAAGGGAAATGAAATTCTTCCCCTACACTCTTTTCCCTCTTACTTTTTTCCTCTCGTTTTTCAATAAGCTGCCTAGGCAGGTGAATAAACTCCCTTGCTTTCAGTGCAGAAACAACATTGAGCAAATTATACAAGTCATCTTTGATGCTTGCTTATGAGGTTAATGCTGTTGGTCCTATTTTAGTGATCAAGGTATTCTGGCTTTGCTTTAATTTTCTTTTATTTTTTTATATAAAAGATTCACTTTAAACTTTCAACTCACAATTGACCCTGAATGTTCTGGAAGAACTCCAGTTCACTTCTTTTGGATAAAAGAAGGAATCTATATGCTGTCAAACTAACTTTTTGTTAACATTCTTTGTTGATAATGTTAAAAATGCTGGATTTTTTATTAGGCAGAATTGCCATGGTTTCCATTTTTTAAACTTTTTTTGAGGGGTAAAATTTACCTGCGGTCAGTAAACTAATCACTAAATTTCCTTTCAGCACTAGCATCAGTTTGTAACAATTGATTTATGAAACTTTGCAACATGTGTTAAATGTTGCCTTTGTTTTCAGTGTTCATTGAGAAAAACTAGACAGAAAATCAACCAAAAACTAAAAGGAGAGTCTCTTCTTGTAGGATTAATGGTCCTCACTATAACGTCAACCAAAAACTAAAAAGGGAGTCTCTTCTCTTATTTCTTTTTTTCGTTTCTCTAGTTTCTTTCTTCTCAAAACTCTCATATATGAAAGCCAGTATTCAAAATTTCATTTTTTTTTCCAGCTTGGTTTGATCCATAGAAAGGTCAATGCTCTTGGGAATTGGGCAATACCTGTCTGATAGAGAAGCATGCCATAAGTATTGGGTGTCATCACTCTCATCTTCCTTGGTGAATTTTCAGTTAATGATGGTGTACCTGGTCCTTCCTCTAGGATATAAGAATGTTTACTTTATGGTTATTTTTCTTTTGTTTTTCTATTCTCTGTTCTTTACTCCACTGTATTGTTTTGCTAGAGATTCAGGAAGGTAATTTATTTACTATTTAGTTTCATCTTCTGCTTGTTTTCAGTGGTTGGTTGTTGCTGCCCCTTTCTATGGAAGAAACTAATAAAAACAACCCAACCCTCTATTAAACCTTTCTTTTGGCATCACTATTGCCAGTGTTCTTAATTTCCCAGGTCTCTCTCTCCCTCCAATCCAGCTTGTGCTAGATTTGTACTAATTGGCTTCTTTGTTATGCGGATTAAAGGATTTAAGGTGGATTGATTATGTTCCTTTCTTTTTTTTTTTTTTGGCTTTAGTGGAGAAGAAAATGGTGTGGTTTAAGGTTTCAAGTTTTAATCTATTAAGATTCTGTATTTTTTTTTTCTTTACAGAGAGAATATGCATGAGTTTTAGAGATAGAAAGGGAAGCTGAAGTTAGGAGAATCAAAGTATATAGCGAGAAGGAAGGGTGGGCTTTAGATATATAAAAGGAGCACAGGAGGGAGACAAGAACTGGCTACAGGAAAAAAAAAATGGTATGTTTGCTTGTTGTATGGGAATTTTTTGGTCCACAAAGCAGTTTGTGGTGACACCAGTTTTCTCATTTGTATCAAAATCTTTTACAGATGCTAGCTGAATGATCACTTGATCCAGATTGAAAATTTAAGCATGTGTAAAGTTATACATTAAAGTTCAGTTATTTAAATGATTTTAACGTTAAGTTTGGTGAGCCGGGGTGAAATTGCTCATATTTGAGCAAAAATGGGGATAGTAGCTGATCATGATTTCATGGTGGATTGACTGTTAGCTGCTAGCATGAAGAGAGTCATGTGCATCACCTTCCCTGTAAATATAACTTAGATGATTTCCTTTTACGCAAGTGGCTCCTTACAAAAGTGTTTTCGAATGCAATGTGTTGCAATCAATAAATCATTGGAATCTTTCTTTTGGTTGTTGTGTTTGAATTCTTCATTGTCCTTTGGTCTCAATGGGAGTTCATTCACAATATAATAGACATTCCTGTGTGATATTGCTGACAGCATATGTGGCCTCTGCTCAAAGCTGGAGGAGGTTCTGGCACTGAAAGGGATGTTGCTGTAGTTGCCAACTTAAGTGCCAGAGTTGGCTCCATTGGAGACAATCGACTAGGGGGCTGGCATTCCTATCGTTCTTCAAAGGCTGCACTTAATCAATGTATGTATTCTTCCCTCTCATGTCTCTGTAGGATGAAATTTTTGGGGTTTCTTTCCCCTTTCTGTAAAGCTTGTGATGGAAAGAGCAGCAAAGATCCAAAGAATTATTTTTAATTAAAAGAAAGAAGATAATTAACAAAGCCTTGAGTCAGATTCGATAATAATCTGAATGGACAAATTAGTTTTGTTGAATTCGTGTGCCAGATAATGCTGTTTATCTTGATGCATGCAGTGACGAAAACTATTTCAGTTGAGTTTGCAAGGAAGAAAGACCCAATTGCATGCATTCTTTTGCACCCAGGCACAGTGGATACAGATCTGTCTAGGCCATTCCAGAGAAATGTTCCTGCTGACAAGCTTTTCACCAAAGAGTTCTCAGTGCAAAAGCTTTTGAACATCATTAACAACACAAAACATCAGGACAATGGCAAGTTCTTTGCATGGGATGGACAGGAAATTCCTTGGTGATTTACAAATTTCCATCTTGATACACAACATGAAGAGATCAAATTTGGTATTAATGACTGTTTCATCGTCATATTGGTTTGTTGTATTTTGAACCTGTATGATTTTATTGAAGTTTCATTCATTAATTTGATGATATCGATAGACTTTGATCATTGCTCTTGTTGCTTATTTTTTTTTATTGACATTTTCGCCTCTTTGTCATGTGCACTGAAATTGTAACAAGACTACTGGTTTAGTGATTGGATTTTTCGTTAACGAAAGTAAATGTCTTTACTAGTAAACAAGAGCAGCTTTGCAAAGTGCAAGAAATGAAGATGAATTGGGGTATGGCAAAATGCAAGAAGTGAACTGATTCTGATTCCACTAAAACCAAGTAACCAACTTGTGAATACATGGTTAAGCCAAAGTCTGGGTCTGTAAAGACCAACAGTACCTTTGTCTTAACAATTTTAACCGTTTTATTTGAGCCAATAGTCAACTTCTAACTAGCTACGAACAGCCTAAGGGTGTTCTTCAACGATCATTGTCTCGACTGATCCATCAGAGCTTAGTGAATCCTGCATGGTTGAAAATCAAAATGACAAAAATGGTTAATCAGAAATATTATGTTTACTCTATGATGATGGAGAAATGTCAAATTGAAAACTAGAATTCCTACTCACGTCTCGCAATTGGTGTTGATGGAGACGGGGAAACCAACGTTGATGTTGCAAGCTTGAGGAATCTTGCTCAAGAACTTGTCCTGAATTCCCAGTGACTTGGCGGCAGCCTTCAAGCATCTGCAGATGGCCTTCTTATCATCAACGGATTTCACAGTTTGAGCAAGCTGATGCAGCCCAGTGCAGCATTCAGCGGAGGGCTTTGTAGCCTTGCCAGTTGCAAAGCCAACGCATGCAGCTGCCTTGGCATCCACGGTATTACATGGAACAGCAGCCTCCCCATGGTTGGCAAGGAAGAAGAGGAATGAGAGTAGAAGAAGCATGGAAAAGAATAGATTCTTCATGATTGGTTTTATGTGAACTTTGCTCAGTTAATGATGTTGAAAGCACTTGAGTTGATGGAAATTGGCTTGGGGTTGATGGATTTAAATAGAGAAGGGGGAAGAGCTACGTCATTTTCATGCTTTGGGGAACGAGAGGTTTGTGTTTCCCAATGAGATTGATCAAGCCAAGGTCAATTAATTTTTCCTAATTTTCAAGGCATGATTCTCCTGTTCCCGGAGTTAAGACTCAACAAGATTCAAGGCTTGATGCTCCGTTTTGTGCGCCATAAGGATCAGGTGTTGGTGCTGATATTTGTAAAAGTACTTGCATGACATGACACATGTTTTCTGTCATAGATTGATCTGACTTTGATCAATCCCATTGGGAAACACAAACCTCTCGGTCCCCAAAGCATGAAAATGGCGTAGCAAACCTCTCCCCTCCACGGCCAACTTATACCATTTTTCCCTCGAGACCGTAACTCCAAAAACAACAACCTACGTAATCCAAAAATCAGCAGCCTCAACCTTTTTCTTTAGCACTCAAAACTCAGTATTGCAATCTGTAGCAACCCTCCACAATAAAATCCAGAAGCCAAAATCTGGTAGCTAACAAAGGAGGTAAGCGGCAAGGGGCTGCTCATTTATGTCTTTTACATCAGCAACGTTTGAAAGTTTCTACCAAACTAAAGATGTGAAGATTAGGCAGCTAATTAAGTAGCCTTGAACTCATCCCCGCCAACAAATATTAGTAATATAACAGAGTTCATACCTGTAGCTGTAAGCTAAGTTGCTGTCTAGAAACCGTAAATTACAGCACATTACTCTTAACAACTAACAACCTAATGGAGTATCCCAGATGAACACGTATCTGTTGGCTTTCAGTTCCTTGCAAGAGGTCTTTACTTGGATGCTGTGGGATTGAAGGATTGTCTCCTTTTTGAAGTGAAACATAGGGAGAATAAGTTTGTTGTACTCGTTTTCTGGATTCGATTTCATGTGGTTCTGCCAAAATTGATTGAAAAACATGCATGATAGGAAGACAGATTCACAGACGATGCAGTCCAAGGTTAGCATGGGTTCATCCCTCTTCAAGTCTCAACAGCAAAAGCAACAAAATGTGGAAAAGAACTCATTTGGAGACTTGAGACAAGCTCAAACAATAACATCTTCCTCTATGGCTTTAATTCTAGCACTTGGTTTAGCTTTGTGTTCTGACATCCATTCCACAGCAAATCCAGAGTTGGTTGAGGACGGTTATCTGGTGGAACACAAGCCATGAAGGCATGGTTTACCGATCTTTTAAACCTTTGCAGCTTAATGTTAGGAAGTGTCAGAAAAGTTATCACATGCATAATCACAGGCACGGTATATTGATAAATGACAACTGATGTATCAAGCTGTTAACTCACATACGAAGTTGGTAAAAAATACAAGTGATATGAGCTGTATCAATAATTAAATTTCTTTAATGTTTAAGAATTTGTTTATATTTTTAATCAAAATTTAAAAAATTATTTGATTATAATAGAAAATGAATAAATAGGAGTAGTACAGGATCTTAGGAGAAATCAAATGGAAAGAGCATAAAACAATTGCCCACAATTAAAAATTTCCTTTCTTGAATTATAACTAAAACACAAAAATTTAATATAACTCTGACAATATCTTTCAAATAAAAAGGAAAAAGAATATCCCAGTTACAACAAACAAGCCCAACTACAAAAAAACAGAAAGAGCCTTTCATCTCTTTCTACAACAATAAGTCTATGGTTCATCTGAGCTAGAACCTCCAACCCCATCGTCGGATGCTCTAACTTCACCTGCCATCTCAATCGTGGCGAGCTGGTTGCCTGCCTCACCAACGAGCTCATTCTCACTGAAGAGATCTGTTTTAACAGGTACACTTTTTTGCTGCTGGAACAACATAACATTTGCAATGGCTTTAAAAGCAGCATCGGCCTGATTATTATCAGCCACGGTGTCCTTGTCTATTCCGTGCACGGTGGGTTCCTCTAAAGAGGCATCGGCTTCTTGTCTTGGAGGAGCAACAAAGAAGGGTATTCTACCTCTCTGCCAGTCATGAAGAATCATCTTTGCTCCAGTCATCAAATCAGGTTCACCACCCTAGACATAAGGCCATGTACAAGAAAACACTCGCTTAAATGTTATAACTTAAATTTTGACTCTCTTTGTATAATACAGTTAAAAACTAAATGAGGCTTGAAACCAAAGTTAACACCTACCTTCAAAAGTTTACCGGTTGATTGGCATAGCTGGACTAAGAAGTCATTTTCATCAACCCTGAAAACAGCAATACAATAAATATAGTTAATAAATTGCAACTCTCTCATTATTATATATGCTTATATGATTTAAGAGTAGTAAATGGGCACAACACCAAATGCAAATGCCACATGGATGGCCATGTTCCAGTTAAAAGGCATGATCATGCATCCCATATAAAAGGAAGAACAAGAGAATGGAAAAGCGCATAGTTAACTAGTAACAATCCTTTATTTCTTTTTGCTAGATGTGATTAAAATACTACATTAAAATAAAATAGAAACAAGCAAGAAAAGGAGCAATTTTAAGAATTTATGAAATTCTTTGCATAGATTAGTTATAAGGCTCTTCAATAATGGTAAATGATTGCAAACACAAAAGGGTAAAAAAACCAGCTAACTAAAATACATACATATCAAGATCATTTCTCACACCTATATAACATCAAGTAAGCTTTTCTAAAGAGACAAAAAGGAATATTGATGTGTCGGATGAATGCTCCTCTGTATAATAAATAAAGCCTGATCATAAGCTGCAACTCTAATAACTGAAAAGGTAAGGACTTGGAAATCACATTCGCCAACTACAATCAATCAAACATCAACATGCTCCAAAATTCAATTTAGAGTCCAAAATATGATGACAAAATGCCGATTATAGCCACAAAGCAGCTCACCAGTCCTTTATCTTGTATGCTCTTTCCAAGTGCTCCTTCTTCACACGCTTTAAAACTTCTCCAATATGTTCAGCAGCATCCTCTAAGTTTGTGACACGTACCTGGAAAAATCAAGAGTTCAATATTATGATTAGACTAAAAAATCAAGTAATAAAAACATTAAATATTATGATTAGACTAATGGCTGTAACATAAAATAAGTCTCAAGATTTTTGGTATGTGGGCCAAACCAACAATTATAATGGATTATGCCATTGGCTCACTCATCTATTAATAACAATGAGCAAATAAAATAAACATTAAAACTTAGAATAAAAACATTTAGATGAACCTGAGCCTTAGGTCAACAGTGAGTAAATTCATTTTCACCATTAATATCACATGGGACAAACCACAGTGAATCCAGTGTAAATAAGTAACACACCAGAACACATTGAATCTTGATGGAGGACAAAAAATAACATAAAGAACATACCACCCCCTTCAGCACAATATCCGTTTCTGTGTCACTGTTCTGATAAACAACCCCGGGGCAGTCAATTAAGAAAATCCTTTTAGTGAGTGTTATATACTGCCACACCTTAGTCTCCCCTGGGATCGGAGCAACCTTGCAAACCTTTTAAAATAGAAGTAAACAAATTCAAAAGCAAAATAAAGTACTGAACATATATGAATGAATTACATGAATATAGTAATTACATTACATGCACATTACACCATCCTTCTATAAGAATACCAAAAAATAAAAAACAAAAATGCCTTCAAGAGTAAAGTTCTCTAAGTACCAAACAAAAAAAATTGATTAATGTACACAGTTAAGAAAGGGGCATTGATGATAAGATGTCAGGCACATTTCTAAAAATATATTAAAGACCCTATAGTTAAGCGTATTAATAAGTACACATAAATATAGATTAATAATACCAAAATACTGGATTACAAAACTATGGAGTACAAGTACATCAAATAAAAGAAGCAAAAAGGTGAACAAAAACATTACATTTTTTGTGCGGAGTGTGTTTATAACTGAAGACTTGCCAACATTAGGATACCCAATAAATCCAACAGAAATCGCTTGCTTGTCACGTTTTAAGCGGGCAAATTGTCTCAGTACTGATAAAAGAGAACCCTACATTTGATGGAAATAAACTTTGTTAGAAATTCCAGAAGAGAAAAGTCTAAAAATAAATAATACCAGTAATTAAAAAAAAAATGCTTCGAATGCATATCCATAGCTCTTCAAAAACTTAAAAGTAGACTAAGTTTTTTTCAAATTGTGTCTTTTCAAAACCAAAAACAATATAATTAGATTTGTAAGAGGTTGGGAGGTAAGAGAATTTTAAGTCCTGATTAAAAAATAAGATATTCTAATGTTAGAAATGCCAGGCACAAGTTGAAGGGGTCCGAGGGGAAGGTGAATGCTACAATAACAGCATAGTTTCAATAAACATGTAAATATGGGAACCAAAGGATGGCAGCAGTCAGAAGGGATGAAGAAGTAATCACTTTTTTCATTTGACATTCTAAATCCAACAACAATATGAAATGAATTAGAGGTACCTTGCCGAAAGACTTGTTAACGCTAGCATGGAATGCTAGAGTTGGATATTCCTTGGATAAAACTCTAAGCCACCCTTTTGTTGCCCAAGCTGGAACAAGATCACACTGAAAATAGAAATTCAGTATTTACAAGCAGTTTTGCAGAAAACATCAGGGAGTAAAAAACAATAACAGTCTTGGAAAAATTTTCAACATTTAAATGCAACTAACCTTGTTTAACAGAAGAATCATGTGTTTATGCTTGCAATGTTCTTTCAAATGCCTCTCTAAGTGATGACATCTTGTACCTTGTGGGTCCCTAGCATCCAAAACCTGTAATGCAAGAGAATATTAAGAAAGGATGACATGGACTTTCTTGTTTCTTCTTCTATTGCTTCCTTTTCAATTAGGGGGCAAGCAAATGAAGAGACACCGACCTGGACAACAACATCTGATGAGTCTATTACTTTGTAGAGTTCACCCCATATACGTTTACTTTGACCCTTCTCAAACATTGTATGTCGAACCAGTTCACGGAATCCATCTGCCTCACCTGCTTCTGCAGAAGTAGAGGCACCATACTTCTGCTCAAAGGCAACTGCAGAGTTAATACAACAACATGTGAAACACAAATATAAGGTTCAATTTTTGTTGTTCCACGAGAAGCTGGAGAAGAACCGCTTATAATATAATCAGATGCACTTTAAGACAAATGTAACCCTAACTTCCTAGCCACAGCCCCCTCCCCCCCACCCCCAAGTAAAAATAATAAAATATTACCTTGAGAGCCATCTGCTTTCTTCACTAAAGACTCGTAATCTGCAGCTAGGAGCTTTGGATGCTTCCTCTTCCCCTTAGGTCCAAATGCATCCTCAAAAGGCTGTGTGTCCAGAAGATGAGCTCTGGCTTGCTTCATAGATTTACATTTTATCAACAAACACGATAGAATTAGAAGTATGCTCGGAACTCAAAAGGCAAAGGAAATTCCAAAATCCAAATTTCAGAAAGATTCATTTTCAAAGAATTCATTACCTTGGAATGGTCCTTTAAGAGAGACAAGGGCAATTTCTTCTCCTTCAAAATGACATTGTAATTGCTTGACATCCGGCTTTGGAGCTCTTCCCGGAAAAATTCTAGCTCTTTCTGATTCACAACTCGGGTGTTCCCTATGAAAAGAAAGGAATACTGACACTAAGTCGCTCACTTCAATTCAATATTAAAGAGCAGACAACAAACAAAACTCATGCCAATCAATTAATGAAGTAAAACTTCACCAAGGCTCTTTCAATATTTTTGGTTTTGATTATTAAAAAAAATTTTCTTTTGACATTCAACTTCTAGAAAACAAATAAAAGAACAATTAAGAAAAGAAGCAATCAAATGGAGTCCAAATTAAATTAAAAAAAATGATCTTTTTAAGCTTACCGAACCAGCGGCGGTCGGGCTGGATACGGGTGTTGGGCAATTCTTTAGACTGAAACTCATGGCTCAAAATTTTCCCTTTACTGTCACGTTTGGGCCGCGTGTTGTACATCTTGAGGCGGCGGACAGTGGCGGCGCTTCTAGAATCTTTGTTGTGCCATCGCTTCGGTTCACGTCTAGGGAGTGCTTCGGTTTACCCGATACGTTCACTTTCTTCTCCTTGTTCTTCTTGGCCATTGTTCTTCTGGTTTATTGAAATGAAAAAATTCCTCGGAAAACTAAACAAACAAGCAACCCAAACGGACAAGAGTGCCAGCAGCGGTGGCCTAAGGCGGTAGTGGTGAGGACGGGAGAAGAAAGACGAGAGAAACGCTGGTTAAAAAGAATGTGATGAGGAAAATGATGGAAAATTAGGGTTTTTGTAGCATTAAGTAGTGAGATAAAAACGACGTAGTGTTTGGAAAAAGAAATAATTAAAAAAGGTAATTAGGGAAGGGGAATTGGGCTTGCCTGTTGTAGGCCCAATCCATTGACCGATCGAACCGCGAATAGAAATCCTTGCCGGTTCAACCCATGGTTCGATTTTTCATCCGAAAGGATAAACCAAACAGGGCTTGCCTAACCAAGCGCGGAGGATAAGAAATACCAATGTGGATGTGGCCCATATCCAAAGCTGTTTCCCCACAGACCCTCCAACAGTGTTCCATAACTCTAATCCGACAGCCACCGCCAAGCCCAAGCCGCCACAGAAGAATTACAAGACTCCCAAGGCGCGGAGGACGGCAATGGAGGCAGCTGGGCTCGATCCGATGGCAGAGATAAGAACGCACAGGAAATGTGGAGGGAGCAAATTGGAGATGGAGATGAAGGAGATAACCATAAGAAGACTCAGTGTACCGTGAAGGCGTTGCCTACGTGGAAGTAAGTCTTTCTTAACTCTGGTTCTTACATTTGTATGTGGGTACCATTACCGAACTCATAATATAGTTATTGGTTCTTTGGTTGTGCTGAGAGAAGTGGTGGAGGCATCGGTGGATGGAGTGTTGGGTGGATTTGGGCAAGTAAATGAGGCAGATATTAAGGTAGTGAGGTTTTTCTCAATACCTTTGCATGAAAGATTCGAGGGCGGTGGAAGAAATCAGCATCTTGTTGCTCTTGGTACTTCTCTTTCTCTCTGTGTGCTCAACTTTATATGCTTTTATGAAGTTATATACCAATCTATGTTCTGTTGAGGTAGTTTGGTTTATGTATATTATTATTTTTTACACTAAGAATCAACCTTAGGTTATATGCGCCATTAAATGTGGAAGTGCAAAGTTGGTAATGGATCCTACTTCATTAGAATGTAGCATTGGTGAAAACCTAATTACTATAAATTAAACAAAAAACATAGTGTGACAGCAGATAGGATAGTGTGATGGATGAAATTTTGAGTTAAATATCCACAATTAGTGCCTGAACCGGAAACCAAGATTACTTGATAACACAACCATGAAAATTATGTCCCATATCCCACCCCATAAAAGAAAATAAATAATAAATAAGAAGACAAAGGCATGGAAATTTGCATGAATAGCATTTCTGAATTATTTGGCATGATGTCTTCACCAAAATCAGTCTCAGTAGTGCAAGAAGCATGTCATGCGTTACAGGTGTTGCTTTGATTTAGAATGCCAGCGTTATAGGTGTTGCTCTTATTTGGAATGCCATAATGCAATTGAGAATTGGGTTTACTACATGCTATTTCGCTAAAAAAAAAAAACCATCTTTAAGCAATATTCTTTTTTAAATTTGGGAAGAAGCTTGCTGGGAGTTCTCTCTCTCTCTCTCTTAAGGGTTGTGTGCTTGTGGGGGGTGGGGGTTTGGGCACCCCTGGACCCAATTTGAGACTGTTGTGAGTACTCAGAATAAAAGAAAGAAATTTCTGTGTTTAAGATTGAAAAATTACTTTCACATTACATCAGCAGCGAAGCTGCTTTATCTTGCGAATATTCTGGAACTTGTTATCCTTTGAAAGGCAAAAATTAGTTTTGTCTTCAATATGTTTTATTACTAGGAGATTGATTCTTCGACATGAGTAGGATCTATAATTGCCTATATATGAAGTTGGTTTTAATACTTGTGAGTTGGTTGACCATACTAGGGCAATTGACTGAAATCTTGCAAAGGGGACTTGTAGGGGAAATTATTTAGGAAACTAAGCAGTTGGAGTTTAGCTTTAATATAAAGATATTTGGGTAACTAAGCAGGAATGGTTTGGCTTTAATATGAAGATAATTAAGTGATTTCCACAAGTTTTATTATAAATAATATGATAATAGATGCACTTAAGCACTTGGCTCTATGATAGGTGCATGTATTGCCTGCTAAAAGAGCTGCGTTTAAATTACCCTCCCTGAATAAAATAAAATAAAACATGATAATTGATGGTTGTGCCCTCAAACATTTGCCTTCATATGGTTTATGTTGGTGGAATTAAAACAAACTCTTTTGATGATGTTAGTGCAGATGAATCTGGTACATTTTAGGGCTAAGCATACTAAATTAAACTATGTCATAAGTCTCAAAACACTGCATTGCTGACCTTTATTTCAAGTTTGTACATTTAAGCAGTAGTAATACCTGCAAATGGTGCTAAAGCATACTTAAAATATTGCTGGGGTACTGATCTGGTTGGTGTTTCATTTTTCTTGATGTTTTTAATTCTAATTGAAAATCATAAATCTAGTTGACATTCTGAGGTCTTAGTTTCTATGTTAATTTAATGTACTACAGATTGTGGTTCCGGCATAGGGAGAATAACCAAGAATCTTCTCATAAGATATTTTAATGAGGTAAGGTCATTTTTCTCTTTCTATTAGTATATTTTCAATATTCCTGACATTTACCATCTTTGCAGTTAATTGATAACATGGTTCATAGTGCATAGTTTTTACTGCCTAAAGAATTTCTCTGTTGTATTTGAATGAAAAGCAAAATTGGGCGGTGCCTTTTAAAAAATTCACGCAGGACATGAGGAGGGTACTCGTTAATTTTGAGGTACTTGAACCCTAATCCTATAAAAAATAAATGCCCGAACCCTATTAATTACCTGAATAATTTTGAAAATTACTACCCTAACCCTAACTCTAATCCTAATACATTCCCGTTACCCTATAATTACCCTAACCCATTTAAAAATCTGATTATATAAAAAAATTATTAAAATGTTCTTCATGGGTACCTAATTACCCGAACCCCATATCCATATACAATAATATTTCTCTTACATATTTCATATAATTAACTACTAATTAAATTAATAAAAACACAAATAATAAAAT